>NC_135314.1:57862250-58165327 GCF_048772815.1 Callospermophilus lateralis
TTTCTCCATGTCTAAGTCCAGGGACTTCATCTTGCTCACCAATTAATTTGTAGCATCTAGTCAAGTGCTTACATAAAACTTTCAATGATATGCACGTGTTCTTCCCACATGCCTACCCTGTCAGCTTCCCCATGATTCACTTCTTCCACAAAAGAAGGCAGACTCTTCACTACATTTTTCTTAGAATGGTTTTAAGCAAGATATGACTAGATCAAATTCGCGACTGTGAAAGATTATGCCGACTGGGTAGAGAATAAAAGAAGAATGAATGCAGGGCGTCCAGCTAAATTATTCCAGTATACTACTGCTCAGTTCCAGAAGAACTTGGATTCCACACGTATACCTGCAGTTTTCTCAGTCACTGTATTTCGTGGCACGCGCCACGCCTTCACGTAAAGCGGCACACTACCGCGAAACCTCGGGACCCCGCGGCCCTCCACCAGCCGCGTTCAGTAGTGTTCAATCCTCCCCACTTCGAGACCCCGAGACCCCACATTCCCTCAGGTTCTTCCTGTTGGGTCCAGGGCCACACTCGGCGCAGCCACATCTGTCCTACCCGAGGTCGCAAACGGGCCGCTCCGGGGTCAATGGTTCTTTGGAAGACTAAAGATAAAAGGTGTCTAGGGAGAGGGGGACAGTTAAGAAGAGAGGAGCGAAAAGGAGAAGCCGTGAAAAACGACGCCGGGCCACAGGGAACAAGGAATAGGGAATTAGGTTTACCGAAGCGAATCCTCGAACACTCCCACTACAGCTTCCCTCAGCACCTGAACTACCGGCTGAAACAAGCCCACGCCACTGTGCGACAAAGAAAACGTCTTATTCCTGCGACCGGCGTAGGAAACCACTCGCTACCTTTAACCAGACCAGCCTATCAGCATAGGTTAGCCTTCAATCAAGAGAGTCACACTGCGACCGACCAATGAAATTGAAGGCCCTGCCCTCCCTGACCCGCTGTGATTGGCCTAGAATCCCGGAACAGGCCTTGACCCCAGCGAAAGCAGTGGCAAGATGGCGTCCCTGGATCGGGTGAAGGTACTGGTGTTGGGAGACTCAGGTGAGCGGCTAAACCCTCCTCTGTGGCTCCCGACACTTTTCAGTTACCCAATACCTCTCACCCTTCACTGCTGTCTCCAGCTTCCTGGCTTTTCGGTCTGTAGCTGAGTTCCCTTTCGGAGCCTAAAGACTACACTTCCCAGACGACTTTGCTCCATTTGACGAATCGCCGTCGTCGCGTGGTGGGGGGCTGGTAGTGGAGTTCGCGCCTTGGTCTGCGGTTGCGGTTTTCCACGTCCGGCTTCCGATCGACCGCTGCTTAAGAGAATTGCTTTATTTAAAATAATAATATTTTTTTTGTCAATTGACTTATTTTAAAAAGTGCTGACGCTGTTATTTTATTGGGAGCCGTGTAAGGGTACAGAAGTTAGTAGGACAGTGCCTTCAGGATATTTTGTTAAGTCTGACGTGCACCAAGAATGACACTGGCGAGCGCTTTGGTATATTAATTCATTTAATTCCAAGATTAGTCCTTTGACCCCATTATAGAGGAGAGAAAAGCGAGTAGCAGAGTTGTAAATGACAACTGGTTTGAGCCCACGAGCTTAAACATATCTTACGCAATGAAATAGTGAGAGGTAATCCTATTTCACTCTTAATCCAAAAATGGATTTCCATATTCTCGTTTAATCTTAACTGAAGAACCTATTATGTTCTCAATTGTAGGAAATAGAGAAATTAAGATGAAGGCCACACTCAAAAGTGACTAGGACTTAATCCTGAGCCCAACTTAATCCTAGTGTTAAAATACTTCTTTTGACTCCCTGGACATTTGAAAACTACCTTTGAAATCTACACCATCGCCCCAACTGGACCCCGCAGCCTTACTGTCTTTCCCACATAATCTACGACTCTCCTAAAAACTTGAATAAATGCTGCTATAGGTGTGCTTTTCTGGATTTGATCTTTGTGTGCTGTAAGCAATGACATTGTGTTACATGCTTGGAGACAAAGAGGACATACCCCAAAGAGCTTGAAAGCTAGCCTTACAGAGAGTATATCAAATTATGGTGGGAGAGGAACATAGTCACATTGCATGGGAACATTTGCAATTCAACATATCTTACAAAAAGTATTATTTAATATTCCTCAAATATTATTTAATATTCCTGCATTATGAAAATCTATAAATATAATCCCAATGTATGTCAATTTCATTTCTTTTATTGTGGAGCTTAAAATGACATTAAGTCAATAAAATCACTTGGTATAACTGATGAAAAAAGTAATGGTGGCCTAAAGGGACTTGGCAATACTCATCATCAAATACAATTTAAGGCTAGAATCCAGAGTTAACACAGATCTTAATGGTGTATAAAGTAGATGTTCTTTCTACTAAGTAATTCCATTTTCTATTGTATCTAGCAGTCCCTTCGTGGTTACATGCTATTGGAGTTAGTTTATTTATTGTGTTTTTCAGAAGGTATATTGTATTAGATGCTGGGATTATAACTGTAGAATCAGTGCATTGCAATAACAGGTAGAATTGGCTACTGCATTAAATGTGGAAAAGTAGTCAGGCAGTTAGTAAGTTTTCCCTCCACCCACCCCATTTTTCATTAGTTTTAAAAGAGACATCAGGGCCTACATAATGCCCACCTGGAAGGTGATTGATCCTGTCACACATTCACTATTAGGTTTTATGTGCAAAGTCGGTTATTGTCTTTTTATCAGTTTCCTCTTAACAGTGATTTTCTAATTAACAGGTCAGAATACACACTTTGCAATTCATGTTCAAACTTCAAAGTTAATTTTGAATAAAAGGTTTATTTCCTTTGTGAACTTTTGAGAATTTTTCAAATACATAAAGGAATTACTTGAGATTCGGAGACTTCTTTTGTATTCTACAGACAGAAATATTAAGAATCATGAAAGACTTAATAACATAAACATACTGTTTTCTCTTTGTTCTTTCAGAGATTAGGGATGAGCTTAATACATTACCAACAACTGTATTTGGAGCTGACATTTATTTGATTATATTGGGCCTTTTTTCCCCAAAGCAAATCAAGTTTTTTCTTTTGATCTAATTTACTTCAACGGCAGAAATATAGAATCAGAACCTCCTAAAATTCTCAAAAGAAATAAATAATTGGCCTCTATGCCTAGCACTTCAGCCTTTCTTAACTATTAGTTTCATCCATTGTCACTAATACTTACCACCTAAAGCTGTTTGTTCATGGAGAGATATACAATATTACTGCATAGAGATATTACCCTGACACAGTTAAGCTAAACTAGGGCTTAAGCCTTGCATGAAGCTGATAACTAAATGCCTTGATATGTGCTTCCAACATAAACATGTAAACACAATGTTAACAATATGCCCTAAAGATTAATGATAACATGCAATTCAGTAATGAACATATGCAATGAAATGAAGTTTGAGTACTCAGAAATCTTAAATGCTGATATGTTTTTAAAAAAGAAAACCTTGGGAAATTTTTCAATTATATTAGATTATTAATATCTTCAGTGCATAAAGAGGTCATATAAATTAATACTAAAACCCGGTAGATAAATGGGCAGGGGAAAGATGAACAGAGATGATCATAATGTATATCTTTCCCAGAAAGTAAAGCAGACTAAAGCAAGTCTCAGGTTTTTTTTCTCTTATCAAAATAGCAAAGTTAAAGAAAAACAGCTACATGTTCTTATGTGTGACTGGTGACAGTGTAATCAGATGAAAGTAATTTGCCAACATGGTATTAAGAACTTTTAATTTTTTTCCCTTGTACATGTTGATGTTCTTGGAAGACATACCAAGGAAATAATTTTAAACAAATGTTTAAATAGAAATAAAAAGTGTAGTGAAATTTTTTAAACACACTAAATCTATAATAATGATAGAATAGTTAAATAAATCATTATATCTACTGTATAAAGTACTATGGAAATATTAAAATGTTTATGAAGATTCTATAACAACTTGCAAATTGTCCCCTACCATGATATGGGGATTAAACCCAGAGGTGCTCTATCCACTGAGTTATACCGCCATCCCTTTTTATTTTTTATTTATTAATATACAGGGTCTTGCTAAGATGCTATGGCTGGACTCCCAGTTTGATGCTTAAAGAGCACTTATGTATCACAGACATAATACAACCATACCCATTCACATAGAAACTTTTAGTCAATAAATACTGATTAATGCCCTGTTCTGAGTACTGTCGATTTAAAAAAAAAAAAAAAAAAAAAAAAAAAGGAGTAAAACCCAGCCCCAACACTCAAGGAACTTAAACAGTGAATAAAACCTAGAAATAAGAGTAAAACTGTTTAAAGTGCCCTATAGGAAAATATACAGGGTAGAGTGGAAGTGCATTGGATGGTGTGCTTAGTTCTACCTGTGTGGAGTCATAAAATACTTTTTAGAATGTTCCTGAGTCTTGAAAGAGTAATTGACCAGGTCAGTGGGGGAGGAGAGAGGATGGATAGGCTGTTTGTGGTAGAGCAAGCTATGTAAGCAAAGGCTTATGATGTATTGTTTTAAAGTATACCATGCATATCATCACAATATAAGGAATAAATAAATATAAGTGATGGATTTATACATAATAATTCACATAGAGATGATCTAAATCATTGAAGTAGCTAGTGATTCATAAAGATTCCCCAACTATACCTGTCATAATGGAATCCCAAAATGCTTTTAAATGAATGAGTGACTCCAAAGAGGTATAGGGGAGTGTTCATTCCCTTTCTTCATACAGATCTCCAAGTGCCACCCTTGGCATTAATAATTAGATTGCCTTAAGACCAGAAGGAGATCTAAAAGGAGATAAAATCCTGCCTCAAAGTAAAAGACCATGATGTAGAAGAAATTAGAGTTGCTCTTTTGATTCAAAGGGTAAATTTATGCTGCTTTTAAAAAATCACTAACTGGGAGAATTGGAGTGCCTGAAAATGGATTTGTTAGATGGTAAGTCCTGCTTACTAACAGCATTCAGTAACAGGGTAACAGGGTGCCATGAAAGGGACCCTACCTCATCATGGGTGTACAGGGTAGATGGATTACCTCTAAAATCTGTTAACATTCTGCAATCCTAAAATAGGCTGAGTAGATAGTCAAATATTTACCAGGAAAGGGGTTAGTTATTATGAAATTGCCCTACTCCAGTGGTTCAAAGTGAAGCTCCCAGACTAGTAGCATCAGTATCACCTGAGAACATGTTAGAAATTTAAAAATCCTGGATGCTATTATAGACATGCTAAATTGGAAAGCCTGGGACCGGGATTCAGCTCTCTGATTTTGATGCTAAATTGAAAAGGATCACTGCCCTTAACTATCTTCACTTTCATTCTTATTTCAAGCTTATATCGTTGATATGATCTGAACCTACCTTTAAACATACTGCGCTTTAAATACCATTATTACTGCATATTCTTATTCTTACTTTGAACATAGAGATTTCAGTATGTCTTTCATATTACTATAGTTCTTTTCCAGGTGTTGGAAAATCTTCACTAGTCCATCTTCTCTGCCAAAATCAAGTGTTGGGAAATCCATCATGGACTGTGGGCTGCTCAGTGGATGTCAGAGTATGTGTCTCTTATGTTTTATATTTTTAGTAGTCATACTAAAGATAATGCCTTCAAATTACATGATTAGATTATACTACAGTAAACATTAAGTAATAATAAAAGCTGGCATTTGTTAGGCAGCTGGTATGTGCCATGTATTATGCTAAATGCTTTACATGTCTTAGTTTCTATTTAATCTTTTTTTTTTAAGCTGTGCTATATACAGGTGCAAAATATAAGGCATAGGGACTAACATATGTTGCTATTAATTAGAAATCTTCTGTCCACCTAATTACTATTCTTAAGTTAATTCCTAGTTACTTATGAAAGATGTGGGTTTTGGGCTGGGATTGTGGCTCAGTGGTAGAGCGCTTATCTAGCATGTGTGTGGCACTGGGTTTGATCCTCAGCAACACATAAAAATTAAAGCAAAAGATATTGTGTCCATCTACAACTAAAAAATATGTTTTTTATTTTTTTTTAATCTTTGATGTTGTGCAGTTATACTAACCTATGTTTAGGTGCAGATGAGTTTTTGTTCATCACTGTATTCAGAAATTGTTGTACTTCTCATATCTTCATTTTTCAAAATTTTAAACCATTATCTGTTTGTCTCTCCTCATTCACTCTCTTCCTTTTGAATTTTTATGTATTCCAGATGATGTACTCATATTTTTCTTTCAATTAACTAAGAATTTCTTCAGCTATATTTAATCTATTTTTAATCATATCTACTCACTTTTTCAAATAAATATAATTTTAAATTTCTAGGTGTTCCTTTGGTTCTTTATCAAATGCCCAAAATTTTCAAGCTGTACTATTTTTTTTCAATATGGTTTACACTTTAAAAAAAATTTTATTTTATTTATTTATTTTTATGTGGTACTGAGGATCGAACCCAGTGCTCACATGTGTGAGGCAAGTGCTCTGCCACTGAGCTACAATCCCAGCCCTGTACTTTATAAGAAAAAAAAAAAATATATATATATATATATATGTGTGTGTGTGTGTGTGTGTGTGTATATATATATGTTAGTTGTCAATGGACTTTATTTATGTGCAGTGCTAAGAATCGAACCCAGTGCTTCACACATGCTAAGGCAAGTTGCTCTACCACTGAGTCACAGCCCTGTGGTTTGCACTTTTTATTGTAATAATTTTCAACATACTTGCTTTATAGTTTATTTTGGATTATACTATTTGGGGAGCTATAGGAGAAGATTCCTACTTGCTGTGTATACTGCTCTACTTTGTAGAAATATACCTCCTTGTATTGTTTGTAATTCTTGGAAAATATTCACATTTTCAGCAGAATTTTTTTTTCTTCATCCTGCTGAAGTCCTACCATGTTTCTAAATTCTTAGATGTTGTAAAATTATCCTTGTATAGTGCCTTTTCATATCTTTTGTTCCTACGGCCCACTGGAATGTTCATGGTTCTTATAATTTCTCAGCTCAGTTTTCATGTCATGTAAATAATGTAGATTTCCCCCAACATCCATTTGTAGGTCAGGCCTATGATTTTCATTTCTGTTAGACCTTTTGCCTGTTCTCTACCAACCGCATCTGAAGTCATTGACAAAAAGTTTTTTTCTGTTTCCCTGAATCTATACACAATTTTTCCAACTGTCTCTTTTACTGACTAGTGGCTCATCAAGAGTCCAGATTTCAAGAAAGAAACCACACTTTAGGGTTTATCACTTACCTGTACACATGCTTGCCTTAAAAGCTGGAAAATGGGTCTGCTATTCCAGGACAGGCACTAAAATCCAGTCACTAGTCCCTGAAGCTACATCTGCATTTGTTTCAGTTCTGGTTTCTTACTCATATTTATATAAGTGCTGTCTTCATTTCTAGCCTCTGGAGATATCCCTTTCTTTCTCTCGACTTTCTTTTGTGGTAGTTTATCTTTCTTTGTCTTTATCTTTCTGAAAATATTTTTATAGCATTTCTATGAGTTTGAAGTGGAAAGAAACCTATCTGTGTTATTTCAGCCTACCATGTTTCTAAATTCTTATGGAAGTTTTAGATCATGAATTCAATGACAATTTTATTTAGGTTTAGGAGACCATACAGCATGTGCTGAACAAAATTTTTCTTTAGACTTTTCTAGGTCCCTTTCTACAAAAGATGTGGCATATTGAAAAGAAACTTAGATATAAACAACCACTCCCTGGGTCAATTGCATTTGCTTCTTCAAGAGAGACTTTGGACTAATCAATTTACTTCCTGAGGCTTATTTACATCATCTACAAAATAGAAGTAAATAACAGTATCTGCTGTATCTAATATATAGGTTTATAAAGAGAATCAGAGAAGCTTAATAGATACACACTTATACTCTAGTGCTTTACAATTTGAAGTTGAAATTGAACTTTTGTCAAATTTTGTCCCTTCCTTTACCCTTTACCCTACCCCCACCTGGAACCCAGTCTGCACATATTCCACCTTTGCCTTGCCCCCTATCTTTGTTGTATTGAGTCAGCTAAAACTCAGTACCAGGTGAAATCAAAGTGTCAGTAATATGCATCTTTCTTTCATTTCCAATCTTGGGAAATTTTAAATTGTACCATGAAGTAAAGTGTTTGCTGTAAAATTTTTTTGTAGGTACAAGTTTAAAGAAATTCCTTTTAGTCCCATTTTGATAGAAGTTTGTATCATTAGTGGGTATTGAATTTTATCAGTTGAATTGTTATGATAATCATGATTTTCCTGGTTAATTTTTTTGTCTTGGTAAATCATGTTAGTTGGTTTTTAAATGTTAAATCAAACTTGCAATTCTGGAATAAATCCAACTTGGTCTTGATAAGCCTGTATCACTAGATCCAGTTTCCTATTTTTTTTTCAGTTTTTTGTATTTAAATTCATGAGAAAGGTTGGCCTGTTATTGTCCTTTCTATAATCTCCTGTAGAATTTTGTTGTTGTTTTTTTTTTTTTGTAGATGGACACTATATTTTTATTCTGTTTATTTTATTTTTATGTGGTGCTGAGGATCGAACCCAGTGCTTCACATAGCCTAGGCAAGCACTCTACCACTGAGCCACAACCCCAGCCCTCCTTGTAGAATTTTGATATCAGGATTATATTAGCCTTATTAAAAAGTTGGCAAGGGCTGGAGTTGTGGCTCAGCAATAGAGCATTTGACTAGCATACATGAGGCACTGGGTTTGATCCCCAGCATCACACATGTACAAAAATAGTTGACGAATATTGTCTCTGAAAGAGTTTATAAAAGATTGGTATTATTTTTTCCTTAGATATTTGAATTCACAGGTATAACCACTTGAACCTAAGTTTTTCTATGTGGGGAATTTTTCAATAACATTTAGAAAAATGTATTTTTTCTTGTGTCAGTTGTGGTGATTTATGATTTTGAGAGAATTTGTCTTGCTTGTTGAGTACAGTGTTCTAAGTATGTCAATTAGCTCAAGATTGTTAATTATTTGTTTAAGTGTTCTATATATCTACTGATTTTTTTCCCTGCCTGCCTGTTTCATCAATTACTAAGGAATGAGTATTATAACTCCTACTATAAGTCCCCCTTTCTTTTCATAAAAATGAAGAGAGGGGGAGTATAGCTGATTGTCCAAAAACTCTAAAGAGCAGGTTTCTTTCTTTTTTCTTTTTTTTAAGTTATTTTTAGGTATACATGACAATAGAGTGTATTTTGACATACATATGTGGAATATAACTTCCCATTCTTGTAGTTGTAAATGATGTGGAGTTAACTGGTCATGTATTCATAATGAACAAAGGAAAGTTATGTCAGATTCATTCCTTCTTTCATTCCCTTTTGTCTAATCCAATGAACTTTTATCCTTCCCTCTCCACCCCCTTATTGTGTGTTACCATCCATATATCATAGAGAATATTCACCCTTTGGTTTTGGGGAATTAGTTTATTTCACTTAGCATGACAGTTTCCATATCCATCCATTTACTGGAAAATGCCATAATTTCATTCTTCTTTATGGCTAAATAATATTCCATTGTGTATATATACCACATTTTCTTTATCCATTTATTTGTTGAAGGGCACCTAGGTTGGTTCCATAGCTTAGTTATTGTGAATTGAGCTGCTATTAACATCGATGTGGCTGCGTTACTATAGTGTGCTGATTTTAAGTCCTTTGGGTGTAGACTGGGTCAATCTCCACACTGTTCTCCAGACTGGTTGCACCAATTTTTAGTCCCACCAGCAATGTATGAGTGTACTTTTTTCTCCACATTCTCACCACATTTATTGTTACTTGTGTTCTTGATAATTGCCATTCTGACTGGAGTGAAATAAAATCTCAGTGTGGTTTTAATTTGCATTTCTCCAATTGCTAGAGATGTTGAACAGTTTTTCATATATTTGTTGACTGATCATATTTCTTCTGTGAATTGCCTGAGCAGTTCCTGTGCCCATTTATTGATTGGGTTATTTATTTATTTTTTGTTTGGTGTTTAGTTTTTTGAGTTCTTTGTATACCCTAGAGATTAATGTTCTATCTGAGGTTCAGGTGGCAAAGATTTTCTCCCATTCTGTAGGCTCTCTTTTCACAAGAACAGATTTCTTACTTAAGGTGGAAGAATAATGTATAGAAGTAACATTGGAGAGTAAGCAAGGCATTTCCTGTTTCTCAACTTGAAGGTAGAGTGCTGAAGAGTGAGAGGCTCAAAGAGAAATGCATTAGGGGTAAAATAGGCACTAGAAATAAAATGAGGTTGAAGGTAAGATGAATTTTTTTTTAATAATGGAGTAAGGTTCCAGGAGAAAAATGGAAATATTTGGCGGTAAGAAATCATTGAGGGTTAAATGATGTGTGGAGAAAGCAGAGAGCAGTTTAGGGACAAAAATGTGAGAGACCAATTGAGGACCCAACCCGAAGAGTAACTGAGGGTAACAGATATGTAAAATTTCCTAAGTATAACTAGTAGCAAAATTTTCAAAAGAAACTATATCAGTATCCCCTTATGTTAGAATGGAGACTTGATTGTATTTGCAATTAATACTTTTATGCAAATCCCGGAGAGCAGGCCAACATGAAATTAGTTCTCAAGACTGAACAAATTTTAGAAGCAACAATAGCAATTCCCTTTGGAAACCCCCTGCTTTTGAAGAAAGTAATTAGGTTTCCCTAGCAATTAGCTTACAGTAGACTGCAGATTTTTGAACTCTTCATATAGTTCTAGGAATTCTTGGAAGGGTATAAAATTAAACAAGAGGATACAGGAGTAAAAAGTACAAATAGTCAAAGAAAAAATGTTATATAATAGTGTGACTGATTTTATTGGCATGAGTGTGGTACTAATTGATTCTTTTAAAGCCAGTCTGGTCTGAATTACATTTGTGTAGATGAATGGGTCATGAGAGACTGAAAATGACCTTGCGTTCATTGTTATCTTAAGCTAGTTTATCTCTGTCTTTCTTCTTTGAAAAGAATACATTTTTGACAACATAAATAAAAACCATTTTATGATGGTGAGATATAGGTAAAAAGGCACACTCATTCATTGTTGGTGGGACTGCAAATTGGTGCAACCACTCTGGAAAGCAATATGGAGATTCCTTAGAACACTTGGAATGGAACCACCATCTGACCCAGCTATCCCACTCCTCCGTCTATACCCAAAGGACTTAAAATCAGCATACTATAGTAATGCAGCCACATTGATGTTCATAGCAGCTGAATTCACAATAGCTAAACTGTAGAAGCAACCTAAATGCCCTTCAGTAGATGAATATATAAAGAAAATGTGGTATGTATACACAATGGAATATTACTCAGCATTAAAAGAGAATAAAATTATGGCATTTGCAAGTAAATGGACAGAGTTGGAGAATATCAAGCTAAATGAAGTAAGCCAATTTCAAAAAACCAAAGGCCAAATGTTCTATCTAATAGGTAGATGCTGATCTGTAATTGGGGGGACATGGGAAAATGGAGGAACTTTGATGGGACAAAGGATGGTGAGGGGGAATGGAGGTAGAAAACATGGTGGAATGAGATGGACATCATTACCCTAGGTACATGTATGACTGGACATGTGGTACAACACTACATCACGTACAACCACAGAAATGTAAAGTTGTGCTGAAATTGTGTACAATGAATCAAAATGCATTCTGCTGTCATATATACCTAATTAAAATATTTTTTAAAAAGCATTTTAAAACTAATCTTAAAATAAATTGTCATAGACATGTAAAACACTTTTACTGTTATTATAGTAAAATAAATAGTTCTTCTCTCTAGGGAAAAAAACTGCTTAAAGCTTATAAAGACTTTACCTAAATATCTAGGATACTGTCTCTTGCAGCAACTTTTATATTACAATTATAGTTCCTATATTATTGAGACTTGTGAAAGGGAATCTCCAGAACTAATGTAGATACATGAATACCCCCTCTTCAAAACTCTTAGAAACAGTTGCTCAATTTAGCTCTTTAAGATCTGGTAATAGCCAACTAAAAATAGAGATGATAAAGGTGGTAATATAATTGTTTAATTTTAGGTACTGGTTGAAGCTAATGAGTTTATATGTAGGTACTCAGTAATTAACATTTTGGATTCAGTATTTTGCATAGAGGTGTTTTTATAAGTGAATTGAAGATAAAAGAAGGAAAAGTTGGGGGCTGGGGTTGTAGTTCAGTGGTATAGTGCTTGCTTAGCATGCATGAGGCACTGGGTTTGATCTCAGCACTACATAGTAAGCAAATAAATGTATTGTATCCATCTACAACTTAAAATTTTTTTTTTAAAACTTTTAAATGAAGGAAAGGTTTTGTTTTGTGGTATTTTTCATTCATTTCTCTTTTGTTGTTTTGTTACCTCAAGCCTAACGGAGTTATATAAATGCATGACTATTCCTAATTATAAAAATAAAGACTTTTAAAGTTTAATTTTTTCACAGATAAGAAAATTAATTTGCCATTTCGGTTCATTTTAATGGGATTTTAACTCTCTAATCACACATTGCATACAATCAATATGTATTGATGTCCTCTTTGGACAACAATGTCCAAACAATGTACAAGCACTGGGGGAAAATAAGAAAAGGCATAGTCTATTCTCACTAAGAATATGAAGTAGATCTAACAGAGGGAACAAGATAGATAGATAGATTGATTGATAGATACACACACACACACACACACACATATATATATATATATATACATACACATACATATGTATACGCACATGTATATTACATTTAAGATCATATATATGATCATTTTAAAGATCAAAGTAAGGTTAACTATCATTATTAACATTATTTTAAAGTTATATATGATATATTATCTGTAAAGTAGGGTACTATTAGTGTCCCATTTGACACATGAATAAGTTGAGGCACAGAGATGTTAACCTGACTTTTCCAAGGTCACATTGCTAGTAAATTATGGGGTTGAGATTCAAACCCAAGCAATCTGCTTCAAGATTTTGCATTTTTTATTATTACTTTGTACTTGATATTAAGAAATAGGTATTCTGATGGTATTTGATATAGTGACCATTGCCCCATGTGGTAATTTAAGTTTAAATTAACTAAAGTTAAATGTTTAGTTCCTCAGTTGAATTAAGGCACATTTCAACTGCTCAGAAATAATGTTGCTAGTGGTTACTATATTGGACATTTGCTTCATTGCAGAAAGTTCTATGGGACAGCACTGATGTAGAATATAAACATTAAGTAGTTCCAAAAGGGTGGTGTGCATGTGAAGAATATAAAATTCTACTAGGTATTAATGATTAAATGGGTGGCCTTGGTAACTGTTCCTCAGGAAGGGAGTAACACCATAGGTAAAAGAGAAGAAAATGATAAGTTCAGTGCTGGACTTGGTGGAGGGGAGGTATTTCTGAGTTTTTCAACAGAAATTGGCCAAAAAATATTTGAAAATAAAAGTTTTTAAAACTCAAGAAAGAACTCTGGAATTAGAATCATCTTCACAGAAATAATTTTGAACCATAAGAACCAACGAGGCCTTTGTTTTTTTGTGTTTTGTGTGGTATTTTTGTGAGACAAAGTCACACTGTGTTGCCTATACTTGAGTTCACAAGCTCTTGGGCTCAAGCAAGCCTCCTGCCTCAGACTTCTCTGTAGCTGGGACTACACTCACGTGACATCACATGTGGCTACAAACGTGGTTTTCAAAAAGAAAATTTAGACAAGAAAGAACGTTGGAGTATATATCTACAGAGATGAGGTGAAAGGGGTCAGGGAATGATTGATCAGGAGTAGGAGGTAATGAACTACCACAAGAACAAAAAGAAATTAAAATCTCATGAAGAATAGATTGATTTTTAGTATGAAATGCTGTAGAGATATAGGATCAAGAGAGAAAAACAAATACTGGATTTGGTGATGATGAAGTTAATGTTGTTACTTGAAAGAACAATTGTATATTTGTGACAGAACAATTGTGTATTTGTGATATATTTCACTGGCAACCTAGGCCAAAGGCCTGGCACTGGGGGTCTCAATAAATCAGGTCCAACCACTTACCCCAAAACCAAATGAAAAAATAACAATACAAAGTGGGAAAGACATTAGTTAGTATGGCTGTATTGGGGAAGGCAAGTGAGATCAAGCATCTCAGCCCTGTATTCCTGGGTACTGACATGAGCTTCAGCTTTAACTAGAGGGAGAATAGAACAAGGGGCAAGAGATATGCATACTGAAGTAGTGTTGGTCAAACTGTGATCTGGTTGATCATTATCTCATTTCTGATCACACAAGACTTACAGGTGTCAAGGATAGGGAGCAATCTTCATTTGTTTCACAGGGCATTTATCAGACCTGTGATCCTGGAAGGGGGCACTTTGGTTCCCATGAGATAATTGTTTTTGCTTGGATTGGGGTGAAGGGCAGTTTAATCTGCCTGAAAGGTTCCACCGTTGGAAGACTTCCAGGCACCACTCCAGGGAACAGGAATTTGCAAAAGCTGGAACAGGAATTTGCAAAAGCTGGCAGTTGACAATCTTAACTTAGTAACTCTTATACCTTAGTTACTCTTGTCTTTGTCCTTGAAAGGAGCAGATTAACATTTTGGGATGAACATTTCTTCAATGATTAACATGACTGTATGCAGAATTGAGCAGGAATCTGACCCATAATTTAAGGTAATAAAAGAGACAGATACAAAATTAAGGCAAAGATGCCAAGCTTTTATTCTGCTTTTAGTTACCTATCAGGCATCCCTGGCCTCAAGTGAGGAGGTGAAACAGAGAACTCCTCCTCATGCTGATAATAAACACTTCCTTGTGCTGAGGACAGACACCAAGGAAATTAAGACTAATATATTCCCTGGCTAACACAGCCTAGCTAAAATGATGTATAACACCTAGCTTTTGCTTCTATAAATTGTAACTGGTGCCAGCACAGTGGCCCACACCTGTAATCCTAGGGGCTCAGGCAGCTGAGGCAGTAGGATCACAAGTTCAAAGCCAGTCTCAGCAAAAGCAAGGCGCTAAGCAACTCAGTGAGACCTTGTCTCTAAATAAAATACAAAATAGGACTGGGGATGTGGCTCAGTAGTTGAATGCCCCTGAGTTCAAGCCCCCGTACCAAAAAAAAAAAAAGTAACTGCTTCGGTGGGACCAGCAGCTTAATCAAACCACATAAAATTCATTTCCCCCTTTTTTATCATTTGCCTATTTTTTATTCTTTTTTTGATTTAAAAAAATAAATGATAGCAGAATGCATTACAATTCTCATTACACGTATCAGCACAATTTTTCATATCTCTGGTTGTATATAAAGAATGTTGATACCAATTCGTGTCTTCATACATGTACTTTGGATAATGATGTCTATCACATTCCACCTTCCTTGCTAATCCCCTGCTCCCTCCCTTTCCCTCCCACCCTTCTGCCCTATCTAGAATTCATTTATTCCTCCCATGCTCCCCCTCCCTACCCCACTATGAGTCAGCCTCCTTATATCAGAGAAAACATTTGGCATTTGTTTTGGGGGGGATCGGCTAACTTCACTTAGCATTATCTTCTCCAATGCCATCCATTTACCTGCAAATGCCATGATTTTATTTTCTTTTATTGCTGAGTAAAATTCCATTCTGTATATATGCCACATTTTTTTTATCCATTCATCTATTGAAGGGCATTTAGGTTGACTCAACAGTTTAGCTATTGTGAATTGTGCTGCTATAAACATTGATGTGGCTGTGTCCCTGTAGTATGCTATTTTTAAGTCTTTTGGGTATAGACTGAGGAGAGGGATAGCTGGGTCAAATGGTGGTTCCATTCCCAGATTTCCAAGGAATCTCCATCCTGCTTTTCATATTGGCTGCACTAATTTGCAGTCCCACCCGCAATGTATGAGTGTGCCTTTTCCCCACATCTTTGCCAACACTTATTTTTTATGTGGGCTAGTGGCCAAACCCAGACAGCTGAGATCCAGAAAGTCTCCCTAGTTGGGCTGCCTGTATACCAGAGTTAGTGCTTTTTAGCAAAAGCAATCTCTCTAAGTCTGGGCAAAAGAAGAAATACAGACAGAGGTTTAAATCAGTCTTTCACAAAGTTTAAAAGTTAAAGAAATTGGGCTAGGGATGTGGCTCAAGTGGTAGTGCACTCACCTGGCATGCACGGAGCGCTGGGTTCGATCCTCAGCACCACATAAAAATAAAATAAAGATATTGTGTCCACCAAAAACTAAAAAATAAATATTAAAAAAAATTCTCTCTCTCTTTTTAAAAAAAAAGTTAAAGAAATTAATGGGTACAGAATAAAAGGGAAGGGTTTTGTTTTGTTTTAAACATAGAGGACACAAACTTGATAAAGGCAAAGAGAAATTACTAGAAAGGAAGAGGCAGTTAACAGTAACCTCTATATTATTCATTTATTTGTTCATTCACTGTATGCGTTGCATACCTATTAGCTACCAGACCTGGTTGAGGCACTGGAAGCATAGCAGTAAATTAGGCAAATATTTCCTATTTCCCTAGTTGCACGCTCTCTCTCTCTCTCTCTCTCTCTCTCTCTCTCTCTCTCTTCTCTGGGTACTGGGGATTGAACTCAGGGGCACTCGACTACATCCCCAGCCCTATTTTGAATTTTATTTGGAGACAGGGTCTCACCGAATTGCTTAGCGCCTTACTTTTGCTGAGGCTGGCTTTGAACTTGAAATCCTTCTGCCTCAGCTGGGATTACAGGTGTGTGCCACCACACCCAATTTGTTTTTGCCTTTTAAAAGTTACAATGAGGCAGGCCTAGTGGTGCATGCTTGTAATCCCAGTAACTCAGGAGGCTGAGGCAGAAGAATCAAAAGTTTGAGACTTATTAAGGCCCTGAGCAACTTAGTAAGACCCTTTCTCAAAATAAAAAATAAAAAGGGCTGGGAATATAGCCTAGTGATAGAGTGCCTCTGGTTTAAATCCCCAGTACCAAAAAAGAAAAAGAAAAATACATATGAAAAATACTCTTCAAATGAGACAAACCGTTTATACATTGTCTTTATTTTATTTCCAACAGAATAAATGTATGATGTGAGGAGGAAAAAAAAAGTGTGTCACATTAGATTGGGTAGAGAGAAATGATGGGAGGGGAGGGGAGGGGAAGGGGGGATAGGAAGGGCAGCAGAATAAAATAGACATTATTATTGCTGTATGTATATAGGTGACTGTATGACCAATGTGATTCTGCAACCTGTACAATCAAAAAAATGAGAAATTATACCCCATTTGATTCAAATGTATGAATTGTCAAGATCATTGTAATATCATGTGTAGCTAGTAAAAAAAAAAAAAAAAAACTCTAGAGATGAGTAAATAGAAAGGTCCAAAGTGGCAGCAGCATTGAGGAGTGTGTTGCCTTTTCCCATTTGATGATTGGCATATACTGTTGCTTCCCGTAGAGCTGTAAGGTCTTGTATGACTTTTAAGTATTAGATCCTTGATGACCTGATTTAAATAAAACACACTTCTTCAGTTTGGTATAAATCCTTCACCATGTTGGGCTCTTAGTATAACATGAGGATGCCACTTATTGTGTCAAGAGCAATACTTGTTATAATGTCAGCCTTTCCCTTGGAGATTATTCACCCATGTAAAAGATATAATACCAGAGGTATAAGTTATAAACTACTGATTTTAGGTTCTTGGGACTCATTCCATGTGAATTAAGTTAAATTTAGCCAGTATTAGAGCAAGTTTGAAAGAAGGAGGATACCTTCTCTTCTAATTCTAGAAAGAAACATGAAAAGATTTGATTAGGGAAGGTTTTTTTGTGATGGAGAGTATAGATGAGTGGGATCATCTGGCCCACAGAAGGTCCTAGCTAACAGACTTGATATATTGTAAGACTAAGAAGGCATGCTCCCCAGGAATTATATGATGAGGATTTTCAGGGAAGTTGTAGCCTTGTAGGGGACGCAGTGTTAGGCACTTGAAATAATTTAGAGGAAAAAAAATGTGTATTGCCATGGTTTCTAAACTTTTGTATAAAAGTTGTGTAAGGAGCTTTAAAAAAATATGTAGAATGCTGATGAGCTCCATCTTAGAAGCTTCAGAAATCCTATTTTTTTTAACAAAATTTCTGGTGGTTCTGATTTAGTTAGTTCTCAGAAATGTGCTTTAAAAGAATCAAAGTACGGTAAACTAATAAACTAAATGTAATAAAACCTTGAAGGCTGAAATACATGAAATTTATTCATTTACTGAACAAACATGTCTAAGCATCTGTTATGTGCTAGGAATTATGCTATTTTCTAGGGCTACAAAGATGAATAATACATGGTTTCTGCTCTCAAGCTTTGACTCTAAAAGAAGAGAGATCAGGAGACAAGACAGTGTGGTCAGTGAAAAGATAGAAATATATAGGATGTTATGGAAGCAAATAAAAGGAGGAGCTAACCTGTCATGATTGGTTTGTGGAGGAGGGAGGCAAAATCAGAAAAACTTTATGGAATTAGCTGAGCTCTTCTATAACTTATTCCTTATACTATCATGTATTACCTTCAATTGTTTTTCTTAGAAATCTTTCTAAAATGTGTTATATATTTCTGTTTCCTTAAACAGAACTCAACATAATGTATCCTTTCTATTGATTATTTGGCAGTATCAACGTTATCACATTACCATATAGCAAAATAATATACCTTTTATTTCAGAATACAAGATTAATTTTTATTATCCAAAATGGTCCCCAACTACATTTTTGCTATTCTCATTCTTCCTATCCAATATTGTTTTTGGCATCAGTCTGATTCTGGTTTTCTTAGTGTCAATGTGGCTGTCTTTAGAGTACTACATTTACTTAAGCTTTTCCTTGGCCAAAATAATTCAGACCAAAAAACTGTGAATAAAGTAAAAGTATAAAGTATTCTATTGAATATGTGAGTTTTAGTCTATTTTAACTCCTAAGTTGTCTTTTTTTATTATTCAAAGCTAGTGGATACTTTAGAAATCATATAATACAACTCCTTCATTATATATACAAAGAAACTGAAGCAAAATATACCACAGATCCATTGCAATCAAAAAGTAGAATATAGGCCCCCTGATAATAGAAAGGTTCCATTCTATAAAATAAGCCATTCTTTTTTTAAATAAAGTTTCTTTTTTTAAACTTTGTTTTATTTATTATATTTGATGCTGAGGATTGAACCCAGGGCCTTGCACGTGCGAGGCAAGCGCTCTACCGCTGAGCCATAACCCCAGCCCTAAAATAAGACATTCTTAACTAGAGAGTTACAGCAGAACTATTTGGAGAATTATTCAAAATATGCCTTCTTGGGACTCACCCCAATGATTCTAATTCAGTAAGTCTAGCAAATATATTTTTAAATTAAAAAATTCTTGGAAGATTCTGATATGTACTCCTGAACCACCACACTTTAATTTGGCACCATATGTCAGAGTTTGTTTCTGAGTGGTTAAATAGGCATTAAAAGTCTAAATCATGAGAAAGAAACTTAGGAGTTTACTGTGAGTGAAAAAGTCATTAGAGAGTTTTGTGCAGAAAGGTAATATGATCTAAATTTGACTTTTAAAGGATTCCTCTATTGTGTGGAAAACAAATGGGGGATGGGTGAGAGACCTCTAGTGGAGTTATAGGTTAGGATACAGTACATTAGCTCAGGCAAAGAGATGTATAGAGACTTTGACCTGAGTGATAATAGAGGATGTGGTGAAAAATGAATAGATCTGGGACATATTTTTAAAGTCAAAGAAACAGGATTTACTGACAAATCAGATGCACAGTATAAAAGGAGTCAAAGATCATTCATTCTTAAGTTTGTGGCCCAAATTGGAAAGATGGAATTGCCTTTTTCTGAAACAGAAAACTGCAAGAGAAGTAAGTTTGGGCATGAGATTGGGAAATTATTTTTGGATATGTTAAATTTGAATTGTCTTTTAGACGCCCAGATTATAGTTTGGTGAAATTGGTAGTCTGAAGTTCCCAGATGAATATAAACTTGAAATTCATCAACATAAAGATGACATTTAAGATCATAAGAGTAGATGAAATTGCCAAGAAAATGAATGTTGATAGAGAAGATAAGAAGCTAAAGAATATTTCAGCAATTGTAGGTCAGATAGGGAGAACCAAATGGAGACTAAGAAGAATTAACCAGGAAGGTGAGGAGAAAACCAGGAGGGTGTAATAGCCTGGAAGCTTTAAGTAGTATCGCAAAACACAGGAATGATTAGTTGTATCAAATGGAGGAATGTAATAAAAACTGTCACTTAACCTTTGGAGTTAGCCATGGTTAACCTTGACCAGAAATAGTTCAGTAGGGTAATGGGGCAAAAGTTTTACATAGGCATGAGTTCAAAAGAAAGTGAGAAAAAGAGTTGAGAATAGACACTCTTTGGAAGGTTATTCTGTGAAAAAGAATAGAAAAGTAGCATGGTAGCTGGAGGAGGTCTTGAAGTCAAAAGGTTATTTTGGAAGATTGGAAAAATTGCTGGGTGTGATGGCACATACCTGGAATCCCAGCTACTCAAGAGACTAAGGCAGGGGGATAACAAGTTCAAGACCAGTTTGAGAAACTTAGTGAGACCCTGTCTCAAAAGACAAAGGGCTGGGGATATAGCTCAGTGGTAGAGAAACCCCTAGGTTCAATCCCCAGTATGGGGGGAGGGGGGAGGAAGATAAGGAGGGAGGGAATGAAAGAGAAAGAAAGAGAAAAGAAAAATGGTATGTTATGCTGGTGTGAATTATCCAGAAAAGAAAAAATTGGAGAGAAAGGGGAGAATTGGTATAACTACATCTTTAAGTAAGAAAGTGGGGATAGGATTTCATGCACAGAGGAGGATTTAGGATTTATTCATAGGGATATGGTCTTCTACAAGAATAGTGGAAGGGAGAGCAGATGATATAGGTGCACATGCAAAGAGGTAGATAGAGATGGGAAGAGCAAGTTGTAGAAGTACTTTTTTAAAACCTGATTCTATCATAGAAAGTGAGGATAGTAGCTCTTATTGAGTATGGGAAGAGTTATTTGAAGTTCAAAAAAGAAGGGAAAATATGAAATAGTTACCTGGGAGAAGAAAAGGGTAAATGGACCACAAGATTGATAGAAGGGCAGTTCCAAAGGCATACTTGAATTTAAAATGAATTCAGTCAGCTTGAATGTGGATTTCTCTAAGCTCTGCATTTAGGTAGCTGGGTCATAGACATGGAATAGGGGAAATAACCAGCAATGGGATATTGTCAGAATACAATGTGAGAGGAAGGCAAAGAAGTAACTGTAAGGATAGATCGTGGAATTTATGCTTAGTTAGGAAAGAATTAAAGCTGGAAGTAGAAGAGGGATCTGTGACAGATTTTAGAATCAGTTAACCATAGGGTCTTCTGGGGTCAAAGACTATTAGAATTGAAGTATTTGACAGAGTGAGCTTGAAAGATAGAAGGTGGTGATTTGAGAAGGACATGCTGAAATGAAATGCCCAGTGCTTTAAACTGCATGAGGTGCCTACTAGTTTGTTCAGTGGCTATAATAGTTATTTTAATTTATTAATTTGTTAGGTTCATGACTACAAAGAAGGAACCCCAGAAGAGAGGACCTACTATATAGAATTATGGGATGTTGGAGGCTCTGTGGGCAGTGCCAGCAGTGTGAAAAGCACAAGAGCAGTATTCTACAACTCTGTGAATGGTAAAGTGTTTTTATTTTTACCCCATTTTAATGGTCTTTGAATATATAATACCTTATATGAAATGCTAAGGCATGCCAGACTCAACTTAATTTGAGAAAGATTTAAAATCCCAATTTGGACTTAAATATTCATATTACATTTCAACTTATGTTTCTAGATTCTAACCATGTGATTCAGAATAGTAAACATCTGCTTTGTCTAAGTCCTATTTATATTTTGACATAAACAAAATATTGAGAAATAAAATTTTATTTTGGGTACTTGACATAAAACAGAACTTTCAAAACCCTGTCCCTGAGAATGCTGTTTCTCCAGTCAGTTGAGTGGAATCCTATAGTCTTAAGCCAGATACCCAGAGATGCAGATTTCTTTGATCTGCCCCTTAGAGAGAGACCTATGTAATTTTAAAGAGCTGCCTGAGGGTGTTTTTAGGGATGCAGATGTTTCATCCAGTTATAAATATTCAAGTTTTAGAAGCAGACTTTCAGATGGAGGTGTGTAATAAAGGACATAATTGCAGTTCATGGAGTCCTTGTCAAATTCTGACTACCCTACCTACCTAAGGCAAGTTACTCAGCCTCTCTGAGCCTCATTTCCTCAGATGTAGAAATATATAATAATACTTCATAGGATTGTTCCAAAAATTAAACTAGATAACATAATTTAAAAATCTGACACATAAGTGCTAAATAAACATTAACTATATTCTTTAATAGTAATTTTTGTTTGTTTGTTTTTTGTTTTTTTCTCTGTGCTCTTGATGCCTGTGAGAACCTCTGTAAGGACAGTTAGATAGGGGGCAAGTGTCAGATCTGTATTTGCTCAAGACAGCAGAAGTACAGGTTTATCTGAGCTGGTTGGAACAAATCTACTATACAAGCACCTTAGTAATACAGACAGCTGAAAAACTAGAGAAGCCAATTAATTCTGCTTCTTCTGTCCTTATTTTTCAAGTTGATGTATCCCATATTCAAAGATGGAGAAATCATTAATTTTACGTTCTCTTTTCACAGTAGAATCAGGCTAATATAGGAAAGGATTGAGAATTTTAAAACCTGTAGTTTTGACCACAAGAGACTAAGCATTAAAGCCTTTCTTCTTTTATCTTTATCTTATTAAAATAATTACCTACTTTGCCTTTCTGTCTAGGATCTTAATTGATTCAGTTTAATTATATGTCTGAACCGTATTACATTTTGTTATTTTTCCTCAATGTCTCAAAAGTTAGATATTTTATACTATTTATGTGCTTGATTATCTCTTCCTACTCTTTCCTGGTGGCATATTTCTTTTGTCTATTAACTAAATCTCTTATAGGTAGCAAGCTTACATAGCTAACCATTAATTCCAAGAACTAGAAAGTGTCAAGTTGATCAAGCCCAAATATCTTTAGGGCTGCATTTTGTCTGCTAAGGAAAAGTGTTTGTGCAAATTAAATCAATACCACTTTACTACATTCTTATTGTATTTTTAGTGAGTATAAGTAATATGTTTGTACTGATATCTGTTGCAGGACTATATACAGTGCAGAAACAATGTAACTTTGAATGAATATGGTTTCTAATTTAGTTTTGATGCTCTTGATTGATAAAGTGGTTCTGCAAGAAGGACCAGACATAGAGTAGGCACTCAGGAAGTGTTGAATGCAAAATAGGAAAAGACATGAGAAATATTTAAAGATATTTTTCCAGCCCTTCTAGAATTTTTTTCATTATATAACTGACAGTTTTATAGCTAATTATTTCTAAGTATTTATAGAGAAAATTTTTTTAATTGTTTGAGACTGTTAGTCATACTATAATATTAGATTGATTAAATCACATAATGTTTGGACTTACTAAGCTTAATTTTGTCAATTGCAATATGAAGAAGAGTTGTTTACAATACTAAGATTATTATCTCTGATTATTTTAGGTATTATTTTAGTACATGACTTAACAAATAAGAAGTCATCTCAAAACTTGTATCGTTGGTCTTTGGAAGCTCTCAATAGAGATTTAGTGCCAACTGGAGTTTTAGTGACAAATGGGTAAGCTTGGAATTACTTTACAGTTGGTTTGAAATGTTATAACAATCATTTTTGATTTGCAAATTTTCTCCTAGTCTATAGATTATCTTTTCATTCTCATTCACTCTTTGTGTGTGTGTGTGTGTGTGTGTGTGTGTGTGTGTGTGTCTCTCTCTCTCTCTCTCTCTCTCTCTCTCTCTCCTGGGGATCGAACCCAGGGCACTTTATCCCTGAGCTACACACCCCAGTCCTTTTTATTTTGAGACAGGGTACTGCTAAATTGCTGAGGGTCTCACTAAGTTGTTGAGGCAGGCCTTGAACCTGCAATCCTTCTGCCTCAGCCTTCTGAGTCTCTCTAGGATTATAGGCATGCGCCATACACAGTTCTTTTCATTTTCTTAATAGGGTCTTTCACAAAGCATTTGTTTTCATTTAGATGAAATCTAATCTCTTAGTTTTTTTCCTGGATTATGTTTTGATATCATGTGTAAAAACTCTGCCTAATCCCTGATTATGCAGGTTTTATAGTTTGGGGCTTATATTTAGATTTGTAATCTGCTTTAAGTTAGTTTTATAGAAGATACGAGGTTTTGTCTGAGGTTAATTTTTGCATTTGAATGTCCAGTTGTTCCAGCACCATTTGCTGAAAATATTATCCTATGATATCAAAATGTACCTACACAGCAAAGGAAACAAGAATGTGAAGAAAGAACCTACACAATGAAAGAAAACTGATTTTAAGCAGTTATCAGCTTTGTCTACCAATAACAAAATTTCCCATCAGTTTTTTCACTTAATGGTTTAAAAAAATACTGAAGATCAAATTGGAACTAGGATTTTATGAAAGAAAATAAGAAAAAAGGGAAAGCTAAAAAGAAATAAGAGAACATATGTGTGTGTGTGTGTGTGTGTGTGTGTGTGTGTGTGTGTATATACACACACACACACATATCTATATATGCTTTACATATACTTTAAGTGACAGAAATGTATGTGTGTCAAAGATGATATCTGCCTGGGCATGTAGCTCAATGGTGAAGTTCTTGCCTGGCAAGCACAGGCTCTGGATTCAATCATCCCCACTACTGCAAAAAAAGAAAAAAAAAAACTTGATAGAATATATACAAAATTTTTATGAGAAAGAATTGGTGAATTCCTCAGACACTCTGAAATTTTTCTAATAAGTTAAATGTCAGTTTCAAATCATGTCCAAATCAGGATTGATGCTGGTAAGAAAATTTAAAGGCCTTAAACTTGAGCTATTATTGGCTTTGATGCAGTAAATAGAAGAATAATTTTTTTTTTATTGTTGGTTGTTCAAAACATTACATAGTTCTTGATATATCATATTTCACACTTTGATTCAAGTGGGTTATGAACTCCCATTTTTACCCCGTATACAAATTGCAGAATCACATCAGTTACACTTCCATTGATTTATATATTGCCATACTAGGGTCTGTTGTATTCTGCTGCCTTTCCTATCCTTTACTATCCCCCTCCCCTCCCCTCCCCTCCCCTCTTCTCTCTGTACCCACTCTACTGCAGTTCATATCTCCCCCTTGTATTATTTTTCCCTTTCCCCTCGCTTCCTCTTGTATGTAATTTTGTATAACCCTGAGGGTCTCCTTCCATTTCCATGCAATTTCCCTTCTCCCTCCCTTTCCCTCCCACCTCTCGTCCCTCTTTAATGTTAATCTTCTTCTCATGCTCTTCATCCCTACTCTGTTCTTAGTTACTCTCCTTATATCAAAGAAGACATTTGGCATTTGTTTTTTAGGGATTGGCTGGCTTCACTTAGCATAATCTGCTCTAATGCCATCCATTTCCCTCCAAATTCTATGATTTTGTCATTTCTTAATGCAGAGTAATACTCCATTGTGTATAAATGCCACATTTTTTTATCCATTCGTCTATTGAAGGGCATCTAGGTTGGTTCCACAGTCTTGCTATTGTGAATTGTGCTGCTATGAACATCGATGTAGCAGTGTCCCTGTAGCATGCTCTATTTAGGTCTTTAGGGAATAGACCGAGAAGGGGAATAGCTGGGTCAAATGGTGGTTCCATTCCCAGCTTTCCAAGAAATCTCCATACTGCTTTCCAGATTGGCTGCACCAATTTGCAGTCCCACTAACAATGAACGAGTGTACCCTTTTCGCCACATCCTCGCCAGCACTTGTTGTTGTTTGACTTCATAATGGCTGCCAATCTTACTGGAGTGAGATGGTATCTTAGGGTGGTTTTGATTTGCATTTCTCTGACTGCTAGGGATGGTGAGCATTTTTTCATGTACTTGTTGATTGATTGTATGTCCTCCTCTGAGAAGTGTCTGTTCATGTCTTTGGCCCATTTGTTGATTGGGTTATTTGTTATCTTGTTGTCTAATTTTTTGAGTTCTTTGTATACTCTGGATATTAGGGCTCTATTTGAAGTGTGAGGAGTAAAGATTTGTTCCCAGGATGTAGGCTCCCTATTTACCTCTCTTATTGTTTCTTTTGCTGAGAAAAAACTTTTTAGTTTGAGTAAGTCCCATTTGTTGATTCTAGTTATTAACTCTTGTGCTATGGGTGTCCTATTGAGGAATTTGGAGCCCGACCCCACAGTATGTAGATCGTAGCCGACTTTTTCTTCTATCAGACGCCGTGTCTCTGATTTGATATCAAGCTCCTTGATCCATTTTGAGTTAACTTTTGTGCATGGTGAGAGAAAGGGATTCAGTTTCATTTTGTTGCATATGGATTTCCAGTTTTCCCAGCACCATTTGTTGAAGATGCTATCCTTCCTCCATTGCATGCTTTTAGCCCCTTTATCAAATATAAGATAGCTGTAGTTTTGTGGATTGGTTTCTGTGTCCTCTATTCTGTACCATTGGTCCACCCGCCTGTTTTGGTACCAGTACCATGCTGTTTTTGTTACTATTGCTCTGTAGTATAGTTTGAAGTCTGGTATCGCTATACCGCCTGATTCACCCTTCCTGCTTAGCATTGTTTTTGCTATTCTGGGTCTTTTATTTTTCCATATGAATTTCATGATTGCTTTCTCTATTTCTATAAGAAATGCCATTGGGATTTTGATTGGCATTGCATTAAACCTATAGAGAACTTTTGGTAATATCGTCATTTTGATGATGTTAGTTCTGCCTATCCATGAACAGGGTATATTTTTCCATCTTCTAAGATCTTCTTCTATTTCTCTCTTTAGGGTTCTGTAGTTTTCATTGTATAAGTCTTTCACCTCTTTTGTTAGGTTGATTCCTAAGTATTTTATTTTTGGGGGGGATATTGTGAATGGAGTGGTTGTCCTCATTTCCATTTCAGAGGATTTGTCGCTGATATACAGGAATGCCTTTGATTTATACGTGTTGATTTTATATCCTGCCACTTTGCTGAATTCATTTATTAGCTCTAATAGTTTCTTTGTAGACCCTTTTGGGTCTGCTAGGTATAGAATCATGTCATCTGCAAATAGTGATAATTTAAGTTCTTCTTTTCCTATTTTTATGCCTTTAATTTCTTTCGTCTGTCTAATTGCTCTGGCCAGTGTTTCGAGAACTATGTTGAACAGAAGTGGTGAGAGAGGGCATCCCTGTCTTGTTCCAGATTTTAGAGGGAATGCCTTCAATTTTTCTCCATTCAGAATGATGCTAGCCTGAGGCTTAGCATAGATTGCTTTTACAATGTTGAGGTAAGTTCCTGTTATCCCTAGTTTTTCTAGCGTTTTGAACATAAAGGGATGCTGTACTTTGTCGAATGCTTTTTCTGCATCTATCGAGATGATCATATGGTTCTTATTTTTAAGTCTATTGATGTGGTGAATAACATTAATTGATTTCCGTATATTGAACCAGCCTTGCATCCCAGGGATGAATCCTACTTGATCATGGTGCACAATTTTTTTGATATGTTTTTTAATCCGATTTGCCAGAATTTTATTGAGGATTTTTGCATCTAGGTTCATTAGAGATATTGGTCTGTAGTTTTCTTTCTTTGAAGTGTCTTTGTCTGGTTTAGGAATCAGGGTGATGTTGGCCTCATAGAATGAATTTGGAAGTTCTCCCTCTTTTTCTATTTCCTGAAATAGCTTGAAAAGTATTGGTATTAGTTCCTCTTTAAAGGTTTTGTAAAACTCTGCTGTATACCCTTCCGGTCCTGGGCTTTTCTTAGTTGGTAGTCTTTTGATGGTTTCTTCTATTTCCTCAATTGATATTGGTCTTTTTAGGTTGTCTATATCCTCCTGCCTT
This sequence comes from Callospermophilus lateralis, assembly GCF_048772815.1. Classification (NCBI taxonomy): domain Eukaryota; kingdom Metazoa; phylum Chordata; class Mammalia; order Rodentia; family Sciuridae; genus Callospermophilus; species Callospermophilus lateralis. Next base: position 57,890,186 of record NC_135314.1, read on the forward strand.
AATCTGGGCAGGTCATATGACTTAAGAAATTTATCGATGCCTTCACTATCTTCTATTTTATTGGAGTATAAGGATTCAAAATAGTTTCTGATTATCTTCTGTATTTCTGAAGTGTCTGTTGTGATATTGCCTTTTTCATCCCGTATGCTAGTAATTTGATTTCTCTCTCTTCTTCTCTTCGTTAGCATGGCTAAGGGTCTGTCGATTTTATTTATTTTTTCAAAGAACCAACTTTTAGTTTTGTCAATCTTTTCAATTGTTTCTTTTGTTTCGATTTCATTAATTTCAGCTCTGATTTTAATAATTTCTTGCCTTCTACTTCTTTTGCTGTTGTTTTGCTCTTCTTTTTCTAGGATTTTGAGATGGAGTATGAGATCATTTATTTGTTGGTTTTTTCTTTTTTTAAGGAATGAACTCCAAGCAATGAATTTTCCTCTTAGAACTGCTTTTAATGTGTCCCATAGATTCCGATATGTTGTGTCTGTGCTTTCATTTATCTCTAAGAATTTTTTAATTTCCTCCTTGATGTCTTCTATAACCCATTGATCGTTTAGTAACCAATTGTTCATTCTCCACGTGATGCATGTTTTTTCCTTCCTTCTTTTATCGTTGATTTTCAGTTTCATTCCATTATGATCAGATAAGATGCATGGTATTATCTCCACTCCTTTATATTGTCTAAGAGTTGCCCTGTGACATAATATATGATCTATTTTTGAGAAGGATCCATGTGCTGCTGAGAAAAAAGTGTAACTGCTTGATGTTGGGTGGTATATTCTATATATATCAATTAAGTCTAGGTTATTAATTGTGTTACTGAGTTCTATAGTTTCCTTATTCAACTTTTGTTTGGAAGATCTGTCTAGTGGTGAGAGAGGTGTGTTGAAGTCTCCCATGATTATTGTATGTTGGTCTATTAGACTCTTAAACTTGAGAAGAGTTTGTTTGATGAACATAGCAGCACCATTGTTTGGGGCATATATATTTATGATAGTTATGTCTTGTTGGTGTATGGTTCCCTTGAGCAGTATGTAGTGTCCCTCTTTATCCCTTTTGATTAACTTTGGCTTGAAATCTATTTTATTTGATATGAGTATGGACACTCCTTCTTGTTTCCGAAGTCCATATGAGTGATATGATTTTTCCCAACCTTTCACCTTCAGTCTATGTATGTCTTTTCCTATCAAATGCGTCTCCTGTAGGCAGCATATTGTTGGGTCTTGTTTTGTGATCCATTCTACTAGCCTGTGTCTCTTGATTGGTGAGTTTAAGCCATTAACATTTAGGGTTATTATTGAGATATGGGTTGTTCTTCCAGCCATATTTGTTTATTTATGTTACTAAACATGGTTTGTTTTCCTTTTTGATTATTTTTCCCCCCTTTACTGTCCTACCTCCCACTGTTGGTTTTCATTGTTATTTTCCATTTCCTCTTCCTGTAATGTTTTGCCGAGGATGTTTTGAAGACATGGTTTTCTAGCTGCAAATTCTTTTAACTTTTGTTTATCGTGGAAGGTTTTAATTTCATCTTCCATCCTGAAGCTTAATTTCGCTGGATATATGATTCTTGGTTGGAACCCATTTTCTTTCAGTGTTTGAAATATGTTATTCCAGGATCTTCTAGCTTTCAGAGTCTGTGTTGAAAGATCAGCTGTTATCCTGATTGGTTTACCCCTAAATGTAATCTGCTTCCTTTCTCTTGTAGCTTTTAAAATTCTCTCCTTATTCTGTATGTTGGGCATCTTCATTATAATGTGTCTAGGTGTGGATCTCTTAGGATTTTGCACGTTCGGCGTCCTGTATGCTTCTAGGATTTGGGATTCTGTCTCATTCTTCAAGTCTGGGAAGTTTTCTCATATTATTTCATTGAATAGGTGGCTCATTCCTATGGTTTGGACCTCTATACCTTCCTGTATCCCAATGACTCTTAAGTTTGGTCTCTTTATATTATCCCATATTTCTTGGATGTTCTGCTCATGGTTTCTTAACAGTTTTGCTGAGCTGTCTATGTTCTTTTCAAGTTGAAATACTTTGTCTTCATTGTCTGATGTTCTATCTTCTAAGTGTTCTACTCTGCTGGTAGTATTCTCAATTGAGTTTTTAAGTTGGTTTATTGCTTCCTGCATTTCTAGGATTTCTGTTTGTTTGTTTTTTATTACCTCTATCTCCCTGTATAGTTGATCTTTTGCTTCTTGGATTTGTTTATGTAATACATTGTCGAAGTGGTCGAAGTGATCTTTCATTGTCTGATTTTGCTGTCTAATGTCTTCCTTGAGACTCCAGATCATCTGCAGCATGTATATCCTGAATTCTTTATCTGACATTCCATCTGCTGCAGCTATTACCTCTTCTAAAGTTGAGTTGACCTGCATTGCTTGTGGTCCTTTCTTTTCTTGTCTTTTCATATTGCTCGTGTTTCTTTCTGCTTGGTGAAACTGTTGTGTTTTTGAAATTTTCCCCCTATATATTTATATTGCTCTTGTATAATTGAAAAGTCTCCCTTGCAGGGGGGGGCGGCAGCTCTGCTCCTCCTCCAATTGGGGTGATCTGTCTACCACGCTGGCGGGCCGCTGGGACTGTTCTGCCGGTCGGTCGCAGGTCTGCCTACCTTGGAGGCGCGGGCAGCGGCTCTGCTCTGCCCTTCCTCCAATTGGTGTGACGTGTCTACCACGTCCGTGAACCCCTGGGCCTGTTCTGCCAGTTAGTCGCGGATCTGACTACCTTGCAGGCGCGGGCGGCGGCTCTGCTCTGCCCCTTCTCCAATTGGGTTGTCGTGACTACCACGCCGGCAGGTCGCTGGGCCTGTTCTGGGCGCGGGCTGCGGCTCTGCTCTGCCCCTCCCCCAAGTGGTGTGACGTGTCTACCACGCCGGTAGGCCGCTGGGCCTGTTCCGCCAGTCTGTCACAGGCCTGCCTATCATGCGGGCTCGGGTGGAGGATCTGCTCTGCCCCTACTCCAATTGAGGTGTCGTGACTACTACGCAGGCAGGTCGCTGGACCTGTTCTGGGCGCGGGTGGCGGCTCTGCTCTGTCCCTGCTCCAATTGGGTTGACGTGACTACGACGCTGTCGGGCTGCTGGGCCTGCTCCGACCGCGGGCGAAGGCTCTGCTCTGCCCCTACTCCAATTGGGGTGACGGGTGGCGTGTCTACCACACCAGCAGGCCGCTGGGCCTGATCCGCCGGTAGGTCGCAGGTCTGCCTACCATGCGGGCTCAGGAGGTGGCTCTGCTCTGCCCCTCCTCCAATTGGTGTGACGTGTCTACCACACCAGTAGACCGCTGGGCCTGTTCCGCCGGTTGGTCGCAAGTCTGTCTACCTTGCAGGCTCGGGCGGCGGCTCTGCTCTGCCCCTACTCCAAATGGGGTGATGTGGCTGCCACGCCGGCGGGCCGCTGGGCCTGATGCGGGCTCGGGGAGCGGCTCTGCTCTGCTCTGCCCCTCCCCCAAGTGGTGTGACGTGTCTACCACGCCGGCAGGCCGCTGGGCCTGTTCCTCCAGTCTGTCACAGGCCTGCCTACCTTGTGGACGCGGGTGGAGGATCTGCTTTCCCCCTACTCCAATTGGGGTTTCTTGACAACCACGCCAGCAGGTTGCTGGACCGGTTCTGGGCGCGGCAGCGGCTCTGTTCGGCCCCTGCTCTAGCCGGGGCGACGCGACACCACGCTGGCGCGTCGCTGGGCCTGTTCCGGCCTCCGGCGGCGGCTCTGCTCTGCCCCTCTGGCCTCCACAGTATTCAGCAGGACCCGGACCGAGAAACAGTTTCCGCGGGTTCTTTATCCCTGGGCCAGAGCAGTTCCGGGAGCCAGAATTCGGCCTCTCCGGACTTGGTACATGCTCCGACAGGAGCAGGCTCCAAGAAGCAGTTTCTGCGGGTTCTATAGCCCTGGGCCAGAGCAGCTCCGGGAGCCGGAGCTCCGCCGCTCCGGGCTCGGTGCGTGTTCTGATAGGAGCAGGCTCCAAGAAGCAGTTTCCGCGTGTTATTTAGCACTAAGTCTGAGCAATTTGTCTGCGAGACGCAGACAATTGTCAGCCTGAAATTACCTGTTCTATAGCTGAAAGAGCTGCAATCAGTCGAAAACAAGGATGGTGACGTCAGCTCTCCAAGATGGTGGCCGCTGGCTTCCTCCGTGGTCTGACCGGTGTGGAGAACCGAACTGGACCGTTTCCTTCCCCCGTCTCCAACCCAGAATTCAGCTCCGAGCTCAGCAAATGCCTAGCTGGCAGGAGCCCGCAGAATCAGCATCGCTGTATCTCTGCGCCACCAGCCCGTCGTTTCCCAGTGCGCCCTGCAGACTCCAGCCGCAGGGCGCTCTGCCGAACAAGCAGCGCTCCGTACGGACAGATCGCTCACGTTTGAGCCCCTGAAGCTGATCCTCGTGCGATGAAAATCCTTCCACTACGTTTTGGAGCACCCCAATTTTGCTGGAAATTCCTAACAAGATAGCTTTTAGCCGTTCTAACTCGTCATTTTCCCTCACAGTGACGCAGTACACGGAGTTACTGCACTCCCTTCGCGGCCATCTTCCCTCCCTCCTCAGAAGAATAATTTTTGAATGAGATGGAATATTATGTAGTTGAAAACAATTGTGTTCCAAGCTGAGTGTGAAGGGCATAAAGATTTAGTAATTTTGCCCTCCACCCCAATTTAATTGCTCAAAAGAAAGAAAATTGGTATTAACGAAAGAAAAGAAACTATGCTCAGCTGGGGTTTGTTGATTGGATTATACAATATTGATTTACTGTCGTAAATTCTTTTAAAATATTTTTAGTTATATATGGACACAATGCATTTATTTTATTTGTTTTTTATTTTTTTATATGGTGCTGAGGATCAAATCCAGTGCCTCACACATGCTAGGCAAGTACCACTACCCCAGCCCCTGTCCTAAATTCTTCAAAAGCAGATTTTGGTATTATATATTGAGCTTGAACATATCAGAATTGTAAGTCTTTTAATTCTATGAACAGATTTTCAATTAATTCAACAATGGACTTTATATTTCTTTCAAAAATATCATTTATATCACCCTATCCTTTAGATAAATAGAGAAAAAAATTGTTGTAATAGCCAGTGGCCCAAGGCCACTAACCCTAAATGATTCTGATTGCCTTGTCTCCCATACTCTCATGTCAGAACAAATAACTATTTGGTAATACATTTTTTGCTCTCACTATTCATTTTCATTTCAGTTGTTTCCTACCATTTCCACTTGTTTAATAGATCTTTCTTTGGGCTATGACATCACCTACATTCAATTTATTCTAGCCTTTTGCTTCCCTATTTCTTCCTTTCCTGAAGTGATCTCTTCTTTATTCATAAATAGAAATATGCATGATACATATAGAGCTTATGCATACACCAAAAAGTACCCAGGAGCTTGCCATCTTCCTCTCTGGCATAAGGCCTGAGTACCATGTTAGGCTCCTACCTTTTTCTACCCTGAAGTTTGAATCCACTCTTTGCTTCTACAATGAAAAATTTCTGAGTCATTGGCCGTAAAAGACAGACCTTGGGGAAGTCAAGTCACATGACTGTGGTATACTTGGTGAGCACTCTCAGTTGTTCAAGTAGACTATTGTAAAGATATACAAAAACAAATGTTGAATAGTTAGATGAATAGGTGGACCTTAATAGATGATGGTGAAGGATTGATAAATGAACAAATAGATGGAAGAAATTGGAAGAAAAATAATTTGTATGTGATGGGTGAGCCAGGAATCAATTATCAGTGAAAATAGTGTAAATTACTTGTATTTAAATGTTGCACATCTGCATTGGGAAGGTAAATTCTGTTCACCTCTTCATTATTATTTATCACAGGGATTATGATCAGGAACAGTTTGCAGATAATCAGATCCCACTTTTGGTAATAGGCACTAAACTGGACCAGATTCATGAAACCAAGCGTCATGAAGTTTTAACTAGGACTGCTTTCCTAGCTGAAGATTTCAATGCAGAAGAGATTAATCTGGTATGTATTTTCACTAATGTATGTGTATTATTACAAGGTAAAGGCAAGATCAAAGACTTATTTTCAAATTATATATTCTAGTGAAAGAAGCTTTATACTTGAAGTCAGATTGTTGGAGTTCTAGTCCAAAATGTAGACAAGATTGGAATCCACATATCTAGACTAGGTGGTCATAGTCAACTTTAGCCTGGTATATTGATATGTTGAAATGTTCAAACTTTATTCTATAAATAATATAATCATGAACTTTCAATTGGGAGTACTATTTTTTAAACCAAAATCAAAATAATTAAATTGATGAAGATGAAACTAGCTTGATTATTCTTGCTTTAGAAAAACCTCCTAGCTGCTTAAACAACAAAATTTATTTTAAAGGGCAAACTATAAAGTAGGAGAGCATCATAAAGACTAATTTATATAAATATACGCATATAGAAAGGATTGAGTCCCCCCCTAAGATAGCTAGTTTAATTACAACTGAGGGCTAAAAGGGCTAAGAAACTGCTCTCCTGTAAGCCAGTCAGCATTGCCCTGATAAGGATTCTGGCCAGCACCTTTAGTCATGGTTGTCATTTTTCACAAGTAGGATTTCTATAACATAATCACTGAGTGCATTGCATTCCAGATATGCCGTGGTTGTGGTTTAATAATACTAATGGCCAACATTTGTTGAGTACTTATTATGTGCCTGTTCTAGTACTTTACAAACATCATCTCACATGTATCATCTTCACATCAACACTGTGAAGTACATAATATTACTATCCCCATCTTAAACATGAAGACAAGAAGGAGAAAGAGGTAACTAGGCCAAAATCACACAGGTCAAGTAAGGCATTCTCAACTCTACAGCCTATGGTCTACAGTTAAGCCCTTCCTCACTTATTTATCTTCCAACTAATATTAACAATTTTGGAGCTGAAATAATCTTGGAAATCATGTGGACCAACAGTTACTCAAACCTGATTGGATATTTATATTGCAAATAGTACCTGTGAAAAATTTTTGAGTACCTGCCCAAACAGCTGGAGATTTTTATTCATAATATCTGGTGGTAAGTCCAGGATGCTTTAATTTTGACTTTTTTTTAAGTGGTACTGGGGATCAAAGCCAGGACCTGACACATGGCTAAGCATACACTTTACCACTGAGTACAGTATACCCCCACCCCCAAGTCTGTAATCTCAACAGATACTTCAGGTGATTCTGATGATCTTGCTCTGTGAATCAGTATTTGTGAACACTGCTTGATTTAACCCCATCTCTGTCCCCATAATTGAGTCAGCTCTTGCCTGCCATTCCATTGTTTCTTTACATTCTGCTATGCAATAGAAAATGCCTTATTTTTCTCAGCTGACACTATGGAATATTCATTCTGACTACTTCAAGTAGTCAGTGCTGCCAGAGGATTCGTACTCTAGAGATATGTAATTTCCACATTGAAGAAGTGCTGGGGTTACTTCATTTAAACATTATTTCCAAAGGGAAATTTACCATTGAATATACTTATTTTATTCCAGTGATAACATTTAATTTATTTCTGAATATATCTGTTTCTAGTGCCCATGGATTTCTAGATGTATGTTATTCCTACTTGCCTTACAAAAGCAGGGCCACATTTATTTGTTATCAAGATGTAAAGGTATGCAAATAGTGGGACTTCAGCTCACATAGTCTCCAAATAATTTAAATTACATCATGGTTTTAGCTTTTATCAGTGTATAGCTTCAGAAACAAAACATAAAAGAGAAGAGACGGTGATAAGGATATAGGAAGCAAAAAATGAGAAAAGTTGGGTGGAAGAGTTTCAAAGCAAAAGGAGTAAAAAAAACTCAGCAAGTAAATATAAGACCTCAAAAACTAATGTAACAATATTAGGATTAGTGCTGGTTCATCAGTTATTATATGAATTTGCTTAAAACTAAAGAAAAGTGAGAATATAACAAATATATATATATGAAAAAGCAGAATTAAAGTTCTGCCTGAGTAAATGCAACTTGTTTATAATTTAAATGATTATATGGTGGAAGATTACTTACTTTTATAAAATCTTGTTAGACTTACTGTGTCTAGTACTAATTTTTCTATTAAGTGTTTATTTCAAAGTGATCATACTGAAACATCTTCCCTACTTAATAGTCCTCTCTCAAGCTCAGAAGAGCTATTTAGAGCTATTAATTTTCAAACTTTGCCCTCATCCATGATCAATGACAGATGGCTCTTTCAGCTCTTAATATTTTCACCCAAAATCATAGGGATTTATATTCTCTAGGCAACTTGAAATTGTGGGTTCCTAGAATTAAGGTTTGATGTGGTTTGTTTGCTGTTTGATTTGGTTTTTGTATTTAGTAATTCATCTGTATTTTAGAATTATCTCTGGTATCTTTGACATTCTGATGACTAGGTAATCAATATTCATTTTGAAAAACATTTCTAATTCAGGTCTAACATTTTTCATTTTTATGCCCCAACAGCTGTAGAAATGTGCTCAAACATTATTTCAAAATGTAACAATGTGAATGATGATGTTTTAGCACATCTAATCCATATACAGAATTATCTTTATTGTGTTAGATGCTTTTGTGTCTGAAAATTCAATATGCATTTTCTTAGAATGGGGAAGAGAACTAATATTACAGTACCTGCTATGTGCGAGACTTGGATTATCTCATTGATTTTCACAAAAATTGTATGGAATAAGTAGTATTATTCCCATTTCACAAATGAGTAAGCCCAACATTAAAGGCTTAGTCACCTACACAGCATTTTACAGTGTAGAAATATTGGCACAAATTTTCAAATATAGAATTTGCTGGCTTCAGAGACCCCTGATTTCCCTGCTCTTTTGTGATCTTTGAAAATTTTTGTTGTCTCTTCTTTTTTGTGGTTTTGGAGAATGTATTGCAAGTTCTTGCTGAAATTTAAAATGTGATCCTTGAAATGTTCTGTGTAGATAAAATATGTAATTGTTACTAAATTCACTAGAAAGAAACCATGTAGATCTAAAGATTACAAAAAAGTAATTGCAGTAGTTTTTCAAGGGGCACACACAAATATCCTTGCAAAGGAGCCAACATGATATCCTCATAGTTTGGTTTTAGGTGGCATTTGAGGTCAACATCAAAGTACACTGCCTTTTGAGGTGGCATGTCAATGGCAACAAGTACAAACAGTATAACACTGAGATTCCAAGAGAAGGATAGTAAGTCTTTTAAGGTCTTTATAAGTTACTGTAATGATATAATGTGCCATTTTCCCCCTTATTTTAAAGAATCCTACTGAATAATAATAATAATGTGTTTGTTTATTAATGTCAAAAATCTTTGTGACCTACCACAAGATGGAGAAATCCTTGACAACTCTTCTATTTATTCTGTATTTCTCTAAATCCTTATTTTAATGCTTCATTCTATTTTATAAACTGCATAGTATTTAGTTGAGCACTAGTGAGGACTAGTCCTAAATTATAAGGACTGTTTGTAATGGCTCTATTTCTGGTTTTCAGGACAAATGCAAACAGGTACCTGATTAGTATCTTATTTTTTGTTTGTTTTGTAAGTAAACAGTTCTGTCTTCCTTTATGAATTGATGATGAATTGATTCCCTATACTCTAAAATTGTTTAAATGACAAAGAGTAAGTAGCCTTCTCTTTGATACCTTCCTTTTTGCTTTGTGCATCATAATTTGAAAATTATTTGAATATTTTATTAGAGTATCCTAATTATTTAGTATAGAAATGTGCAACAGGAAGTTCAAATTATTGAAGAACTTTTGCTTTCTAACTTTTATTTGTGGCTCTTATGTTTTCTAGGATTGTACAAATCCTCGGTATTTAGCTGCAGGTTCTTCCAATGCTGTCAAGATCAGTAGGTTTTTTGATAAGGTAATGGCTTCAATTAAGTTATTTTTAAATGTAATTTATATATTTGAGAGTTTAAAGTCTTTGTGGAATGCCGTGTCCCTTTATTCCTTCACCCCAATCTTCACAGCCTGAATAATACCTATTTTGGCCTCTCTTATCTGTTGATATAATTGCTCAAGGCCTTCTGACGTATTTATTCCATCACCAGTGTTCTCTAAGCAAAGGGTGAAAACTACTGGATTCAAGTGGAGTTTTTCAAAACATACCTAATTCCTCTCCTTGAGACAATTTATGCTTACTCATTTTCTACTCTTTTTGTTACTTCCTCATGCCCCCCCCCAAAAAAAAGGCACTGCACTGAGAAGATTCTGCACAGTACAAGCCTGAGTTCTTTCTGCTTTTTGAGCTATTATTATTCTCCATTAAGTTAAATGTTACTCTAACTTTGTAAGGTTATGTTGTTTTCTTGATTCCATAATATTTCCAGAATAGAAACTTTTGCTTTCAGGTTATTGACTCTTTGCTGGTGTCATCTTATTATCACTGAGCTAGAATGAAACTTTAGGATGACTCAGCATACTGGTCTTTCCTTCACAAGACCAAATTGCACGTAACATTAATCAAGTTTAAGTTGTTTGCCCAATGTTGACATTGAATAGTAAAATGAAACAGGATGTTTTCCTGCATGTCTCATTGAAAAAGATTAACTTCTGTATTATATTTCTTTTTAAGTATAATCTCCTAAGAAAAACATTTTTTCTCCTTGTAGATCTACATTATAAAAAAATTTTTTTTAACTATTTAGAGATCATAAATATTTGTTTCATTTTTTCAAGGTCACCAGAAGATAAACCATACTCCCCTCTGTGTTTAATATTGCCCATTAGGAAAATTTTGCCTCACTCAGAACTTAAATGGCGTGTGGTAAATAGGGTATAGATGTGTTCAGATACTGACTGCCACAGCTCTCAGAGCATCCAGAACCTCCAGACAGGAGGTCTGGGTGATAGGGGGTGGTGCTGTACAAATATTAGCATTTTCTAATTATGCCACAACATGAAAAACATTGGAGAACACTGCAAAGAACCAAATTTTCTCTCCACATTGTTTTCAAACCTAAAGCATAAAAATTTCCATTTGGCTTAGATCCACTGCACCCATCTCATACAAAATTCTGTCCCCAAAGAGCAACATCATAAATGTCTGTGTCTGGCCCAAAATGGTTCCACAGCATATTATTTAAAATTTTAAATTATTAATTTTGAAATTTGAAAAGGAAGATATAGAGAATTAATGAGTTATAAACTAGAATAAGGGGCTGAGGATGTGGCTCAAGCGGTAGCGTGCTTGCCTGGCATGCGTGCGGCCCGGGTTCGATCCTCAGCACCACATACAAACAAAGACGTTGTGACTGCCGATAACTAAAAAATAAATATTAAAATTCTCTCTCTCTCTCTCTCCTCTCTCACTCTCTCTTTAAAAAAAATAAATAAATAAAATAAAATAAACTAGAATAAACCAGGTTGTCGGGCAACATTTATTTTTAAAGAAGAAGAAACAATTTGATTGTCTTAAGACAGTAAGGTTTAGTAAGAAAAGGACATTACAAGTTGGGGGTAAAGAACTATCAGCAAAAGCAAAAAGTGTCATTTCTCTTTGTTGCCTAAATCTCAACAAAATATATGTAGATTTTGAGGTTGACCAGACCTCTACAGCCTGATATGGTTGCCTAAATCCTAGGCATCTAGCAGTAAAGTTGTACCCAGTTTTCTATATGTCAAATCTTCCAGAAGTTAATGTAAAGATTTCTTTTCCAAAGGGAGTCTAATTCCTTCTTCAGACTTCCTTAGATAGTAGTAATACTACTCTAGAATGGTAAGATTTTCCTGTCATGCCATGGACAGAGGAAAGGGAAGCAGTTCCTTATTTTTGTGGCATCAAGTGTTTTGAGATGTACACCATTCCAGAACCAGCATTTTTACCCCTGAGCCAATGAATGCAACTTTGCTTTGGGTCTCTTGTGGCTTAAAATAACCTATCCATAGACTCCAAGATTAAAAAATATATATATATATATGGATAATCTGGCTCTCAGGCCAGTCAAAGTACAGGCCAGGAAGAACATGCACTACTCTCATTCTGAGGAATTCTTTATGAATGTATTAGAGCTCATCTCCAGGTAACCTGTGTTCTTATTTAATTAACTTTCCTTATCACAGCTGCTCTATGTAAAGAAAAGAGCACTCCCTCTACAACTATTGCAGTTTCTCAAGTGTTAGAACATATTTTATTATTTATTTTTTTTTTTAAAGAGAGAGAGAATTTTTTTTAATATTTATTTTTTAGTTATCGGCAGGCACAACATCTTTGTTTGTATGTGGTGCTGAGGATTGAACCCGGGCCGCACACACGCCAGGCGTGCACGCTACCGCTTGAGCCACATCCCCAGCCCCATATTTCATTATTTTTTAAAATGCTTTTCATCATCTGAAAATACGGTGTTCTCAAGCTCATTACATTAGAACATATATTTGAGAGTTTCTTTTCAACAGTAGAGATAGATTTGTGCAGATACAGCCACTGATTTAACTATTTCTCCTACTTTTCAAATACAGACAGTTCAGAACCCCTGAACTAAGGATGCCAATGAAGTCCATAAAGGAAGCTAATTAACTATCTTTGTTATTATCTGTCTACATTAAGGATATACAGAATTTATCACTATTTCCTATAGGCATATGGCAATTCACCACATCACATAGATGTTCTCTTTAAGGAATAGCTGTACTATTATAATGGGCAAGTGCTTTGCTTTAACTATGGATTCTGTTCCATGCCTTTTGAGATAAACAGCTAGGAAACTTAGAGCCAGATTTCCTACTGTGCTCTAGAAATTGCAGGGATCTTATCTTATTCTGTCATTTAGTTGTTTGTTCATTTATTGTTTTGATCTCTCATGCTTTTTGGAATGAAACAGGCCTTTCTGGAAATACTTTCGCAATCCTGATCTCATTGGCACTAGATTTTAACTCATTGTACAAAATGTCTACATCTGTTAAATGAAATCCTTAATTTGGATACATTCCTTTCAGTCGCATCACTGACCCATTACAGTTAGCTGCTTTTTCCAGATATGTGTGCAAAGTCTCAAACTCTTTATTTGTTTCTTACAGGTCATAGAAAAGAGATACTTTTTAAAAGAAGGTAATCAGGTTGGTATCTGTCTTTTCTTGATAAAATGGGTTCTCAAATTTGGAGAGAAATGGTTTCCAAATTTATTTTCAGACGTTTTTGTAGGCACAAGCAATTTATTTTATCCTGTCTTATTTAAATTTAAAAGGAGAAAATCAGAGCAAAGGGAAAATAAGGATCCAAGATACAAGAAGAATTCAAGAATAAGGCTATATTACAAATAATAGAGGAAAATCATTTGCTTGTGACTCTAAAGGTATATATCTGATATACCTTTGTTTGTCAGATATATACCAGTATAAATAATTCACATAAAAGTCCACTAGGTAAGTATTAGGAGATTCACCTTCATTCTTTCTGATTTAGTTGACATTATCACCAACTTACTGGCAAATGTTTTCCATTTTAGTAGAATTTTCTTTATTATTTAATCTGTGGTTTTCTGAGTAAAATCTCAGAAAGTTAGTTCTATAATGAACAACAGGCTGACATACAGAAACAAAAAACAGGGAAAATTTGGTATTAGCATTTGAATTTTTCTGCTTAAAACTTATATATGATTATTTTTCTTGCCTGCAGATCTCAGGCTTTCCTGATCGAAAAAGGTTTGTGGGAGGAACATTAAAGAGCCTTCATTATGACTGAATTACACTCATCTTTTGGAAGAGCGAGCAAGCAGTGGCAGTTTTCACAGCTTTCCTCTTGCTGTGTCAATTATTAACATCTCAGCCTTTAGACAAATCATCTTAAAATGCTCTTTCAATCTCACCCTTTAATGGAAAAATGAAAGGAAGTGACAATGTGGGAGGTCCAGACTTTGTCCCCGTTCTCTCTGTTCCTCACCTTTCTGTCCCTGTTTATAGGTTATATAAAAGCCTTGTGGAAATATGAGACATTGTCAACATGATGCAGTAAATGAGCAGTGACAGTACTGCAGAGAAAATTTACTCTTGACTGGAACTAGAGGGTTTTTATGGCTCTGTAATTTTCCCACATTCATTGCTGAAGCCTTAATTAACTACTTCAAAAATGTATCTCTATTCTTTTTTCTTTCTTGAGGGAAAAGTTTATGTTAACCAGCCATGAGTTGTCCACCCAAAACAATCTATGTCATGTTCAAAGATGCTAAATAGTGTTATTTAATTGTCTCCCCCTCATCACACACTGGAATACCCAAGAATAGCAATCCTTATCTCCCTCTCCTCTCCTCTTGCAAATGGCTTGGTGGCTGGGAGAGGCGGACTAATAGCTGGAGTTAAATATAAATACAGACTAATAATACATAGAGAAGAGCAGTACCAAAAAGAAGAATTCTGTGAGAAAATGACAGCTCCTTCACTCTAGGTTACAACTGTCTGGAGTCTTCTACTGTTTTCTCTTTGGAAATAGGTATATAAGACCTTCACAAAGACAGTAAGAGATTTACAACCTCTTCAGTGTTTTTTGTTTGTTTTGCTTTGTTTTTAAGAAAATTCAGCTCCTGAAATGTTCCTTAAATATAGTTTACTGACGATATTATTCTGTCTCAACAATGTATGTATGGAGAAAAGTAAAAATAAGTTTCACAGCAACACATTTACATGAATTATGAACTAGGATTCTTGGATTACACAATCATTCCAGAGCTTTTGAGGAATGGCGTGTGTGTGTTCATGTGCATGTGTGCATAATTGTCCATCATTTTTTATCTGTCTCTTTTGCTTGTTTAATTGTCTCCACTCTATTTCTTCCTTAGTGCATAAAATTGGTTTCAAAAAAACTGTACTTTGTTGCTTTATTTTATTACCATATCATCTATATTCCCTCTGTTTCTGATCTTGTTCCAAATTTTTAAAATAATAATAAATACACAACTTCAGCTCTCGTTTTTTATTCATTTTAACTAAATTTCAAAAATAGTTTAGAAATCAAGATATTCTGAAAGAAGATATTAAAAAATAATGTGAGTGCTTTTAGAAGGCAGTCTAGGGAATTTGAAAAAGCATTTTTAAAGCACTTTTCATCAGCTAGATTACTCTCCAGTTCACTTCCTCACTGACAAGACCTAGCTCTGGTTTCTTTTTCAATATAAAGGAGAGTAATGCAAATCATGATCTGAATATGGAATTTGGTATAAATGTGTTATGCCAAAGGCTGTGCAGTTGAAAAGTAGAAACCAAATGCTACACAAAGCCTAAATTAGCTAAAAGATTTTGTATTTTCCTTTTTATAAAGGATAGCAACTTACCTAGCATATTTAAGACCCTTGGTTTGGTCCCCACCATTGCCAAAATTTTTAAAATGTCAAAATTCCTTTTCCTCTTCTTCCTTTTCTTTAATAATAACTTTTAAATCCAGCCCAATTTATTTTCTCTTATTAAGAAATAAAAGTTTGAAGTAGGAGGATTGCCAAATTTGAGTTCATTTAGTTGTCATACATAATATGGTCAAGATAGTGAGACCCTGTTTCAAAAAATAAATTAATGCATAAAAATAAAAGTAACCCATTGCTGATGACTAAAGGTTCAGGCTTGAAAAGTTAACAGTTTTATTCAACTACATTTGTTCTTGCTACCAGCTTGATTCCTTGAATTATAGTTTTCTAAGAAAAAATAATTTTTAATAATCTAAGGTAAATTTGATACATTAGTAGTAGCAAAATAAGGCTGTTTGCCACAATGATGTTAGTAACCATTCTTACAAGGAATGTTTTGAAGCATAATTTTTGCTAAGAATTAGTCTTAAGAATTGCTTATAGATAATAAGTATAAATACAAAAATAGTTTTTAGAAAGTATTAATTTTCTTACCTTTTTGATAGAGCAAGTTGCTTTGTTCCCCCAACTGAGCTGTAAACCAATATTCTCACCCATTGTAGGGGTGACGAGATGTGAAGGCATATTGCCATTCATCTATCTGTCCCTCAGGTGGGCAAGACCCTTAGTTGGAATCCAATTAAGGATTTACACTGATCTCTTCACCTTAATGCTCATGGAGTTCAGGACACATTACTCCAAAATATAGCACCTGGGCATTTGAGAAAACAGTGGGAAGGTCACTCACACCTCCCCTTCACTCTTTCTGTCCTGAAGCAGGTCATAAAATCTAGTTAACCTTCTCTGTGATTTAGGTCATAAACCCTTTATTCCAGAGATACCCTCCCTATATCTGAAGGAAAGGAACATTCTTATCCTCCAAGACAGAGATAGATACCAAAGAGAACCTGATCATACAGACCTTGCTAGTTTCATTAGTATGAACCGCCAATGCACAACTGTCAGTAAAAACCTATTTCTCTGTTTCTCTGAGTCTTAAATTTATAAATAAGTTTATTATAAAATAAACATCAAATAAATGCCTTTCTCCTGTTAATCTGCCTTTTGTTATAAGGGCCTCAGCCATGAACCTGGCCATGAATGAGAAAAGAAATCTCTCTTCCCCTACACTGCTCTTAAAAAGAGCTACTTCCAAAGGGATTGAGTCATGTTAAGGTTAGCTCAGGCTCTCATAATTTTCCTTCCTTGAAGCATTCATGATATAATCCAAGGGTTCCACACACTGTTTTCCTGTCCATTCTCAAAATGTGCTTCATGGAACTGATGTTCTGGGCCATTAAACTGAGATGAAGAGCTCTTAATTGCTGCCATTATGTTTTGGAGTCTTCATTTCAGTAGTGTGTGTGATAGCACCCAACAAAGGTAGGGCTTTATATGGGTATTTAATAGATGGTGGTTTAATTGAGTTTTTTTTTTTTAAAGCACAGATAGCATTCTATTTTAAGAAGTTTGAAGGTCTAACGGGATGTTTGCATTGATTTAGTATCTGTTGAAATTCAACTGAGGATATTGTTTTGGGGAAAAGAGGAGAAAGAAATTAAAAATTTATTTCTCCATAGTCACACGACTGAGCTAAATCATTGTGGTTGGAGAGAAATATTCTGGGAAATCTAGCCCTGGGCTTCAAATATTCCACAGTATGTTTGACTGTGTAAAACATGGGGAGGCAAGAGATTGCCAGGGCTGCTCCATTGAATATGAAAAAGATCTGACTTTCCATTACAATTAACCTGTAATTTCATATAAGGACTTAAAGGCTTTCAAACTCAAAATTATATAAAAATTCCCTGAAGTACTCATTTAAAATAAAGATTCCAAAATTTCGTCTCTGCCTCATTCCCCAGCCAATTCTTATGTATGGAATAAGGCCAGGATTTTGTATTTTTAACTGACAAACCAGGTGATTCTGATGCAGGTAGTCAAAATCCAGGCTTTCAGAACATGCGTAGATTATAGATTCTACTTTTATGAGCACCGTTATAAAAGAGTTCATCAAAGTTCATCTTTGCTGCTACATGGTCTCCCCTTAAGGAACTGATCTGTTTCTTCCCTCTTAAGGTCACACATACTAAGATGAATGTGAGATCACATCACCTATTGGCCAAACAGGAAGAGTTGGCCTTTGATATACTATTTTTGTTGTCGTTACGTGTTTCTTTCTAATCCAGGTACCTTCTAATCAGTGCCTTATCATCTTAAATAAGCCACCTCTCTTTTTTTCTCAGTTGTCTAACCACTAAACTTTACCAAGGCTATCAATAAGTAATGGTGAAGAACAGAACTTCTAAACCCCAGTCAAGATGCAAAACCTCACTGAGACCCATCTTTTATTTGCAGCTGTTCTGCAGTTCTCTGTTGTCTAACTTTATCCTAGAGGGATTGCTCTGTGATCCTACTTCTCATTACCCTCTAAGAATCCCCTAACTTCTTGGATATGTTTTCCATTTTCTTGGTGTGAGTCAGTGGCCTTCAAATTGGGATAGATACAAGTATCCATTTTGAGGGGTTTATAAGCCACAGATAGTTTTAAGGAGATCATTTTCCAGATAATCAATTTCCATTTGTATATATCTTTGTCGATAGTACAACAATATATTGCTCAGGGTGCAAATGTCTTCAAGATACCAACAATAGGACAGTCCTAAATATTTTTTTGATTTAAGGACTTTACCTGTCCCACACCCCATTATTTTTTTATAATTTCTCCAAGAAAAGAGGAAAATTTTGATAAGAAATAACCAAGGCTGTGACACATTCTTCCATAGCAACCCTTAGTCTATAAAAATGTCAAAAATATCAAAAATATTACATTAAAAAGATTAACATTTTTATTTCCCCAGCCCCTTCTGAGTAAATGAGTTAGACAAAGTACCTCTAAGCGAAAGTGTAGTATTTAAAGTAAATGTTTCCAATAGCTGAGTAATAGTCTTTCCAGTCAGATTTCCAATTACTTGCTTCCAATGCAATTAAAGAATAACCTAATTGAGTTGTTGATAGTAGATCATTTAAAATAATATTTAATGATAAATTACTATGATTTTTGATGTTTAATTGAGAAGTGAAGCCATCACAAAATCTCTAACATTCATACCTTCTTATTTATGTGAACAAATTTTCTCAACATTTACGTATGTAAAACCACAAAGAATTGGATGAAATGATATTGAATTCTGAATAATACTGAATTCTCATTTCCCTTTAGAAATAATCGTTCATTTATAGATGAGTTAAAAGAGAGGAACATTCACTTCATTAAAAAAGTATCTCCAGAAAATTTTCATTTTATATTTAATAATATTTATACAATTGTATAGTATTTCCAAGTCACTGTCCTAAAGACAAATCTTCCAGACTCATATCTGGAGAATAAAATACTTGCTGATAGCATTCTGGAAATACAGTGGGCAAAGGAGGTTGGAGGTGTTTGGTTTTGGTTTTGAGTCAAGGTTTCTCTGTGTTGTCCAGGCTGGTCCCAAACTCCTGGGCCCAAGTCATTCTTTTGGCCCAGCCTCCTGAGCACTAAGTATGCTGGAGGTCTCATCACTGCTTATTACACTTGTTTGGTGCTATCCTGCCCCCAACTCCCTGGTCTTTGTGAGTTTGGACATTTTTTTTCAGAGTTTCTGCAGAATTAACCTCCTATCTCGCATTAAAGCTGAGAGAGCTGTCTGCTGTCTCCAATTCCTGCTGCTTTTCAGGTTCTCTGCCCCACATGTCCCCACATTGGTTCACCAAATTCATCCTCCTATGCCTGGATTTTAGCAGCTTTGTTGTTGCTCATTACTTTGATATTGTGACTCTGCTTGGGTCCAATATGCTTTTCAGTTAACTCCATACAAACTACTCCTACCCTGATGCCTTTTTGAAGGCTGATCACCCCATCCAGAAGGTCATCTCTTGACTCTATTTTTCCTTCCTTAAATGTCTGCCAAAACTTTTTCCCTTCCCAGAAGCCTTTCTGACTAGATTCCTCCACTCTTCTAATTTTAGTCAGAGGGCCCTTAACACAGTTCAGTGAACACACTGCTCTTCTGCTTTTCTATCTTTGTACACATTTTTCTTCCCCCTGTTCAATGCCCTTTCTGTCCAACTCCCATTCTGTGTGATGTGACTCAGACATCACCTCCTCCAAGAAGCCTTCCCTGACCCTGCTGGTCTGGGCTGTGCTCCCTGATACCTCCCTTAACATCCTGGGCTCTTCATTATTACAGTACTTACTGCAGTCTGTAATGGTATGTATGATTATATTAATTCAAATAGAAACCCATTGTAGAATCAAAACTATCTGTACCTATTTCATTTACTCTCACACCATCCATTGGGTGTATATAGCACAGAGCCTGGCATATAGTAGTTATGAAGCAAATGCTTCTTTCATTTAATTGCTGTAACAAAAATAGAAAAGGACAGGAAATAAAGTTAACCTACCTAGGAGGAATCCCTAAAGTCTGGGGATAAGTTAATTAAATTTTAAATATTTTCAGGTCCCTCAAAGTTTTTTTTTCATACAATGATCTGCTTTCTGACTCCTTCAGAAATCTCCCACTCCTAAGGAAGATCTGAAACACCTTTAAAATCTGCCATCAAAACTAGTTCAGTAGAAAGAGCACAGAAAGTTTATGGAAAAATAAAGCACTAAAGCTTTCTTTTTTTAACCCCCAAAGGTAATTTCCAAGATAAGAGAGATTCAAGGTCCAAGGTACTCATAACTCATATATGCAGGAGATATCTTCCTCGAATTTACTTTCTATTTTGAGTTTAAATCTTTCACAAATAGTGAAAACTTACCCTTTGTAAAGCAGGGGTCTCTACCCCCTTCTTCCTGGTTTGCACATAAATTCCACAGAAGCTTATATAAAGAATACCACAATATCATCTGTCTATGCTCACATGCTGAGATGTCCTGTAAGCTGCCCGCTCTGCAGGCATCAATTCAGTTTGTCACTAACACATCACTTGTTTCCCTTTTGTCTGGCTCTTTCTGTGTGAACACCTCGCACAAATTATTTTGCTGCTGCTGCATATGCTGTAGCCCAGGGACCTCTGGAGGGTGCTTAGACCTAGATGTCTAGGGAGAAGGTATCAAACGGGCAACCTCTAGACATTTCGGGCCTTTATATGTTTATTGTTTGGTTGGTTTTTTGTTTTTTTTTTTGTACCAGGGATTGAACTCAGTGGCACTTAACCACTGAGTCACATCCCCAGCCCTTATTTGTATTTTATTTAGAGACAGGGTCTCACTAAGTTGCTGAGGCTGGCTTTGAACTTGCAATCTTCCTGCCTCAGCTTCCTGAGCTCCTGGGATTATTGGTTTGCATCACTGTGCCTGGCTGCCTTTATATGTTTTTGACTGCATAAATGAATCCTTTATCTATCACCACTTAACAACCAACCCCAAAACTTAATAGCATTCAATAACACCATTCTATTTGCTCATAGTTCTGTAGGGCAGCAGTTTGGGCTGGGTTTAACTGATGGTTTGTCTCTATTGAGTTCATCTGGGATCACTCATGCATCTGCAGTTACCTGACAGTCAAATTGCCTCCTTCACACATTTGGCAGTTACGGTGGCTGATGCCTGGACCTCTGGAAGCTAATAGTCTTGCTTATTTGCATATTAGTCTCAGGTAGCAAAAACTGAACAAGTCCTAAGACATAAGCATTTTTCATTTCTTTGTATCATGTTTGCTAAGAAAAAGACTTCATCTCTTAATGGGAGGAGCATCTGCACAGCTAATAAACCTAAATTTTCAAATACCTCTTAGACTCAAAAGTTTTAACTTAATGTTTCCTTCCTTTTGCCAATGTTTAAAAATTGTAGCTATGTCTTATCTCAAAAAATCACTTAGCCTGCTTTACTCATTTACATTTTCTACCTGGCCTGTTGCATTTGAGTATGTGATAATAAAGCCTACCTTACAAAATTGTTTTTGTGAAATTAAATGAGGTGGTATCTGTAGAAAAACTTGGCACAAGCAAGCACTTGAGGTACATTTGCTTCCTACCTGTATATCACTGGCCATGAAGTCACTACCTTCTGGTGACTGAGGAGAGGTGCCAAGATGGAGGACAAGGGAGTCCTTGGAGAAATGGCTAGAGAGTAATCCCCCTGTCTGGTTTTAGAGGGGGAAAGGCATTAGGGAACACAATTGCTAAAGAATTTATAAGAAATATATTAACTAAATATATTTGAAGAAATTAAGAAAAATAGTAGAAAACATTTCAGTTTGCTTTGAATAAAGTGCTCAGGCTCTGAATAGTTTACCCAGAAACCTGAGCTCATTCCTGCGAGGCAACTGCAGAGGCCTAGACTCTTGGGCTCAGGCCCTATCTTCAATAAGTTCTGTGGAAATACCTGGAAGGGAGCACAGTTCATTTCCTCACTCTTCTCTGGGGAAATGAGCATCTGCCCTATCCCTTCCTGGCCTGAGGCAGGACTGAATAGAGAATCCACTACCATCATCAGCAGGCACTAACTCCCACATTTCCTTTTCCAGATAGCTTTAAATTCTCTGCCTTTTGTAATAAGTCTTCTTCTTTCAAGTGAAACAAATAATTAATTAGCCAATATTTATGTCAAGTAAAGAGGAACAATGCTTTTGCAAACTCTTTCAGAAATAGTCTGTGTTTAATAAAAAACCAAAAGCATGGTTGGGGGTGTAGTTCAGTGGCAGAATGCTTGCCTAGCATGTGTGATACCCTGGGTTTGACCACCAGCACTGCAAAGAAAAACAAAACAGTTGTGCAAGACATTTAGGTAAAAGATTGCTGGACTTTCTCCCTAATATATTCAATGGTTAAGCAATTCTTCTGGCTCCCTTGAGAGACCTGCTGACCAGCGAGGCACAGTGTATTAGTGGGAACAAGAACATCTGGAAGGTGGTAAGAAACATTTGACTGCACACTCTCCCTGTATCTGGATTTCTCCAAGTCATCACACTTAAAGCGGAAGGGAAATGGCTGAGCTGAAGGTAAGAAATCATCTGGCTGAGGCTGGGGCTGAGGTATAGCTCAGAGGTATGCTCAATGCCCTGGGTTCCATCCCCAGCACCAAAAGAAACCACCTGGCAAGTTTGCAGTGGCTTCTTTAGCCAGAATTGATAGAAGTTTCTGAAAACTACAGTGATCAAAATTCTTGTGTTAGGGACTGGGGTTGTGGCTCAGCAGTAGAGCACTTGCCTACTGCAGAGGCAAGGCCCTGGGTTCAATCCTCAGCACCACTTAAAAATAAATAAAATAAAGGTTTTGCATCCAATTACAACTAAAAAATAAATATTAAAAAAAAAAAACCCCTGTGTTCAGAGGCTTCACAGAAATGTCTATGCAGATAACGGGGGAGAGAAAGGAGAATTGATAAAGGAAAGCAATACTGACCACCTCTTGTCTTTTATCATTTCAAATATGGTCTTGGACATGTAGGCATGTCCTAAGGCTCTCCTCCACCATGGACACACTTTTCACTGAGTCTGTTTCTCACCCCAGGGTCTCTGACCTGTTCCTGTAGCTACAGCTTCCTGCACTGCTTCCAGCAACCAATCAGATATGCTTAATATGATAAGTTATCTTGATACTCAGAATCAGCTTTGACCAGTATCTAGCACTTCCCCTAGGAAATAATTCTTTTCAGTTAATGTGCATTAGAAAAGCATGAGTGGGTTATGTATTCTTAGGTGCTATGTATTTAACTATGAATTAACTTATATTGTAATCCTCAAAAGAATCCTGGTGTCTAGATGCTCTTGTTTCCATTTGACCAATAACAAAAGTGAAGCTCAGAGCTAAATAACTTGCTCAAGATTGTTGCCGGGAGGTGATAGAGACTGGATTAGTACTTAGGTTTTGTCTGAATCTGAATCCCAGACTCAGAAAAAGAGTCTTGGTGGCTTCTCCTAAACTGGGGCCTTCAGGCCAGGGAAAGGAGAATATCCCCCAGTATCTACAATCATGTCTAATGCCTAGCCCAGGCTGACATCAGGGCCTGATGCAAGTAGAGCTAAACAGAACTGCCCTGAACCTTGGCTCAAACTGAGTGGAACAGACACCCTCCCCACTGCTTCCAGAATGCAGGGTTTAAGCATTGCCCTAATGCCTTTTAACCTATGCTGAGTTTGAAGAACCTAACATCTCTCTAATTAATAGGAATCCTAAACACACTCAACACCAGAATAAGAGTTTATTTTATGCCCGACTGAGAGTTTACTCTCATTCTTTCATTCAGCAAATAGTATGTGCTAGTGTGTGATGCTGCAGATTAATCTAGGGTAGGAAGTAAGTCCAACTTAGGTAGAGTCAAGAGGAACTTTCTAAAGGAGACTATTCTTAGGTTGAGTCTTGGGGAAAAAAGTAGGCATTGGTGAAGTAAAAAATGATGGGGCTAGAGGAAACAGCATCTG
Source organism: Callospermophilus lateralis (assembly GCF_048772815.1). Classification (NCBI taxonomy): domain Eukaryota; kingdom Metazoa; phylum Chordata; class Mammalia; order Rodentia; family Sciuridae; genus Callospermophilus; species Callospermophilus lateralis. The sequence goes on from NC_135314.1 coordinate 57,913,919, forward strand.
CAAAGACACAAAATATGCAGAGTTCTGCAAGTTCTGGAGTCCCAGTGATCCAGCTTAATTGGAGTTGCTGGAGATCCAGCCAAATGGAAATACCTGGGAGGTGGTTGGATGTATGGATCTGGAACTCAGGGCAGTGGGCAGGGGTAGGGGGAATAGATATGTGATCATCATGTCAATGGTGGCTGCTGGAGTCATGGAGAAGGGAGAAAACTTAGAAACTTTGTTTTCTGATGAAAATCCTACAAGGAACTTCAGCAGGGCTGGAAACATCCTTACCATTTATAAATAAATTATACCTAAAATCTTATCCTGCTGTAATTTTTAAGCAATTTATTATGCATAGCACCAGCACACCAATGCAAATTACATGCTGGTCTTTGTTCTCAAGTTCAAAGGCATTCTCAGCCTGCTGTCTAATCTCCAGAAGAAAAGGTTAGCTGCAGAGGTCAGAAATCTAAATGCAGAAAGTCAGATTGCATCATGCACATTCTAATCAATAAGCATTACGTAACTTTAGAAAGAGTCTTTTTTTTTTCCTTCATTTTAATGGCTATATCAACATAAAACCTCAAATGAAATCACATCTCCATTAAAGCACAGCTAGGGGAAGAAAAGTAAAAAGATAAAATAATAAAATTAAATCTAAAAGTGAACTGTCCCACAGTCTTAAGTTGCTTCATTCTCCAGGCCTTGGATTCTTCATTTCTAAAATGAAGAACTGATTTTACATGCAGACTTTGGAGACCACCACCAGATACTTAATTCCCTAGCTTTGAATCTATATTGATCACATTTCTGAAAAGACTTTAATGATTAGCTAGAGAGGGGACACATTGGCTTACATAATTAGTTTCCTTTTGCTGCAGTCATAAGTTACCACAGTATTATGGCTTAAAACAGCTCAAATTTATTCTCTTACAGTTCTGGAGGTCAGAATGTCACCAGTTCAGCAGGTCAATCAGCTCATTCAAGACAGAAATCAAACATGGCTAATAAAGAGAGGGTTAGAAAGAATCATGTATTGCATTGATTAATATAGAAAAGTGGCAGCCCCATAAGCAGAGTAGCCAGGCAGCAGTGACCATTCCATAGACAGAATGGCAAGAAAGTTAAAAGGCAAACAACATTTATATAGTTGTAGATCAGGAATTTGCATATTTGTAGGTTACATAACAATATTCATGTTTATATTGCAATCTCTTACTGTGCCTGCACCATTTGGCACATGGTCAAAATTGTGTCTAAAATTGTGTTAGGTCTCCCTCCTGAGCATGTCTTTAATATGGAAATGCATTTAAATGAGGTTCCTGGTTACTTTCAGTCAAGGGCTTGTGGTCAGATCTGCTTACATGAGTTTGATATTTTCTTGTTATTTATTTTAAACAACCAATGTAGTTGGGAGGCTTTTTCCTATTCATCTTAAGCATAAAGCATATAGTCCCTTCCTAACACCAGTTTAATTTTTTTTTTTTTAAACCAGAGATTGATTGCCTACCTCTGGAGGCACTTAACTACTTACTGAGTCATATCTCCAGCCCTTTTTAGTTTTATTTTTTAATTTTGAAATGGGTCTCACTAAGTAACTTAGGGCCTCACTACATTGCTGAGGCTGGCTTAGAATTTGCAATCCTCCTGCTTCAGCCTCTTGAGCCACTGGGATTACAGGCATGCACAACCAGCTTAAACTTTAGCCCTATATTCCTGCCTTAAAAAGTCTGAAATTAGTTGCACTGAACTAAAGTCAAGGTGTCAACTTGGAAGTTTTCTTTTGGAAACTCTACACAAGAATCTGTTTCCTGGTCCCATCAGCTTCCAGCTTCCATACCTTGGTTTGTGGCCACTTCCTCTCTCTTCAAAGTTCATTGCTCAGATCTCTACTTAGATCATCTTTCCCTCTTTTGCAATCAAATCTCCCTCTTTCTCTGTTTCAAAATGATATTTATGATTACATTTAGGGTGCACCCAAATAAACAGGAATTGCCCCATTCCAAGATCCTTTACTTAGTCATATCTGCAAAATTCTCTTTCACTACATAATGTAATACTCTTAAATTCCAGAGATTAAGACATTTCAGGTCCATTACTCAACCTACAGCAATATCTGCAAGTTGACCTAACAATTAATGTTAGCCAGAAATACCAGATTCCTTCTTTGCATAGGTAAAAAAGGTAATGGTAGTTCCATCTTTACCCTGACTTCTCTCACTTTACTTCATGACCAGTAAAAGGAAGTGAGGTATACCATTTGCTAGTCCCATTAGGTAGTACTTAGAATCTGACTCAGAAGAAAGCACCTCATAAAATTATTCTGACAAGTAAATCATATCCTGGGAACCAGGTGAGAATTAAAAAGCTGTATACTAGTGAGCTGCCAAAGAACTGAAGGTACCGAAGTCACATGGAGCTTAGTAATTTATTCTTTAGTTAGAAAATGTGCATAAAATTCTCTTGGAAAGAAAATCATATTTTTATGTTGAATCAAATTATTCTGAAATCTGAAATGAAGCAAACATACAAACACATTTGCTTAATGTCAGATTTTTATTTTGCTACATTTTCCTATAAGGTAATTTTTACATAATCACTGAACCAGCTGGAGTCGAATGCTTGGATTTTCAGGGCTGATAAAAGCAGAGTTCAGATTCTGTCCTTGAGCTCAGAGCCTTGAGAAAGCAGCTGCAAAGTGCAGTTTCCCCAATTCAGAAGCTTTCAGCAGTGAGGGAGATGGCATTTCAAAGCTCTAATAAACTCATCTGTAACTTTGCTCTCAGAGGATTAAGAAAACCAAAGGAGTCAATAGTGACTCAGCAATTTCCACCTCCTCTTGAGCCAATGCACTGCGGCTAAGCTGGAGAAAGGGATTCAGAACTCACACCTCTCTCAGCACTGGGGTGGCTCCCTTCCAAACCACCAGCTGTTCTTTCTGCTTTCTTTTCTATTTTCTAAAGCACAGCCTGAATCAAATGCTTCAGAATCACATACACTAACTCTCTTTTTCCTTGTTCCGAACACACATATAACCTCTGTTCTGAGGCCAACAGTTACAAAGAATGGGAAAGGTTAATAAGTAAATCCACTCATGCCTGCCAGAAAGCTCAGCTGTACTGGGCAGCTCTGGAACCTTCCTTTCTCCTTGCAGAGAGAAACAATGCAGCAGCTGAACAAAGAGAAGGCACTGTCATACTCAGTGGCTTCAGTTACAAGCTGGGCAAAAATTCCATTTCACAGAATTGAAGATAATTTGGGGTCATTACCGATTCTCAGCAACTCAAATTCAATCCTTGTTGATGGTGAGCATGAGGTTCATTTTGAGAAAAGAAAACTGTATTCTGTTGAAGTAGGATAAAGAGGCTGGACACCTGAGGAATTTTCAGGAAGCAGGTTTACTGACTGCAGGGTTCATCAGAGGTGGCTCTCGCCTAAGAATTCTTCTTCTGAACAACGTGTACAGAAATTCTTAGAACTTTATACCCAGTAGTGGGGGGTGCTGGGAGGTTCATATAAGGAGCGTGTTTTGTTCTATCCTGCAGACAGAGGTTTCACGAGCTTTTTTTTTTTTCCCTGCAAACCGTGCATTTGCCAAAAATGAGAAAACTACCGACCCCCATACCCTTCTGCACGCAGAAGTTTTTGCTGATAGAAAGCATTCTGAAGAGGAACTTATATGTTACAAATATAGTAGGGGTTTCTGCTTAATTAGGGTAAGGGTCTTCTGGGTGGGAGTCTCTGGCCAGCCTCACTGTAGAGAATGAAAATATTGGATGATCTCTGCCACTTTCCTCCAAAATCCATTCCAAACAGCACAGTGCTGCTGGGAACAAATATGATTATAACTTGGTGGGGTTTTTGTGTGATGATGAATTTTCAAATATACAAGAAATTTGCGGGGGCTGGAGACATAATTCAGTGGTAGAGCACATGCTTAACATATGTGATGCCGGGTTCAATCTTCAGCACCCCCACCCCAAAAAACTCTGTCTGAAAGCAAAAGAATAATTTCACTTCCATTGCTTTCTAGGTCATAACATTTCACATTCAATATTCCTTCTAAATATAGACACTGTTGGCCTGATCATCGCTCACACATCCAGGCGTGTTACATCTAGCTCATCCTTCCCTGAGCTGCCAAGAACTCTGGAGGGCCTACCCTCCACCCACATCCATCCTTCTTATATCTTCTAAAGAAATGTGCTCAGATGGTGGCATTTCACTCACCCAGCAAGGCTGCACTCTGTTTATCCTGAACTAAAATCAATTGGTGTTTAAGTTAGAGCAAAGGAGGCTCTAACCCCACTTAGCAGACCCTACATGCACTCATAGTAGAAGCTGGCTCTAAGTGAAAAACTAAATCAATCCACAGACAGCTACTGAATACCTTCCATGGTTCAGGGCACAGGGTACATAGAGAACAAGACTGCCATAGTCCCAGCTTTCGTGAAATTTATAACAGAACAAGGAAGCCATTGACAGACCTGTGACAAAACTCCCAGGTGTGTTAAATACTTCAAGAGTCAAGCTCAGGTCTTGGATGGTGGCAGTAATGAGCCAAGATGCTACAAATCTGTTGTTTCTTCATCAGATTGCCCAGAGGACCATAAATGCTGCAGGCATTTTGAAAATAAAGTTCCATAGAAACAAAAGCTGTTTTAGGAGGATAACAGAATTGTAGTACATCCAAAGGGTGAGGTAGAGCTGATACTTTCCTGTGTAGAGCCACCGTGGTTCTTTCAGCTGGTAGAATAGCATGTGCCATGTCAGCTGACTGTGGACTCGTTTCATAAGAGGCTTGTGACTTCAGTCATCCTAGTACACTTGGTTCAGTTTCACTCTCTATGGCTTTGGGAATCAATATTTATTGAAATTTACTAACTATGATCAATAAGGCAGTATTTACCATGGGAGGGGGGAGGGTAAATTTTAAGGGATCCCCCTTGATCTGCCTTATTGAGAAATCTCTTGAACTTTTCCCTTCTGGGTATAAAGTTAAGAGATGTCAATCACAATAGGCTCCATTGTGCCATTGTGAAAAGATTATGGGCTGAGACATCTCCTGAAAGCCACCCCTACCTTTCAACTTCATTTTCACATATCCTCACAGATATAAGTATAAATATACATGTACTCCATAGATGAGCCAGATAATGTAGGTTTCTGCCTGCAGCAAGGCTAGTTTGGAGAGAGCTTTCTGGCAAAGATTTTGCTGTGATTTTAGATGCACATACATTTTCCCAGTTTCTTTTTTTTCCCCTAGGATATGGAGGGAGAATGGATTCCCAAGCTTAGGGAGATTGCAATCTAGGCCCAGCAAGATCCTTCTAATCTGGACTTGAACCATCTTCCTCTCAAGAACTTCCAGATGGAACTAGAATTAAAGAGCTTATTCTTGAGATGAGATAAGCAAAAATAAGCCCATAATCAACCAAGTACCACTAAGGGAATTGATTAAATAGAAGTCTTTAAAATTTATACAAAATACATAGTCTTTCCTAAATGATTTTCATGTCAAGACATAGCAAAGATATTGTGTCTGGAACATCATACTCAAATATGTGACCATGCAGAAATTCTTACCTTTGTAGTCAGTCAGTGTTGGGAAAAATGTTCTTTATATCCCAATAATGGTGGCATTTATGTCTCTGTTACATGCAGTACATTTCTGGATTTGGGAATGAATGTGCTTCAGAGGACCCTCGCTGTCCAGGTTCCCTGCCTGAAGGACAGGTATGAGTGAATAAAATTCTTAGAGAATACTAACTCATGGGCTTGGGATGACCAGCCCTCAAGCCAAAAGGCCTCCACCCAACAAAGTTCTTCTAATCTAGCAGATAAACTGTTTGGGAGCTTCACAAGCTATTGGGAAAAATAGAATATAGAACAATGACAATACAAAAAGTCAACTTGGGGACTGGTGGTTATTACCTATGTCAGAGTACCCAACTCAAATTAGTAAAATTAGCTGTAGGATTTCCAGGAGAAACCCCAACATCCAGGGGTAGGGGTCTTTTCTTCTAGTTCCTTTGAACATCAGAAGATATGACAATGATGAGAAAATAAGTTATTTTAGAAATATATGTACAAAGACGTTTGTACCAGTGTTGGTTATAATTGCAAAACTACAGTAAACAAAATTCTCTCAAAACTTTTTGGAGAATATTTCATGGCACACACACACACACACACACACACACACACACAAATGCTTTTGATATATTATTTCCTTAAAAAAAACAAAAGCAAGTCCTGATTATTACATTTACAGGTATCAGAAGATCCTCATTTTTGGAGGATAAGAATGAAAAGAAATACACTTACAGATTAACATTGGTTATTTCTGATTGGTGAGATAATGGGTGATTTCAGATTTCATATTTAATAAATTTTCTACAATAAACATATATTACTTTTATAATCAGGGGTACATTTACATAAAAAGGTATTAAAAGAAGTATTAATGACTTAGGGTGGTCATGTGCAGTGGCCCAGAGTCTCCCCATTCAGGAAGGATTCCCCCACTGAATTGGTTGGTGGAAAGGTTTAGGGGGATGCTTTTTGGATTTGAATGACATTGTTTATTGCCTCTTTTGGTTTTAGAATAATCCTCAAGTCTGCCCCTTCAATCTGTATGCGGAGCAGCTCTCAGGATCAGCTTTCACTTGTCCCCGGAGCACCAATAAGAGAAGGTATGAGGATGAGATGAATGCTGACCTGCAGACAGTGGGAACTATGACAAGGACCTTGTGCCACCTCCCCTACCAGGATCATGGATCCTTCTTCTTTTAGGCTGTGCTGGGTTACAGGTAGAGGGGAATGGGCCTTGTTCCCAGTTGGAATCAAGTGACTGATGGGAGATAGTGAGGGAACAAACTACACAGAAAACCCAAGTCCAGTTCCACTTACAAATTCTCACCAGTACCCAGAAGGAAGTGTGTTTTTCTTCTTTTAAAATAAAATATGTCTAATACTTTGGTCTTCTTCGAAGGATTGTTCAGTTGAGTTTTGTTTTTTGATTTACTTATTTTTTGATTTTGCATATGATTAAATCACAGTTATAGAAGATTCAGAGCAGTGTCTTTCTCAGCTGACCAAAAACATTACATTCTTTGCATGAAAATCTTGGATAAGCAAAACCTGAGTAGTTGAAAAATTCATGTATTGTGGCCCCTTCTGCTTTGAATTAGTAAGGTTTTTGCTCTTTGGAATTTGACTTTCCTAGAAAGCAGCACATTCATTAGCACAGAAGGTCACATTCTTGCTTGCTCTATTCCATTAAGCCAAGCCAATGAACTTCCTCTCTTGATTAACTCCTCTGGGGCAGGCTGGTTGCCGTAGATGAGGTAGATTGAGGAGGCTGTAAGTGTCATGATTTAAATAAGTAGTATCTAATCATTGGACTTTCTGGTTAAAGCATCTGTGAAGAGGGCTGCTGCTGACCTTGGAGATCTGGGGAAGAGGACGGGTGGTATCATACTGCTTAGAAGGAGGAGGTGGGGTTTATCTCTACAGGGTCCTCCTGAGAAGTCAGTGAAATGGTGAATACAAAAGCACAAAGGACCACACCAATGATAACTATTGTTTCCATTGGTGGTTAGTCTTACCCACTCTGGAATCAGGCCCTCTAACTTTAAATCCACACTCCTTCTTCTTCAATTGGGTGATTATGGGCAAATCATCTGCCTTCTCAGAACCTCTAGATATTCATTTGTAAAACAGATAATTACAGCACCTATTTTAGAGTTTTAGAGAGGATGTTGTGGAAAGAATATGTGTAAAGTGCTTAGCATATTTCCTGGCACATGGTTAGTGCTGAATTAACATGAGTTATTATTAAAATCATCATCATTATTGACACCATAGAAGAGCTTCTGTTTCCATCCCAGAGTATTTCTAGAAATATTTCTAGAAGTATTTCCAGAGTATTTTAGAGAGCTGAAGCACAAGATATGGCAGATGCTATAGTATAAGGTCAGTATCAGGAGGCAGTAAGTGTGTATCAATATTGGTTTCTCTTGATAGATGTGTGCATGGAAGAACAGGGGAAGATAGTTTCTCATATATATTAAAAATCAGAGGTAAATTCTATTGCATTTAATTATTTCTCCTTCTGCGAACCCAAATGGATAGGATAAAGGTAAGCACACAAACAATTTCTATCCATTCTAATTTATGACAACCTGGCCTCCTGACTATGTTCTTGACTTTATGGCCTATCCACTAACAGGCCACCTGGTCTCCAGATTCTGCTGCCTGCCCCCATTATTCAGCAATATCTTCAGCCAGCAGGAGCTGAGTTGTGTTCCAGGAGGCTGAAAAGGAGTTGTTGGCATTTCATTTAGAAGCTGGCAAAATTCCCTGCGTCAGAATTAAATCTCTGTCCAGGGCAATGTAGAGGTGCCTGGGGAGTTTTATAGACTCTGCTATAAATAAATAAATAAATAAATAAATAAATAAATAAATAAATAGCACTAGGCATGGCTCACCTATCTATTTAGAACTCTCTAAGGGTATTCTCAAGAACTTTTGAAAATGTTCAAAAGCATCTAATAAAGGATCACCTAGTATGTGCCAGGCATTTCAGACACATGAATTCTTTTAGTCCTCACAACAATCCTAGGAGATAAGGATGAGGAACACAGGGTCTGGGAAGTTTAGTAACTTGCCCTGAATCACACAGCTGGTTCCAAGATGCACACACATTCCTTCAACCCCATATACCACTGGGTGTTGGAGAGGTTTAGTGGGTCCAAGGTCTGAGATCACATCCTCAAGAGTTGGAGGAATCAGATGGAAGAACAAAGTTAGTCAATTTTCTCTTGGATGGTTCAGAAATTGGGCCAGGCCAGATTAATTACCTCCATGCCCTGAAGCAGACTTTCCTTGGGTTTAAAGGATCAAAGGCTATTAAGCAGATCTCTTTTCCATTGTCAGAAGTAGGGTCCTGCCTCCTTCTGAACCCCAACAGGGTAATGGTCTTTGGAAAGATTTGGGTTCCTTGTAGTGAGTTTCAGTGTCCCACTCAACTTCTGGAAGGTTCTCCTCCTGGTATTGTTCAGATTTCTTTCATCAGACTCTTCTTTCCTTCCTGAAGCCTGAGATCTGGTCCTGGTGGACAGAACATTAGCCCAGGCCTTAACACATACAGAGAGTAGAAATGAAGGGGAAAAAAGAAAGAAAACAAAAAACCCAACAAACTATAAGTATACTGAAATAAAACATGGACATGTTTCTAACATTTATGGAGTACAGAAGTATTGATTTAAAAACCTCTTCAGATTAATGTCAAAAAAACAAATAACCCTACTGAAAACAGTACAGGAATTTGAACAGATAATTCATAGAAAAATTACAAAGTGCTAATAAATGAACAGATTCTCAACCTTACTCATAATAAAGGAAATATAAAATAAGAGACTATTTTTTCACCACAAGACTAATATTAATGATACTTTATAATAGAAAGATTTAATAGAAGATTAAAGCTCATTTACTGAGAAAGTATATAAGAACTGCCAATTCATGCCTCCATATCTAATAATATATCTTTCTTGATCTTTAAAGGATCTGTTGGCCTTAGGAACCACAAAATTGGTATAGCTCCACATAAAAATAATTAATTATTATCATCTTTTATTATAATATCATTTCTTATTATTTTATTTTCTATAATAACTTCTACTAATTTTATAAAAATAATTCCTACACCTAATATGTAAAAACCTTTATATTCAGCCTAATTCTGACCCTAATGTTTACTCATTCAGGATGAAAAATAATCTTAGGGAAGATGGGGATGATCAGCCCCTCCAACATATTCCTGATATGAGAGTAAAGTGGTAAAATGATTTGACAATTTTCCTTATATATGCTTTTGAATTATCTAAGAGAATATGTAAGAAACCCATTAAGCTCTGATGCCTCTAAGAAATAGCTATGAAGAAAGTAGAAGAGAAGGTACCATTAGCCTATCACAACTTTTTAAATTACTTGAATTATTTTTACCATCGCCATGTATCACTTCTATAATTTTAAAAGAAAAAGATTTATATAACAAAGATAATACCCATATTCTTTCAGTCTACATAGAATTCACTGCCCTGGCCTTTGAAAGCAAGGATTAGCACCTTGTGGTATAATAAGCTAAGGTTTTTCTATGGATTTCCCTGCACTGATATCCCTCAAAGTACTTCTTACAGCTGGTGGGAGGGAAAGAGAGTCCTTCATTTTTTTGGCAGCGTGGGAATATCTAGGAGCTGGAGCTCAATCCCAAGAATGATATAGTGTAAAATAGAGAAGGGGCCAAAGCTCCAGGCAGCAAATGGTTAGTAAGAAATAATGCTGGGCTTAGGCTGTAGCTCAGTGGTAGAGCGCTTGCCTAGCACATGGGAGGCACTGGGTTTGATCCTCAGCACCACATAAATATAAATTAATTACTTAATAAAGGTATTATGCCAATCCACAATTAAAAATATGCATATAAAAAAGAAGTAATGCTGTCATTTCTTGTCACATTAAAGCCATAGATGTTGGTTGATTTGACGGTCTTCTTGATGGCATTTCCTGAGCCAGTCTCTGTCACTCAGAACATTACCCTGAGGCTTTGTGTTCTTGTTTCTCCCTAGCTGGCTGTACAGGATTCTACCTTCTGTTTCTCACAAGCCCTTTGAATCCATTGACCAAGGCCATGTCACTCACAACTGGGATGAAGTTGGTCCTGATCCTAACCAGGTAACCTGGTCCTGTGAATCGGAGCTTACTCATATAACCAATACCTTGAATAGAAATCTTTAAGTCAGGAACAGAGTCTTTGGAAAAGTAAGGCAGCTTTTTAAAATAAATGCTAGCTTGTCTGTTTGGGGTTCAAACTTGGGAGGGGATTTGGGAATTGACTGGTGTGTGTGTGAGTGTGAGTGTGAGTGTGTGTGTGTGTGTGTGTGTGTGTGAGAAAGAGAGAGAGAGAATTATATAGGCTGGTCAAAATGCCTTCATGCCCACAGGCTTTTTGTTTAGTTTTTAAAATTTTTTTTTAATATTTATTTTTTAATTTTTCGGTGGACACAACATCTTTGTTTTATTTTTATGTGGTGCTGAGGATTGAAGCCAGCGCCCCGCGAATGCCAGGCGAGTGCACTCCCACTTGAGCCACATCCCCAGCCCCTTGTTTAGTTTTGTTTTAGCCTAAATTTACCATTGAATACACAAAATATCTGACATTTTTGAAGAAAGGCCTCTGAATTCTGGCACAGGCATAAGGGTCTTATTGTCTGAGCAGGATTCTTTAAGTCTTGTGACAGATTGCTTTCACATTCTCCTCAGACTTAGGAACTTCTAGTCTTTGCCCATGAATCCCTCCTTTTGGTCCAGTGATGAGTGGGCTTTTCCTCTGGGGGTCAGTATTATCTACACACTCTGCTGAGCATATCAATGAGATATCTACTCATGGAATGAGTCAGACTCAATACTATACAGGACTGAGCTCTTTTGTTTTGAACCTTCTGAGAACCTCAGTGTATTCCTTTGTCTCTGAGTTTAGGTACATGTCACTGATAACTGGTCTACAGTGCAGGAAAAAAAGCAAATGTGGCTTTGCACCCCTCATCCTTCTACTGACTAGTTGTGCCCTTGATCCCTGTTGTTTCACTTATAAAATGTGATAGCAGCATCTGCTTTGCAGTGTTGTTGTGAGGATTACTAGAGAGAATAGGTGTGAACAAAGTGCCTGGCATGTAGTTGTCAAGAACCATGACTCTGAGACAGCCCTTTGATACATTTGCTTAAAGGCAGTGGTAGAATATAAATCTCAGAATTTATAAAATTCAGATAAACTTGTTTTTAATTTGATGCTATTTTTTTTTTATTCTGAGTCCCCATCTGCCCTGTCTCTCCTCTCCTCAGCCAAGGAAATCACTTGCTTCTCCTTTGTCCACCAAGACATTTCATCTAAACCTGCAAATCTCTGCAAATCTACTTCCCCTAAGCACTTAGACTTTTTGTAGAACAAAAGCTGGAATAATTCATGGTCACCTTTGGTTTCCTGCCCTGCTCCATTTCTTACCTTAATTATAGAAATCTCGAAGAGCTAAGTACAGCTGACATGTGGCCTACCCCTCTCCAGGAGGGACAGAAATGGAAACTAGCATTCGGGGTCCAGAAAATATGAGTTATCATCTTAAAATATTATCCACCTTAAAATTATCCATCTTAAAATATTATCAATATTAAAATGTTAGCCATTATGAAACTGGTATATTTTGTCTAAATACCTGACCTTTAACCTTTTTGAAGTTTAATGTGTGCAGAAGACATCCTCCCAGCCCCCCCACTGGCCTGTATATTGCCTTTGAGCGTGTTGGGGAACAGGCAGCCCCTGCTTCAACCCCACCCCACATACAGACTCTGCCCACACAAGGGCTCAAAAAGCTCCTGCCCCTTCTCTGTCAGCTGGACACATGCCTTGTGTGTGTGTGTGTGTGTGTGTGTGTGTGTGTATGTACAGGGCCACAATTTGTACAACTAACCCTGGGAAACCCTGACTTCCCCTCTTCCTCAAGTCCGAGGCTCAAGAAAGGTGAGCGGCACTTCACTACTAATAAAGGTTGTCTTATTGTGCAGATGAAGTCTCTCAGGTAACCTCTTAGAGCTGCCTTCAGAAGAATAGATGAAAATCCTGTCAGGGTGTGGTAACAACTTTTAATCTCTTCTCTGTGCTTTTGTGGGATTTCTGATCAGGCTTAACCACTTTGGGAAGATTGATAAGGTATTTGGATCCCCGTAAGTTTTCTAGTTCTTTCTTTGGGTGGCACAGGTGATTCTTTTATGTTTCTGACTGTTCACTCTTTCAGAGCCAAAGTTCCTATTACACGTGGTTGTACAATTAGCAAGTAAGACAAAAGTTAGGCACAAAATTATAACTGAAAATCTTTTTAATCACCCATAAAGTATAGGATGCATGGTTCTGTGTGTGCTGCCTAGTAAGGTAATTTTTACATATACTAAATTTAAGGACCATCGAGCTAGACTAAATGAAGGATTTCCAGAAAATTCCATGGGCAGATTTCAGGAATTTAAACCATGTGGTCTTTAAGATAACAAATCACTAGTGGTAAACAGGATTGGGCCTTGGAGTTCCAGCGCCCCCTACCTGCTCGCCTTGATCACAGCAGTTGTCGAGGCCTCCAAACCTTAATACATCCTCATAGATGTATTTGTTTGTGGTTTTGTGGGCAACAGTGGAGTCATACTTTTTAAATATAATTTTACTTGTAAAGTCCCTGTTAATATAATTCTTTTGTATAACTCAATTTGTAAGTCCATTTTATATCTTCTTAATAGTTATTTTGAGGTATAGATAACATATTGATGGAAGCCATGAAACTCAAAATCTAGGGACCAAGGGACTAAGCATTTATTGAGCCATTCACAGATGCTACCCAGAAAAGGAAAGAACTGGATCTTGGGAAAGGCTGCCACAACTATCAGTAGCAAGTTGTGTAGCAGATCAGAGCTAAGAATATTTTTAAATTCTTGGGGTAGTTTTTTCTTGGTTAAAAAAAAAAAAAAACAACTTTGGGGTAGGCAAGCACTGTGAATTACATTGACTTATAGATTAAAGAGGTGCGATAATCTTGAGGAGGAAAGCTTTTTGGGTAGGAGGGCAGTCCTGAAGAGAATAACTGTTGTGTCTAGATTGGTTGGAATTAACAGTCCCAAAAGTTATAAGCAAACAAAGTGTGGTGACCCTGTTGCTCACTATGTTTGGATTTCACTCAAGATTTCAACATTATTGTCCTTTTTTCTCCCTCCCTCCCTCCCTCCCTTCCTTCCTTCCTTCCTTCCTTCCTTCCTTCCTTTCTTTCTTTCTTTCTTTGTTTCTTTGTTTCTTTCTTTCCTGGTTTTGCCCTAAGCTGTTAGCTGGTTAACTTTCCTGACTTCTTTTGCCCTCCACCCTCTGGCTTTTATCATTAAATTTAGGACATTTCAAAACTTTTTTCTTTTATCAAAACTAACCCTGTTCCAATAGAACTTTTCTAGTTTCATCTTATTACCAAGTAATATATGTTTATAAAAACCTCAAATGATATAGGAATTAATAAAGTAAAAAAGTGGAAGTCTCACATCAGAGGTGAAAGTGATGGGTGTATCAGTTGCAGATGTTAATTCATTCTTTCACAGTTAACATACATTTTGACAGAGAAGTTCATGGCACTGTACTCAAAGTCTGAGTTCACAAAGTCATCAAAAGAGCTATATCAGAAATTCCTGTATGCTCAATCTATATTTGTTTCCCACTGGCTTCTGTGGTTTTCCATTCTAACATTGCTTTGCATTTGCCCTTCAACTTGTTCCTTTTCTCCTGTTTTGAATTCTTTGAACGCTTTTTAGATGGCGACCATTCTCCAGTATCTCCCCTACTCGTTCACAGCCCTGTGTTCACACACTGGGAGAGACATGCTTCAGAACCTCACAGTGCCTCCATAAACATCAGCTCCAATGAGGTAGCTCTTTACCATCCTCTCGACCTGTGACCTGTGTCACCTGCCATCTGCTTCCCCTTCTCTGATACACACACCCTGGCTGTTCTTTGGCAAAATCTATCCTTTTGTCTTTTCATTTTCTCCTTGACAAGTTAATATCTCTTTCCAATTTTATGCCTCATTAATTAACCACAACATTCTGCATTCATCACTTTTCCCTCTCATAACCTCTTCCAAATATGTGCTTCAGACTCTCACCCAGAAAGTCTGAGAGAATTATATTTAGGTGCCTGACAGTACTTCCCAGCTGCAGCCTATATAAGTATGCCTTCAACTATTTATCAAAGCCTTTACTTCAACAGCTTCACTAACTACCCACATTGGCCATCTCTGGAAATGTGAAGACCTGAAAACTGCCTAATGTTTCCTCTAGTCTAATATTCAGTGCTACAGAGAGCATCATGGGATAGATGATCATCACCGTCACCCTTGATAGTGATCATTATCGTCACTCCTAGGAAGATGGAGACTATTCCCCCCAAATTTTCATTTCCTTTAGTATATATTTAATCAGTCATGCAAGAATTCATGCAAACTCCTAAGTACATTTAAATTCAGCCCATGGACACAAACTCAGTACATTAATATCTCACATAAGAAGTATGTCTAATTTTATCACATGTCTTCCTCTAGTTTGTGAATTCTCAGAATTTAATGAATAAGCCTGCATCCAATTCAACCACAGTTTTACAGATTTCAATTAGCATTCTTGAATCAGCATTCCAGTGTGGAACTCAGAGTTTTTAAAAACTTCTTGTTACTACATCCTGAACTTTTGATTTGGGGGAAGTCAGACTCTTGGCCCAGTTAAAACATCAACTGAGGAAATTACCTCTTGGTTCCAATTACCATATTAGAATTACCTCAAAGCTAAGTAAAGGCCATATCATAGAATTCCTTCTGTCCCCAGTTCATGCAAATTATCAAAAAATGTTTCAAAACAATATATCCTTACAGAGTTATTTGCTGTCTAATTTGTCAAACTATTCAGGTTTTGCCATTCTGAAAGCCTGTCCCCACCCAAATGTCTTGGGTTTTCCTACATCTTGAAGCTTTTGCCCAAGACTCTATTAGCAGCTAGCCCAGCCCCTACGTTTTTTTTTTCTGGTGCTGGGTATCAAACTCAGAGCCTCATATATTTAAGCAAGTGCCCTACCACTGAGCAACACCCTCAGCAGAGGCAAAACTTTTTAAAAAAAATCTCCTTTCCCCAATTTTTCCCAGACATCTACCCTCTCTTGCCCAGAGTTCTCTTCACCTCTTCCCTTCCCCAAGCTTCTGGTGCCATGTTACCACTGCTTCTCAGCTTTCCTCTTCCTCCTACCTTCCTCCTCTATAAAATAGCACTTGCTATGTAGATTCTCCCATTCTCTTCCTAGGAGACACACACACAAAGCACTGATCTCTGCGGTGACACTGGAGTTCAAGGGATTGCAGTGAAAATGGGGAAATCAGAATTTTTCATAGAGAATCTGGATGGGAAGAGGAGGAGGCTGTGAATGCTATTAATTTTTTAAAAAATCAGATAAATATACATACACACACATACATTAACTTTTATTGTGGTCATGATGTAATACAGATTTGCATTCTATTTATTTAAACTTAAATATTATATTTTGTGCTTTTGTAAACTCCTTGAGGGCAGATAATTTTGAGGGGATAGGTACCGGAAATTGAACCCAGGGACACTCAACCACTGAGTCACATTCCCAATTTTATTTAGAGACAGGGTCTCACTGAGTTGCTTAGCACCTTGCCATTGCTAAGGCTGGCTTTGAACTCACCATCCTCCTGCCTTAGCTTCTTGAGCCGCTGGGATTACAGGCATGCACCACCATGCCTGGTGAGGGCAGATAAATTTTTAATGCTGTATTATAATTCAATATGTTTATAAAACAATTCTTCTATTGCCATATATTTAGATTATTTCCATTATTATGAATCATCCATGATCCATGATTTCTAATATCCATAATTTATAATAGTTGATCATCAACCATTATAAATCATCCATGGCTAATACCAGCTCTTGTCTCTGCAGCATCCCAAAGCATGAACAGCTGACCTCCCTCTTTCCTGAATCTCTGACCTTTATGGCATTGCATTGACTCCTAAACCTGCAGAATGAGTGCTCTCCAGGGTCCTGAACTAAGATTCTACCTCCTTCTTGTCTCCATCTTCTGCCTGGAAAATGGGGAAGTACTTAATCTCTTTTCCCTGCTCCTCTTCCTAATTGTCTTTTTCACCCTTCTCTTTCGCTTCTTATTATACACATTTCCCCTTCCCCTTCTGTAATAGTTTTCTAGGGATTCCATAGCAAAAACAGCCTGGGTGACATAACCAACGAAGATTTACATTCTCACTTGCATTCCAAGATTGAAGTATTCGAGGCCTCTTTCCTTGGCTTGTAGACAGTTGTCTTCTCCCTGTGTGTGCATCCACATTTCTTCTTTGTATAAGAATGTATAAGAATATTCAGTTAAGCCAATCCTAGGAACATAATTTCATTTTAACTTATTTCTATAAATATTCTATCTATGTAAGTTATACTCCATGTATGTATAATGTGTCAAAATATACTGTCACATATATCTAAAAAGAACAAAAAAAGATTATATCTATAAATACAGTCACATCTGAGGTACTGGGTTGGAATTTCAACATATGGAATTTAAGAAAAATCCAATAAAGCCTATAATACTCTTCCTCTACTTTCTCCCCATTTCTTTCCAAATGTTGGTCATTGGTTACCACTTTTATTGGATTCTCTTTGCCTTAGAGCTAAAGGGATAGTTGATGAGAAACTCCCCACTGGAATGAACTGCGGGGAGGAACTCCTTGACAACAGATGATATTTCTAGCTCACTTTGCTTCTCACCTCTCCCTTGGGCCCCCTCAACACATGTATAGGTACACACCTCAGCAGGTAGTATTATTAAGGCAAAACTTTACCCAATATAACTCCAGCCCAGAGCTTGCTATAACCTTGTAGGCCACATTGCAAGGAGTCATTCACACAACTTTGGAATTCAGAAGCCATTCTAGAGCTAGTGTCAATATTTACATCCTATCATCCACTTTATCTCCCTCTTGCCATCTTTTTAATCTCCCAGGTTTTCTTATAAAAAAATGAACAAATGTCATTCATAGCCATGACATTAAATGTCATCTCTCTGAAGTATGTTTTACAAATCTTTCCTCCAATTTCAGAAACTGCATTGGATGTTGCCATGTGTATGTTCTAACTTAAAAGATCCTGTACAGAGGATGTGACAGTCCCATCCAAACTATGTCTCCCCCTGGCTTTTCTAAGCCTGTTACTGACAACCATTCTTTCACATACCCAAGTTTGAATCTTTAGAATCTTTTTTTTTAATGGACACATATCTTTATTTTGTTTATTTATTTTTATGTGGTGCTGGAATTGAACCCAGTGCCTCACAAGTGCAAGGCAAGCACTCTGCCACTGAGCCACCACCCCAGCCCAACTTAGAGTCATTTTTAAGAACTTTTGATTTTTTCCTTCTATGTGGAATTAAGTGGCAAGTCCACAACATGGTGATTTCCAAAGTATACATAAGAGTTAACCAGAGAGTCTTGTTGAAAATGTGGAATCCAAAGCCTTGCTCTCCAGATATTCCAGTCTAATAGATCTAAGATGGTGTATAGGAGTGCCTCCAAATGATTCCACTCATATTGGCCTTGGACCACACTTTAAGAAATATTGCTGTAGAGCCTGCTTCTAAAATATCTCTGGTTCTCTTCTTCCTTCTCCTGACTCTGCTTAGTACAGGCTTCATTTGCTCTTGCCTAACTTTATAATGGCCTCCTAATTGATCCATGGGGCTTCCTTACCCCATCCCACATTGTGCTGCCAGATTCAGGTTACTGAATTACTATCTCTGAAATCTTTAAACCCCACTATCAGTCCATCCCTCCACTGCCCAGACAGTCAAGTACAAGCTCCCAAGATAGAAGATCAAGACCAGTTCCCTGTCATGAGCTTTCAAACCCTCTACTTTCTGCCATACTAAAACCATACTAAAACCATACTTTTTTCCAGGAAAATATCCCGAATTCTCTTTCCTTGGTGCTTTATGCTATTACATTTACTTGGATTTCCTTTTGTTTACAAATATCCACCCACCAAAATCCCACCCATAATTTAAGACTCATTTTAAATATCACTTTTTTAAGAAAAACTAAAATTTCAATATTTTTCAGGGTATCTTAGAATAGAATTTATATCTCCATCATCTTTGTCTTATCTGCAGTACCCAACATGTACCATATTCCAAACATTTAATATTGCAATTGTTGATACTTCCTGCAGCTCAGATCTCATCATCCTATAAATAGACTAGATTGCATTTCCATAAACGCATCCACTGGAGTTTGCCAACATTACCGTATACATTGCCCTGTTCAGCCCTTTTTGGACAGCTTGCTAGATCTTTTTTACAATACATCTTTATCAACTTACATTTTACTCCTTGGAAAGAAATTGAAGCTGTCCACAAACCAATGATTTTATTGCTTGTGTCTCTTGTTTTTCATATATAAGAGTGTTAAATAGGCCCCGTTCCAGCATTTATTCCTGAGGGAATATTCCTGTTTACATGTTTCTTCCAAAGTCACTTACATTATCTGTATCCTTGTTTTCTTATCAGAAATTCTCAATACTTCCAGGATTTTCTGGAACTGTTTCCCTGAGGGCAGAAACCTTCAGCACCTAGCATATGATCTGACACATTGAGAGAATCAATGAATTGTTTGAACAAATTAATGTAAAGGGTTTGGACAAGAATTCCGATCCTGAAGGGCCATATTAGGAGTAGGGTCCCAGGAATCAGACTGGGCCAGGGCAACTCAGCACTGGAGCAAATAAGGGTCAGAATGAAAGACCAAGACCAACATTAGAGGTCAAGAACACCGAGGTCAAGCTGGGTTTAGGAGGAAAGAAAATTAGTAGTTTGTGAAACAGATCAAGACGGGTTGAGCTCAAAGTGCTTAGGGTATACATTAAAAAGTGACCAAAAGAGTTTTAGCATCAGTTCTTAGGAGAGAAAATTTATCTTCTCTAAGTTATCAGTTTTCTTACTTCTAAAATAAGAGAGAATAATAATTATAAGTGCTTCAGAGAGTTGTGAGGATGAAGTCATCCAATATATATTGACTACTGTCTTCCATGATCTATGCAAGGTGATGAGTATCTTAGTCTGTTTTCTTTTCTTTATTTCCGCACTTTTGTGGAGCTGGTGATGAAACCCAGGGCTAATGCAGGCTAAGTAAGTGCTATACCACTGAGCTACATCCCCAGCCCTATTAGTCCATTTTCTGTTGACATAATGAAATACATGAGAAGGAGTAAGTTATAAAGAATAGAAGTATGGGGGCTGAGGCTGTGGCTCAGTGGTAGCGCACTTGCTTGGTATGTGTGAGGCACTGGGTTCGATTCTCAGCACCACATGTAAATAAATAAAATAAAGATTTATCAACAACTAAAAAAAATAAAAATTAAAAAAAGAATAAAGGTTTATTTAATTCAGGGTTCTAGAGGCTGGGAAGTCCAAGAGTATGGTGCTGCATCTGGTGAGCATCATAGCATGATGAAAGACATGACATGGTGAGACACAGCAGACATGCTAGCCTAGGTTTCTCTTCCTCTTATAAAGTCATTAATACCATCCTGGGGTCCCCACCTTCATGACCTCATCTAATCCTAACTATTTTTCCAAGGCTCCACCTCCAAATACCACTGGCATATGAATTTGAGGATTATGTTTTCAACATATAAACTTTTCAGTGCATTTGCTGTGGTTTGAATGATTGGCTCCCAATGTATCAAAGACTTGGTTCCCAGGGTGGCACTATTGGGAGCTGATGGAACCTCCAGGAGGTAAGGCCTTTGTGGGTCCTCAGGTCAGTGAGTGTGTGCCCTTGAGGAGAGAGTGGGACCCTAGTCTCTTCTTCTTTCTCTCCTTTGCTTCCTTGCTCATGAAGTGAGCAGTTTTCTGTGCCATGTGCTCCTGTCATGATGTGCCTCTTTCCCGAGGGACCCAAAGAAGTGGGGCTACTAAATCTCGGACCATGAGCCAAAATAAACCTTTCTTTTCTCTTTATAGGCTATTCCTCTCAGGTATTTCATAATAGAAATGGGAAGATGAATAATATGGCATTTAAACCATGGCACTGAATAATGAATATAAAGCCCTTAGTTTTACTTTCAAAGATAAGGTCAAAAAGTATGGCTTATCTTTTTTGGCAGCCTCTTGAAAGACTTTAGAAAATCTAAATAAATGAGTGAGACTTGGATCTTCCCTATCTGTATTCTTGCCCATCAAAGAAGTCCAATGAATCAAAGAAAGAGAGAATCGAAGCCTGATTCTTTCTACTTTTTCCCTCAAATTGCTAGATTTATTGAGGAATTCAATGAGCCACTGTTTTATTTTACTCACCCTTATATTCCCTGTCTGGACAGAAACTCACCACTACCAATTACCCTGGACTTCTCTCAGTCATAGCTGCTGCTAATAATTGCTTGAACACGAGGATCACTATCTAACTCACAAGTTAATTCAAAATTCTTGGATAGTTGGTACTGACTTCTAATGACATGTCTACTTCTAGCCAGTTAATGTCATTAAGAGCCTTCAATTCATCCAATTTAATTGATTTCATGGCAATTTTGGATAGAATCTCAGTAAATCAAAGAATCTCAGTGTTGAAAGGGATATTCAGATCATCTAGCCCAACTCCCAGTCTTCTAACTTTGGAAATACTGAGACTGATTCTTTCATATTTCCTTTTCATCTCTGAGTATGAATTTTGAATCTTGTTCATTAAATATTGCCACCAATTATCTGTCTTCCTCCTTGGATAATGTTAAAGAATTTTTAATTATAACTTTGGATACTCTTGAAGATGCTTTTAAAATTATTTTTATCACCCCACTTTTAGTAAGTAAGAGTTTATTTTCCAATAGGATTTGTAGGGTGCAATTGTAAAGTATGTAAATCCATGACAGAACTCAAAGGAGAAAAAGACAAATCCACAATTATAGCTGGAAACTTTAACACTCTTCGCTCAATAGTTGATAGAACTGTACAGAAAATCAGAATGGATGTAGAAGTGATAATTTTTCACACACATGAAGAACTGACTTATGTTTTGGAAATCATCTTTGGGTTTTTAACAATATTTATCAATTTGCTAATTATTGCCTGAATGTCATTTTACTCTGAAAGCTCTCACAAATTTGCTTTATTCTCATTCCTTGAAATATAAGCATCATTCTCAGTGCCATTTATTTATTTACTCATTCAATCATTCAATAAATATTTATTGATGCCTGTCATAATCAAGACACTGTATCATGCATTACAATTGATGTCATTGTTTTTGAAATGTTTAATTATGAAATTCTGCATGGGAGAGCCATTTAGCGATAACATAGAGTATGAATAAAATACATCATTAAAACCTACAACTAGAAAGTTGTTGGGTTATATTAATCTTATTGGACTGCTGTAACAAAATGCCTTAGACTGATGGTTTAAGCGATAGAAATTTATTTTCTCACAGTTCTGGAGACTGGAAGTCCCAGATCAAGATGCTAGGAGGGTTGGTGTTTGGTAAGGCCTCTTCCCTTTAGCTTGTACTACCTTCTCACTACATCTTCACATGGCTTTTCCTCTGAGTACATATGGAAAGAAAGTGAGATCTCTTCTTCTTAGAAGGCCACACATCTTATTGGATTATAATCCCCCAAATTATGATTTCATTGAACCTTATCTACCTCCTAAAGTTCCTATCTTCAAAACAATCACATTAGAGATTAGAAGTTCAACCTAGGAATTTGGAGAGGACACAATTTAGTCCACAGCATTCTTCACTTTTTATAAATGCTCTTCTCTGAAGAGACTTATTGAACTATAGTTCTTACCAGTACCTCATTAGTACATGTAAGAAAACACAATCCAGAGAGAGAAAATGACCTGCCTGAGGTCACAGAGTAAATGGGAATGGAGGCAGTACCCCAAACCAAGTCTCCAGGTTCAGCCGCATGCACCATCCCCTTGGTCTGGCCTTGGATCAGAGAGGTACTGCTCCACAGCATATGTACAATTAAGCTGAGCATCTGTTTTTGGCAGGAGGTGTTTATACCCTGCACTCCATGGACTCTTCCTGTTCATCCTCTCCCCGAATCCCCTTCCTTGCATTCACCAAAATATCACATCAAGACTCTTGACCAAAACCTTGCTGGAGTACTGAAAGCTGGCTTCCTTCCCTGGGTACTGAGTTTATCAGAATCACCTTAGGGTCTTTATCATCCTTCATAATAGGCCCAACACATTTGGAATACAGACTATGAACAATCTGCTGCCATCGGACCCAAGAGATAAATGATTCCTCTCCCCACACCATCTGTCATTTGAAGGGAATCATTTTTTGCATTAGAGAAGGTTCATCAAGGCCACTGCTTCAGTGGGCCCTGTGGAAGGCATGCTTCCTTCCTACATCATCACATGCTTGTCTTTTCATCTGCCCTTCAGGTCCTCTCACTTCCTTTGCTATTGAGAGCTGGATCTCTCGCTCTCCCTCTCTTTCTTTCCCTTTTTGCTTTCTTCTCTCTTTTCTTGTTTTTTTTTTTTTAGATTATAGATCCTTATGCTTGCATTATGTAAATTTCTCTGCTAGTTGGTAGTGGAATTGTCACTTCCATTTGGCCCAGTATGCCACAGGTTAGTTGATTGATTGGTTGGTTGTCAGGTTGGTTTGTGGCTTGGTTGGTTGACTGGGTGGTTTTTTTCCGAGCATGATATTTGGTTCAGCAACGCAATAATATCAGAATCTCCAAGTTGGGTGTGGTGATTCTAAAGTGTAGATGCACATTAGGAGAGCTTTTATAAAATGCTGGTGCCAGGGCCCACCTTCTCAGATTCTGATTTAATTTGGTCTTGGTTTCAAAACTTCTCCAGGTAATTTCCATGGGTCGGGTTGAAAAATCAGGTTGGGAATCTCTGGTTAGAGCTAAAGGGTTGCCCGGGCAACCATTGATCTGATAACTTAAATCTCTTCCATTGGGAAATCTAAAATGATGAGTCTTTTTCTGACAATTTTCCTTGGTATGCAAACACTGCACTGCTACTTAGACTGAAGCAGCAGGTAGATAGTAGCAGACCAGAACCTCCTCTCAAAACTCCGGCAGTGCTCAGGGCTGGGGCTGTGTCAGTGGCAGGGCACATGCTGAGCATGCACATGTGGGTTCAATCCTAGCACACACACACACAGAGTCCAACAGTGCTCAGTTGTAGCTCTTCCTCAGTTCAGGGGAATATCCTTCTGTTTCCATAGTTCTTAACCAAGGGATATTTGCCCCTCAAGGGATATTTGACAATGTCTGGGGATATTTTTGATTTTTACAACTTGGAAGGAAGCTACTGGCATCTAGTGGGTAGAGGTCAGAGTTGATACTAACCATCCTATGAAGCACAGCCCCTGCAATAAATGTAGCACAAAAATGTCAACAGTGCCTTTCCTACATCCTTGCTTTCAAGTACCCCTCTCTTCCCCCAAGAGAAATCATCCTTAATGAAATCAGTCCTAAAGTATTTTCTTCTTTCTTGGAAGCATGATTCAAATGATCTTTTTCAAATCCACCTTTCATGTCATTTTATTTTATTTTACTTTTTGGTACCGAGGATTGAACCCAGGGGCACTTAACCACTGAGCCTCCAGCCTTTTTTTGTATTTTATTTAGAGATAGGTCTCATTGAGTTGCTTAGGGCCCCACTAAGTTGCTGAGACTGGCTTTGAACTTGCAATCCTCCTGCCTCAGCCTCCTGAGCTGCTGGGATTACAGGCATGTGCCACCATGCCCAGCTCAGGTCTTTTAAAGTTGTCTCAGAATGGGATCAGTCTGCTTTGCTTTTAAGAAATGAAGGGTGTCAGAAAGGCAGAATAACTCCAGGGCCACCTCTTGCATTTGCTGCTTTCTTTTCCATCTGGCTGCCCATCAGACATACAAATGAGCTGAGCCCTGGGACCTGAGGGAGGCCCTTTCCAGCCTGCCTTCATCAGGCACTGTAGCCAAAGGAGCCAGCCCTGCGGTGTAGGTCACTCCTGAGTTATGCCCTAGGGTGGCTGGGTGTATTAGCCACCAGCCTGGCTGGGTCAGGCTGCCATTGCGTTGATTAATAAGTGCTGGGCTGACGATCCAAGCGAGGTCTGAACCTGCTGATTCTTCTCCCCACTTCCTTAGATCAGTTCATTATTAAATTAAAGATTGTTATGATTTAAACTGAACCATCAGGCAGCCTAGGGACAAACGCAGGGTTTGGTGAAGAAACTAAACCCAGTGTTGCATTTACCAAATCCAATCTCAGCTGGGTGCTTTTTCTTTCTCTTAAGGAAATAATTCAAAATTTGAAGGGCTGGAAGTAGAAGTAGAACCTTCCCCTGCAGTGTCAGGAGCCCACACAGAGAAGCTGGCATGCCAGGAAAAGGAGCTGATTATAAATAGCAGGAAAAGCGGCATCAGTCAAAACTTGCTGATGTGCCTGAGCAAAATGCTAAAAGAAACAAACAGCTTCTATATGAGAAAGCAATGATTTCTCTTTATTTCTATAATTGAAAGTTCTAAGGAACAAAGACAGTTTTTATTCGTATAGGTTTCAACTCACACATATGTGCACATGATATGCACACATACACCAGTAGACCCCCTCTAAAGAAATGATGGATTATCATTAATTTTAAAATAACAAAATCAAAAGTAGTCCAAACCTCAGAGAGGGAGCAGCTGACCTCTTTCTTCCTTGTAACTGATGTTATGTATTATATTTAGAAAGCCTATGGTTTTCCCTTTGTGAAGTCCTTTTCCTGTGTGCATATTTCTTTTCCAGCTTAGATGGAAACCATTTGAGATTCCAAAACCCTCTCAGAAGAAAGTGGACTTTGTGAGCGTAAGTTAATGCTACACCTTCCCACAGCCCTCCTCTCTTCTGCAGTGAATGACCTCACCATTCACAGGCTGGATGCCAAACAGAGGCAGCCTTATTTGGAGGCAGCAGAGACAAACCCACCTGTGTCTGCCAATGGGGAGCTGGCAAAGGGATGTCTTCCTTATAGGCACAACATGAGTCCATGGTTCACCAAAGGGCACTAGTGAGCTTTTACATCTCAGAAAGGCCAATGGGAAGTGGATGTGTTCCTACCTCAAGCTTCTTCTCTTGAAGTTAGAACAGAGGATCTTATCCTTTTTGCTCCATGGGTCCCTTTGATAGTCTGCTCAGACCCATGGGGGCTTTGTTTGTTTTGTTTGCAGTGCTAGAGATTGGATCTAGAGCTTTGTACATGCTGGGCAAGCACCGCACCACTGAACTACATCTCCAGACCTTTTTGTTTTTCACTTTGAGACAGGTTATCTCTAAGTTGCCCAGGCTGGCCTCAAACTCACAATCCTCCTTCTTCAGCCTCCTCAGTAGCAAGAATATGCCATTGCACCCAGGGATACCTATAATTTTTTTTAATAGAGAGAGATAGAGAGAGAACTGTTTAATATTTATTCTCTTTTAGTTTTGGCGGACACAACATCTTTATGTGGTGCCGAGGATCGAACCCAGCACCCCGCGCTTGCCAGGCGAGTGTGCTAGCGCTTGAGCCACATCCCCAGTCCAGATACCTATAATTTTAATGTGTGAAAGAAATTACTTAAATTCACAAAGAAGACAATTATATTGAAACACAATGATAAAAAAAATATTTCAAAAAACCAATTGTGTTTGATTTATAGTCATACATATGATTTCTTGTTAGTGTACTAAGTAATGAGCTGTATTGGAAATAATTGTGATATGAGCAAAAATGATGCTTTGATATGCCTGTGGTATATGACATGAAAATATCCATGATTCTATTATTGAACACAGGCACCTCTAATACTGCTGTGGTTTGTTGCCTATATTCATATTAATTAAAGGGGATGATGAATTTCACTCAAAGATTAGAGAAAATAAATAGAAAACATTTCTCATCCAAGTTCATGAACCCCTGGAGTGGATGAGTGGGCATCAACTCAGGACGGCAGCTCTAGTTAGTACATAGCTGATTGGCAGCTCTGTTGGCAGTTACAGGGGTGGAGTACTGTAATAATACCTGTGCCCAGAGGGAGCCATAGGGAGGTGGGGCTCCAAAAGGCCAGTGGAGTGTTCTGCAGATCAACTTGGCACATAGCTTACCTAGGGACTGTCTAGGTATTCAGCCAGAAGGCCAAATTGTTTAAATTGTCTTGAAAAAATCTTTACCCTTAGTAAATGCTTCAAAATCCTGTATAGACTCACTTCAATAGACCACAAACTTGCAATCCAAATTAAAATATAAAAAGAAATTTTCCACTTCCTGTGTGAATTATGGGTCTCTGAGGAGCAGAACCTTTTCCTTTTGGGCTCTTCCATCTATAGCTTTGGGGCTGGGAGCTTTCTGAGAAGGATTGTGTGTTCCTTACACTGGGTATCAATCATCTGGTCACACAGCAGAGAGAATATGTTAGAATAGTCAGTTAGAATATGTTTTTCTTTTTTCCTATTCTGGAGAGATTAGATTGACCTCTTCACAAGCAGAGGACTGCTCATATGGGGGTGGACTGGAGGGGCGTTAACCGGCACCTGAAGCTGCCACCATCTTCCCTAAGCCTCCTTGATATTTAATATCACCTCGAACGGAATTGCTCCTCCAGGTTGAACTTAAGCACACTTTTGAATTAATTAAAATTAGTGAACTCTTGCCTCATAAATTTATATGATGTAGCCATTAAGATAGCCATATTCAGGTCACAGCTGAAAGGTAGGGTGAGCCACAAACAACCATACATAAGTGTAAATTCCAGGTTCCCCAGAGTTAGCCCAGATCCCAAATGTCTCTCTGGTCCCCAAGGGGCGAGCCTTCTGAAACCTTGCCTCATGACCTTGGCGGGGGGGGGGGGGGGGCAGGGATGCGGGGTGGCAGGGCGAAAGCTGGTCTCTTGGGCACAGCTAGTATTCAACCTCTGTCTCCCATGGGTCTCTCCCAGGGTCTGCACACCTTGTGTGGAGCTGGAGACATCAGGTCTAACAATGGACTTGCTGTCCATATTTTCCTGTGCAACACTTCCATGGAGAACAGGTAAGGGACTCAGTGCTGGGGCTGGGCATCCCCATTCCCCAAGGGCTGTTGCCAGAAGGTGAAGGACAACTATCCACTTTTACAAAGTCACACCTGCACAGATATTGTTATTTTTGTTATTTTTTCCCTCAGATAAATATTAATTTTTTTGTTGAAAATAATAATAAATAAACATTTTCTATTTTTACTAACTCTTGTGACAAACAAGAGGGTCAACAGAAAAAAGGAAGGTGAGACCCTGGAATGAAGGTGTGGTACAAAAAGCATTTTATCTTTAGGTGGGTTTGGGCCAGAATATTCTCAATTTCTAAGGTCTGCTCTTGAGATTAAAGTCACTGCAGGGGCAGTCATTAGGCCACCTGTCAGTGGCAGGCCATGCTAATAGACTTGGCTTCAAGCTTTCTGTGAAAAGCAGTTTATATACTGGTGTTTTTAAAATAATTATTTTTAAAAAAAGGTAAATGGCATTCCTGCGTTTTCTTTGGGAAGCAGACTAATGCAGCTGTTTTGTCCTGCCAGTAGAACCAGATGTTGCATCCAAAACCCAACTTCAGTCTTGCATGAGTCATTTAACTTCTCTGAGCCCCAAATGAAAACCAAGATCACAGTCTTATGGCAAGTCATTGGCAACCTCCCTTTTAGTCCAGCCTCATATTGAGCCACATTCACTCCACTCAAGCCACACTGGCCTTCATTCACTTCTTTCAACCTGCATGGGCCCTTTTGCCACAGAGCACCTGTGCATGCTGGTCCTTTTGTCTGGATTGTCCTCTCCCCTGGCCTGGATAATACCTTCAGCTCCCAGGCCAAGAGTCCCGCCTTCAGGGAAATTTTTGCTATCTCCCCAAACTAGTGCAGATCCCTTTTCTATCATTTATCTGAACTTGACTTTCATGGGCTATTGTAGTTTGCAGTGATTTAGTTCTGTAATTGTTTGTTTGTGGTCTGACTCCCTACCAGGCTCCAAGCTCCATGAGGGCAAAGACTGGGTCATTCTGCTCACTGTGATATACCCAGTGCTAAGCCTGGTACATAGTAGGCACAAAGCAATAATTTGTAGAATGAATTCACTTGTCTAGACAGTGTTAAAACTGAAGATGACAGGAAATACTCTGTATGTTTCAGATGCTTTTATAATTCAGATGGGGACTTCTTGATTGGTAAGTTCTAAAGATTTCAGACCCCTTCACTGTTCATTGATTTCTAGCCACAAGCTTCTTTCTAATTTTCGACCTATTATTTTCCTTCATTCTCAAATCTGTTTTATTTAATTTAATGCAATTTATAGACTGAAGTCTAGAGGCCACTGGTGCTCTGGAAAAGATTCCTTGCATATCTCAAAACTCCTACTCTATTTCCTGGTTTCTGCCTTTGTTCATCTTCTCTGGGCCTTTCTAAAGTGGGAGAGCTGGGCAGCTGAGAAGAAATAAGTGGTACCAGCATGTGATTAACTTATTAACTTAACTCTGGGGGCTGGGGTTGTGGCTCAGTGGTAGATCACTTGCCTAACACGTGTGAGACACTGGATTCAATCCTCAGCACCCACATATAAATAAATAAACAAAATAAATGCATTGTTTCCATATACAACTAAATTTTTTTTAAAAAATATAACTCTGTTTACCTTCAAATTTACCCAAGAAAAGCCCATCTGTCATTGATAACTGCAATAGAAATACAAACTTTCATGAGACCATCTAAAATGTAAGGTCTAATCATTTTTTTTCTGATCTTCCCATTTCATTTGGTGGTTTTAGTGTTAATATCTTGAAACCAACATTTTGGTATAGACATTAGAAATGCAATGCACTTTTTTATCGATTCACAAAATTGTACATTTGCAAGCTCCTCACCTAGAAGCTGGGGGAAAAATCGGTATTATTATTATTATTATTATTATTATGCACATTCTTCCAGATAGTAAAAATAACTAACTGAAGTTGGTGGAATATGCATTTCCCCCCTGTCAGACATAGAGTAAAGCTCTTTTTATGTGAAATAAAAAGCAAATGCAGCCCTTAAGCCTTTATGAAATGGTTCTTGCTCACCAATGCCCTGTCTTTTTTTATCAGTTCCCCAGAAAGGGAAACTTCTCATTTACACCGAGTTTGGCAAGATGCTTGTGCAGCCCAATGAGATCTGCGTCATTCAGGTTGGTAATGTGCCCCCTTCTCCTCCCTGCCTATCCCTAATTTGGGAGCAATCAGATGTTTCAGCTGCTTCTATTTCCAACTCTAAAATTTCTCTGTCATGTCTGGGCAAGGGGGAGGGAGTTTGAGTTGTTCAGAAGGCTTCATGTGCCGAAGGGTAATCAGGCTTGGGTGCTGCTTTGTTTTAATAAAGCACACAACCACGGAGCAAAGAGCATTCGTCATTCATGTTTCTAAGTGTTTATGCCCACTCTGGATAAGGTTCTATTGAAGGTAGGAGGCAGTAAAAGTTATTTTTGTTGTCGTTTGTTTTTATTTATTTTTTAATGTGACTAAATCTGGGCTACTTTTGCTTCTGGACCCAGGCAGAAATTAGACTAGAATTGGCTTGAGTCACAGGCATGATTAGAAATGAAGCTTTTCTTTCTAATTCATCTTTGATCTGGTCACCTCTCCAACATACCTCAACAAACTAGAGCTTTGCTTTTGCATGTGGGACTGCCTGTGGCTCTGTGGCAGCTTCTCTATAACTACAAGTATGATTTAAGAGGCCACTCCTGTGTCTGCTTTCAATTCCAGAGAGGAATGCGGTTCAGCATAGATGTCTTTGAGGAGACCAGGGGCTACATCCTGGAAGTCTACGGTGTCCACTTTGAGTTACCTGACCTGGGACCCATTGGTAAATCTTCACTCTAGCCTCTCAGCCTTGCTTGAGGACACAGATAATTGCATGAAAGCTAAATATCTTTCCCCCTCCCCACCTCATTCAAATCTCAGCTTTCCTCTTCAGCTAGACCAAGTGTCTTTCCATAAAATATATGCATAACAGAAAATGACCTAAGCCAATACATTACAAATTTCCTTCTAGAATAATATTATAAACCGTTGGAGATAAAGACAGTGTGTAATACATTTCTGCAAAGGATGTAGAAGTTTGGGTTACTGTGGGTGGGGTTACCAGAAACAGCTTCACAAAAGAGATGAGATTTGACTAATTGTTGAGGAGAAGAGGAAGGGGAATAACTTAAGCAAAAGCATACAAATGGGAATGAGCTTTATGAATAATTACTTTCTTACATTAGTGGGTTGGGTATAGACACAAAGTGGGGAAAGCCATAACAATGGCCAGGTGGCCATTCCTATGGAAAGGAGGAGGGGACTGAGTGACGCTTAGTCTAGGAACCTCACTTTTCTCCTGAGCACACTGCACAAAATCCACATGCTTAACAGTAAAAAAAAAAAAAAAAAAAAAAAAAAGGTGCATTGCTCAGTACTATGAAAAAGCTAGAAACAACAGCTGCCATGAGGCAGATTAAAACTTCCTAAAGTGAACCAAGGTCCCCCAGTCCTCATTCTTCTGGCAAGCCGGAGGCTGGAGATTCAGGAGAGAAGAGAAGGTGTTAGGAGGGGTTGTTCTCGAAGCCTCCCTTTGGAGTGCAAGGAGAGCTGGGAAACTGGCTCTCGGTTCCATCTGTGGCCACACCTCCCAGTTGCTTTCCTTGTCAACAGCTTTTCAGAGCAAAACAAGGACAGGCCAGCATGTGCCTTCTGGTCACTCCCCTGGGGGATCCAAATATTCAGAGGAAGGTGGGAGGCAGCAGAGAAGCAGCTGGAGCCCTGGTGGGCCGTCTGTCATCCTGCTTACCACCCACTCTTCCCACTTTGGTCTGGCTTCCTGCTGTTCCGCAGGCAGCATAGCCTCCAGGTTCCCCGGAACATGTACCCTCTGGAAAATATATATAATTTACTAACCAGCTGGGGGCTTATTTTATTTAACCCCAGGAGCTGGAAATGATAAAACACTCCCCAGGCCTTTCCTCTCAGAGTTAAATTATGTTTTTGCACTTATGCTTTTCATATTTGGTCTTTTGATTTATTTTCCTTCTCTGAGGGAACACTAGCTCTGAGGCAGAGCTAAGCAGGCACATCCTGAAGCCTTTTTCCCTGTATGGAAGATAGAATTTTCAGGCTGGAGAGCAACTTTACAGTCCTGGATTTTGAGTTCTGACTAAGGAGCAGAGGCCTGCCTGGGATGATGGTGGTGGTCCTTCCTATCTGAGATCAAGGACTGTAGATGTGTTCTAGAGTCATCAGAGTTTCCTCAGAAAGACAAATACCTGATTTTCGGTCAGATCTTCCCTTTTCTTCTTTTCTAGTCCTTTTTTCTCCTTTCCTCTCACCTGTAGTGATCAATAATGCATGTAAAATGATTTTGTAAAACATAGTCACTCCAAAACTTTAGGATATGATGTTGGTGATGATAAAGGTGATCACTGTAAAATTCCAATTGACCAAATTCCTTGGGTCCTCCAGAAAAGGTAGCAGATTAGGAATCGACTGAGTCTTTAAGCAATGAAAGCAATTTGTTGAGTGCCTCTTAACCAGAAAGAAGGCCTTTCTCTTTGTGAACATCTTTCATATGTGATTTCAAGTGTCTAAAAGGACTTTGGGTTACTGTGTTTTAGGAGCCAATGGCTTGGCCAATCCTCGTGATTTCTTGATACCTGTTGCCTGGTATGAAGATCGTCAAGTACCAGGTGGTTACACTGTGATTAATAAATACCAGGGCAAGCTGTTTGCTGCCAAACAGGTAAAATAAGAGGGTTGGCAGACAGGAGAGGGAATGAAAAGGTATCTACTGATGGCCAAGACCAGTATTAGGAACCTTCCATACATCCTTTCATCTTTAAAACACCACCAAAAGTGCTACACCTGAAAACAGACCAGGTGATGAGAAACAATTTACAAATGTTCCTGTAAATAGCAGAACCAGCATCCAAATTCACATCCTTCTGACTCCTAAGGTTATGCTCTTTCTGCCCACCAATCAAGGAAAATCCTGGAAATATGTAGGTCTCTATAAATGCTGTGGAAAACAAAATATGCAGGCAGAGAATGTGTTCTGAAAAGGAAAATGAGTTAACAAAAGATAAACTGAGATTTATGTTCTGCAGTGACTACCTTATTTCGAATACAAATAACGTTTAATACAAAACAAGTAGAACTCAGTTAATTAACTTGGTTTGGTTTATACCACCAGCTTGGTAAACCCAGGGCATAAGCAAAGGCCCAGAAAATAATAAAAGCAACTTTATAAATGATTACTGTATAGAACTGGTAATGTTACTATGTGTTGTTCTTAATATATTGTATATATTAAAGTAAATTAATCATATAATAAAAAGAACCCAAAGATCTCATCTACTAACATTATTTTTTGTCCATCTGACTTATTGCTTGTATTTGACAAGGCATATTATTTCCCTTGAACAGCAACTAGAGGTCATGCCAACTAGCAGAAGTCAACCAGTTTGGCTCTGGAAATCAACCCTTGAGGCACATACATTGTCACCCTCATCTTAGGATTGGGGGTTCTCAGAAGTGGTTCAGGAACTATTTGTGTCGAAACCTCTGAGAAGCTTGTTCACGTTAACTCACAAGAGCTGATATGCACACCTCTTCACAGCTCTGTTTTCAGCAATGTCACATTAGTTGCACAAAAATGATCATGGTGAGGGTATTTGTGCTCCAGAAATCAGCAAATGCTGTAAATCAATGATTTTTCCCCAAAAAAGCCAGTTGTTAAATATATACTAGCATACCTCTGGGAAACCTCTTTTTCATGATTCTAGCCCTTGCTGGAGTTCTGTCACAGTATTGCCCTCCCTTATTTCTCACATCTAGGAATGACAGTGCCCTCCCACTGCTGTGAGGCTCAGATACCTCTACACCTCTACTTATCTCTAACCACACCTCTGTGGGTAGTCTGTTCACTGAAGTCCTTAGAACATTCTGAGTTGGATCCTTTTTCTTGAATAGACCCTAAGCAGCACTGGAGACCACCATTCTATAACAGAACACTGACCCCCTCCTACCCCATACAGGATCAAGAAGGACCTTGGGGTCACTCTGAAGTTGCTAACCCTTGGGGCTAGAAATATTAGGGGTCTGCTCCCCACCCCTATACTCACCAACTCAAGCATTATGTTTATGGGTAGCTCTTCTAGGTTGCAAAAGCCTGAGATTTGCATAGGAAGTGCCCACTGTACCAGGAAGCAGAGGGTAGCCGAGATTGAGAATTGCTAGCATCCACAGATTCCTATATTTAAGGTAAAAATCACTGAAGAGACACCATTTGGTAACTGTGCTTCTGCTGCACATGTAATCAAAAGGCAGCTGCAGCTTATGAACTAGAAAGATAGGGTCAGTAGCCTGGTATAATTAGATTTAAACAATATCAAATAAAAAGAGAGTTGGGCTCAATATATACTGTAAGATCACAGTTACAAAAACATTAGATACTAAGATCATCTTTTTATCCTTCTTGTGATTAGCTTGTCTCCCCGTTCAATGTCGTGGCGTGGCACGGGAACTATACACCCTACAAGTACAACCTGGAGAACTTCATGGTCATCAACTCAGTGGCCTTTGACCATGCAGTAAGTCTGGAGGGGTCCTGGGGATGGGGCAACCTTTGGGTGGAAGGGGATCCACAGCAGATTGGTAGCAGTCACAGATTTAATATTTCCAAGGTCACCCTTGGAAGGCCTAGAGAGAGTCATTTGTCCTTTGGTGAAGGTGTCAATAATGTAGCTAATGAGGATACCAAGAACTCAACATTCATCCTTCAACAAAGCCTAGTTCTCTACAGTGTAATCACAATAATTCTCATAAGTGGGCAAAAACTTTAAAAAAAACCCCACACAACTGCTAATATTAGTGTTAGAGTCAGGAGAAAAGAACATTTTTGGATTTCAAGAAGTCTCTGTCCTCCTCACATCTTAGGAGTCTACCCTACTGCTCTGGCTGCCACCCAGGTACCTCTACTCCCGGCTGTTATTGACAGCGATAGAGCAGACAGCCCTCTGCTCATAATATTCACTCATAATATTCAGTACTTGAACTTCCACCAAAGAAATCCTAGTATATGAAGTTGGTCATATTTTTCAGTCAATTAGGGGGCCACAAACAGGTCCCCAGTCTACAATGTAGACCCTCCTGAGGCTCCAGATACTTGATAAGTGTTAGTTCTGAGATCCTGGGGGAAATTCATTTTGCAGCCTAGTTCATAATAGATTAACAGCCCACAAGCAGGAGGAATAATTAGCCAGAAAATCAGAGAAAGAAGGTTTATTCTGAACCAGTTCAGCTTCTCTCTGGAGGAACAAAACTACCTTTCTGAACAAGAGTAACTCTTAATAAAGCCAAAGGGAAAAAGAAAATTGGGACGCCAAACCCATACCAACATGAAGAAGCATATTGAGGCACTGATAAAGCTTTATTTTAGCCTTACTATGTTTTCTTTCCTTTAATAGTTTTAGCCATTTCCCATGATGGATGAAGCAATGTTAACTCTCCAAGCAATGAAGATTGTGGTTTTTTTTTTTTTTTTTTTTCATTTGAATTTACACAGGTTCAATCTTCTCTGTGCTACTGCTGTAGTTATTTTTCCAAAATTCGGATCTGATCATTCCACCACTGCATTAGAAAACCTTCACAAGCTCCCCATGGCTTAGGATTAAGTCTGAGCTCTGAAGCGTGGTATTTGATGCTCTTCACCATCTGGTCCTAGACTCATTTTTTAATACCACCTCTTGCCCCTCTTCCTTCTGTCAATGCACCCTGGGTTTTAACTATCTCTCCTCTTAACAAAACCTCTGTGCACTTGGATGTTGTTTCTCTTTTCTGTGATTAAAGTTCCCTTCTTTTCTTCCCTCCTCCTTTCCTTCTTTCTTCCTTCCCTCCCTCCCTCCCTTCTTTCCTTTCTTCTGTTCATTTTTAACACCAGGCTTAAAAGACACCTGCTTTTTCAAGCCTTTCCTCTCCCCTCAGTTAGAGCTAACAGGGCAGAGAATAGATCCCGATCATCTTGGACTCCCTAGATGTTGGCATGGCACCTGAAATTGAACACAATTGTTAATTTCAATTAAATTGAATCTCAGCTTTTCCACTGAAGGAGTCTAAAGATCTTTAAAAGCATAATCTTGACTCTCAACCTAACTCCTCTACACTATCACCAACAAGTTGGTGATATATAGTTATCACTATATAGTTATATATATAATTATCACTATATACAATTATATATATATATAGTTGATATAAATGTTATATTTTAGATCTGAGAGTTAACTGATCAGAAAGCAATGAACCAGTGACTTTCCATGGTTACCATCTGGAATCTCTGATCCCCCCAAAGAGAAGCCCATCGACACCAAAACTTAGACGCTGTTTTATTTCTGTATCCACCTTTCTCTGAGCATATCTTTTGTTTGGAGCTCCTTGACACCCTGGTCCAAGATTGAAAGGCAGACACAATGGCTCTAGGATTAGTAGGGTAGCAGGGTGTGGATAATGTGGGCTCAGCAGGGTGAAAAGGCAGCTCAGAATGCTCTTAGCTGGTGTGAATTCGTTTTGCTTCAAGCACAGTGAGGGGACAGTCAGATGAGTGATTAGTGCACCTCGAGCAGAAGTCCAGACTTCTGTCATTGGATCAGAAATTAGACTGTCAACTTGAAAGCAGTTTCATGTGCTGGTGACGCATCTGTCATTGTCCAGTCCCTTCGTGGCATCATGCATTCTGCCTTTCCTTTTGTGTTATAGGACCCATCCATTTTCACAGTGTTGACTGCCAAGTCTGTCCGCCCCGGAGTGGCCATTGCTGATTTTGTTATCTTCCCACCTCGATGGGGGGTTGCTGATAAGACTTTCAGGCCTCCCTATTACCACAGTAAGTCTTTCTTTTACCAAGCCACATTTGGGGACTAGAAACAGCAAAGCAGTAAACACTAAGCACTGGGAATAGTGCCCAGGTTGTTTCTGGACATCCCACCTTGCCCAGAGCTCTGGATCCTGCCTCCCCAGTCCCATGCTGCACCCAGGCTTCAAGTTGCTCAAGCATAATCCCTGCAGAATGGCAAGGATGCATCAATTTGGGGCCTAGATCCCCATTTCTCTGGACCTGAAGAGATGCAGAAAGGTTAGTAAAGCAGAAAACAAGAAGTTTCCATAATTTTCAAATTTTTCTTTTATAGGATGGGGAATGGCAGTGATGTAATTCTTTGTTTGTTGATTTGAGGAAGTTTATTACCTAAGCACGGTTCAAGAGCCAGTAAAATGTGCCTTTTCTAATTACTTAAGCAGGACAAAGCAGATTACTGTCTACACTAGGGGAGAGACTCTATTCTGGAAGGAGTTTCTACAGAGCATTTGTTGCTTAGAACTGGAGCTAACTAACAAATCTACTATTTTTGTCTTGTTAATATTATTGTGACTAATGGTTAATGATTATTGGTCAGTTCCTAAGCCCCTATCATAAATTCTTTAAAAATATTAACTCATTTAATTTAAATAACAGCTGCAAGAGATAGGTAATATCATTGTCCTCCTTTTATTTTTCAGAAGATGAAATAGACACAGAGGGATTAAGTAACTCTCTAGCCCTCACAAGCTAGTTACTGAAAGAGTCAGGATTTAATTGCAGAACATCTCTGATGCCAGAATACATTTACGACCACTCACTGATGCTGCTGGCCTAATGCCTGGCACATAATACACATCTAATAAATATTTATTCAACAAGTGAATACATCATCAAGAATACATTAGGTCATGGCTATATTTAGTGAAGTTGACATTTTTAACTGTACAATAACTAGCTGAAAAATCAAATCTAAAATTTGATGTATAATTCTGCTTCCCAGAGATTGTCATTTTTGGATGTAGAACTCTAGAAAGACTCTAGGATAGATCTCAGAGAGAACATTCTAGAAAACAAAATGGGTAACTTAGGCATCTGTGAGGTTGGAGAAGTAAGATCCTCAGGATGAAAGAAACCACTTCATAGTCAGATGTTGGCATCTCCCTTTTCAGGTGTTATCATCAAAAATGACTTTCTTTTTTTTCTTTTTAAGTTTATTCTCAAGGCCCACCCCATGGAGTTTAATTCATTGGCTTTAAGGTAGAACCTCCAAATCTGCATTTTAGGCCAGCAAGCCAAGGTACTCTAATGTAGAAGAAGGTCTACAGACCTTTTGTTGAGAAATAGTAACATAGATTTGTCACCCCACCTATTATGCAAAGGGATAATAGAGTGTTATGACATGGTCAAGTTCACTACTGTGCTATAGAATATCAACCCTCCTTCATCTTGATCTCTCCTTCAGACCATGTGAAACAAATGGCCTTGTGAAATGCCTCCTATAATTTTTTTAATGACTCCCTAAGTAAATTTGGCCCCAGGATAGATCTCATAAATGTATGGTGTTCCTGAGTTGGTTGGGAACCCTAAGTTAGAAATTAGTTTTGCCAGAGATATTAAAAACTATTGCTTTAGCAATACTCAGAATCTTTGCTACTTTGATGTGACTTTAAAGGAGAAGCAGAGAATTATTTCTCTAGAAATATTGCCTCCAGTCATTTCAATGCATTTTATCAACGAGATTCAGCTTTAATCAGAAACGCAAGGTCTACCCTCCCACTGTCCTTTGAAATATCGAAAGTGATGTAGAAATATTATAGCCAAACTCATTGCTACCTAAATTCATATTCAGATCAAAGCTGAATTCCATCTTGCTCTCTTCTTAAAATTAAGCTGGGAAGGTGACCCTGAGGATATATACTAGAGTGGGGAGTGTGACAGCAAATTTAAGAGCAGAACTGTTTTAAAAATGTGGATACTTCCTGCTTCCATTCGCTTCTTTTCCTCTATTTCTGCTTTGTGGAGAACCTAATAGAACTATGTATGACCTGGGTCTCATCCCCTTAGTAAGGGTTGTTACTTTCTCACTTACTCTGTAGGATCCCACAGCAGCTTTTACTTTGGGGGCAGGGTGGGCGCAGCTGCTCAGTGGATTACAAAAGTATTTGGGTACTCATTTGTACTTTGCATATGAGAAAGAAGGGCAGGGCATGGATAAGACAAATGTTTGACTTTGCATGTGTTGTGACTTCCATATCTCTACTCTGCCATGGTTTGCATTCTCAGCACTCTTCATAGGACAGACTATGAATAGCATTAAACAGGTTATTTCTTATTCCTATCTGTATCACAGAACTTAGCATAGTGTCTAATTATATACATTGGAAAGATGGGCAGATGGGTAAAGTAGGAAATGGGCGATGAATGGAGAGATAGGTAGATGGCAGATGGAGATGGAAAGACACTTAAGTTCACTCAGGTGTTATATTTCTTTAATTCTTGCTCTAAATGTGTTATTATTCTAATAAAAACCTTTATTACAATAAAAACATAAGATTGAAAGAGTGGAAGCTGGTAATGTCTGTCAAATTGTGTGTGACTCCAGAAAGCACAATTAAGACCAATGAATTTAAATTATATGAAAGTACATTTCCATTTAATATAGAAAAGAACTTTCTTACACCCAGAGTTGTTAAGTTACATGATAGACTTCTTGGTAGAATGGAGAACTTCCATTCTTAGAAGGCATTCAGGTAGAATCCAGGAATCTGTCAGTAAAAATATAGAAAATTTGGGGCTGGGGATGTAGCTCAGTGGCAGAGTGCTTGCTTACCATTTGTGAGGCACTGGGTTTGATTCTCAGCACCACATATAAATAAATAAAAATATTTTTTTAGGTCCATCAACAACTAAAAAAAAAATAGGAAATTCTTCTGTGTTGAGTAGCAGTAAGAATCCTTTCCAATTTTAAGATTTAGTATTATAGAAGAACAGAAGAATAAGATTATATTCAATTAAGATACAGAAAGTTAATCTTTGTTAAGATGAATATCATTTATAGTCTGTGTTTTGTAGATATCAAGATTCTGTCACACAGATTATCATTTAATAATGAACTGTAAATCTAAGCTTCTTTCCATTACATCACCGTCCATCAGTACACACACACACACACACACACACACACGCACCCACACCCCATTTCATCTTTCTAGACTGGGAATCAGAAATGTGGTGACACTATGTACTGCTGTGCTGCAGCTATTGGAGGAAGGAGCTCTGATCTAGAAGAGAAGATGACTTTAATATGGGAACCTATCCACTTGTTATTATGATTTCCATTTTTATTATTATCTTGTCTGGGCCTTGATTTCTTTAGATCTAGTCTAGTTTCTTTCAGATACCGGAACTCAAGACTTTCATCTACATACCATGGAGTTGAGCTTTGCCTACCAAGAATGTTGTTTTTCTGTCAAACCATATTTTTTATGAATCCTATAAAATTTATCAGATCCTCGTATCTTCTTGGCATTCTGCAGGGATAATATTTTAGAGGTCTTGATGTTTTATTATTCTTGCCTTAAATAATAAAAATAATAATGCTTCAACCTTCCTAGGGAACTGCATGAGTGAATTCATGGGACTCATCCGAGGTCACTATGAGGCAAAGCAAGGTGGATTCCTTCCAGGGGGAGGCAGCCTGCACAGTGCCATGACCCCCCACGGCCCTGATGCAGATTGCTTTGAGAAGGCCAGCAAGGCCAAGCTGGCTCCTGAGAGGATTGCTGATGGCACCATGGTAAGCAAATTAAATGCCAGGCTCTGGTGGCCTCTGGGCTCCCCAACTGTGTTGAGAGGAAAATGCCTTTTTTCTCCAAAGTCACAGAGGTGGACTAGGAAGAGTTGTGTGTCTGATTGTGCAAATGTACGTGTATATAAATATACACACTCATATACATACTAGACTTATGGTATGGGGTGTAGGAAGACCTTTGGACTTGGAGTCAGACCTGCATTCAAATCTTATCCTTAATTCTTGTGTGACCTTGAACAAGTCACTTTACTTCTCTGTGATCCATTTTCCCCATCTGTAGAAAAGCCATGCTATCCAGCCCAGCAGATGGTTGTGAGTTAATCTTATGAACTGCTCAAATGCAAGGAAATATTATTAATATCCATATGCAGCCCTGTGCCTGCGCTCTGTTTCTGAGTCTTCTGCTTTGGGCAATAATCCTCCAGGGCCACAACAGCAGGGGAGGCAGGATGTCACCTTCAACCTGTTTCTCAAGCCAAGGAGGGTCAGCAAGCCTTTGCCTTATTCTGGTCAAAGCTTGTGAGCAAGATCTCAGCTGTTTTCTCATTTTTCTTGGCTCTGCTTTGGCATAGAATGAAACTGATGGGATTTAGAAACTGTTTTGTATTCTTCCGGTGTCCGGCTGTAAACACTGAGGCTGAACACAATTGCAATTGGCTGCGGTACTTGATTTTATTTTATTCTTGCATTCTTGGAGGTAGAGTTAATCGACCACAAGAAGTAATTTTATGCTAAATCATATGCAAATTTGTTTTACATTTTTAAACAAATGTCTCCAATGCTACCTGGTTTAAAATCTATAACACAGACCTGCTTGACTCCATGCCCAGCTCATAAATTACCTAAGCAGTGAGCCCTAGCTGTCCATCTGTCCACTGAAATTTGCTTTTGGTCTTAACTGCAAAGCCAGAGTTGGTGGAGCTGCTTGGAGGAGAAAGGAATAGAGTACCTCCCATCTGCTTGGATTTGGTTTATGCTGAGGTCCCTTGCAAGGGTATCTGCAAGGTTCTTATAAGACCCCTATATCTCTGACTCAAGGTTTGACAATCTTATTTAAGCTATCGTTTCTGAAGGCTCCTGAAAGTGCACAGGTTACTCCTGAGTTGTCACACAGTAACCATTGGTTGGTCCCGTAAATTGGCTTTGGATAGTCATTGTTACCAGGAAGCAGTTTTTATAACGAGCGAGACTTCAGGTAATGTCTGGATCTAGACTAATAGTAGGAAAGAGCTATCCATGAAGAGGTATTAGGATGGGAGACCCAGAGTATCTGGGAGCCCACAATACCTGATGAGGAGTACCCAACACTTTACCCAACTTTGAGTTTCTCTCACTCATTCCCATTATATAATTTTAGACCTAAGGGCATTGTAGACACCTTATTCTTATTCTAGTTTGGAATGATTAACTTGATATAATATGGTCTTTGTAGCTTAGCTGGGACGGGGCTTTTAGTATTCTAGGAAGCACCTGGGAAGTAGTCAGCAAAAGACAGCAATATTAATTGCCATAACAGCTATACCTGAATAGAGCTTTATACCTTACATAACACTCCATAAATCTCATCCAGAGCTCACATGGAGTCTGCCATAGGAAGTCAGGCAAGAACACTTATCTCCATTGATGTAGGCAAACAGAAGGTAATGTACATGAGACAACAAACATTAATATGGGTGCTCCAAATAGCATCACAAGAAAACTGCTATCATTTCTCTTTTGTCTGCTATATTCTTTAAATATCTTGACTGGGAATGTCGTTCAGTGGATAGACCTCTTGCCTAGCATGTGTGAAGCCCCTCCCCCCCCAAAAGCTATATTCTTTAAATTTTTTAATGTGAGTATGTAAAAATCATAGGTTTGTTTGTTTTTGGTTTTGCTCTTATTTTTTAAGGCCACTGTGGTAGGAAAATCAGCTACTGATGAAGCTGAAATATCTAAGCTGCACAGAATATTTAAATATTCTTTCTGTTGTTGACAAAAATATCCAGAACATATGAGCTACACCATTCAGACCCTACTGGGATATGACTTTAAAAGTGCTATAGTCATTCCTGCCTTTCCCTTTTCACTCCTCTTCTTCCTCCTTTTCTTTTTCCCATCTGATTTCTTGGTCAGAGTCTTGAAAGAGCAAGCTCAAATCTCAGCCTTGCCACAACTTATCAACTCACTTCCTAGCTCTGAGCCTTAGCTTCCTCCTTTGCAAAACAGAGACATTGCCT
Organism: Callospermophilus lateralis; assembly: GCF_048772815.1. Lineage (NCBI taxonomy): Eukaryota > Metazoa > Chordata > Mammalia > Rodentia > Sciuridae > Callospermophilus > Callospermophilus lateralis. Next base: position 57,956,497 of record NC_135314.1, read on the forward strand.
TCTCTCACAAGGACATGGCCAAGGTAAGTGATGACCCCTGAGAAGAAGAATATCTCAGGACTCTCCCATCTCTGCTCTTGGATCTAGTAAAATGAGCTCCATAATGCTATGAGAATAATGTGAGGCCTAAGTGCCCAATTCCACTTCACAGAATGAAACTCAAGGTCCTAAGAAGCTAAAGGTCTTGCACAAGGTCTCATCAGCTTCTGAGTGGTAGGACCAGAGCCAGAACCCAGGGTGTGGATTTCCTCTCCTCACCAATTGATGAGTTGAAGATTTTGCCAACCTACATCTTCTCTTGACAGTTAATGAAATGTTCTTTATTGTCTATCTTGTCCCTTCTTATCTCCATCCTCATTTCCTACAGGCATTTATGTTTGAATCTTCCCTAAATTTGGCGGTCACCAAGTGGGGACTCAAGACCTCCAATTGTTTGGATGAGAACTACTACAAATGCTGGGAGCCTCTCAAGAGCCACTTCACCCCCAATTCCAGGAAACCAGCAGAATTCAACTGAGCCTGGAGCATCATTACCATACATGAGAATGGATTTGTGCCATTTCCCTCAGAACCTTGTGCCTTGTAGAAGTAACAGGGAAGCGGGTGGGTTAGAATGAGAACTCATTTTTTCACAGTCAAATAAGTCAGAACATTTGTGGAAATCTCTTTGTAAAGTTCTATGGCTATCAGCTTACTTACTCAATAAATTTGCTGCTATTCTGTTGAAATGATGAATGACTATAATTAAGTCTTGATGAGACTTATCTGTACTGGCCAGGACTGGTGAGCCAAGTAAATCCAAGAGGCTGGACCAAGGCTAACACTCCTGCCCATGTAGTTGTCCAGAGGGCCTTCATTTTATGAGAACAATTGTAAGCATCCCTCAGGGTCCACAAGACCAGGAAGAATGAAGCACAAGATCAAATTCTTAGGATTTATTCCATGCATGGGGAATTCCAAGGGGTCAGCAGAGTTTCAAACTTACATCTGTGAGCCTAAAATAGTTGGGCAGTCAGGACTGTAGTCTATCTAATCTTGGTGGTCATGTAACAGCCAATATGATGATATTGAGCAAAAAATCCCTGTCCCCAAGAAGAGAGATTTCATTCTCTTGGGTGATCTGCTGTTCTGATTTGCCCATGACTACTCCAAATTTTGCATCTAAAGCCCTGTATCCCAGGACACCCTTCAGTCCTAGTCAAGCTGGAATAGTTTTCAACCTACTATTCACTCATTTATTAAACCATTTGGTACCTGTGTATTGAGTCCTTACTCCCAGCTCCAAAGCAAGGTGCTAGAGATGAGTGGTTGAAAAGGAAGAAGCAGTATCTCTCCTTGGGTTGCGGACAGTCTGGGAGATGAGGGTCAGAGGAAATCAAGATTGAGGCATAGAGCCATGATAAAAATGAGGCAGGGCCTGGCACAGTAGCCTATACTTGTAATCCCAGCCACTTGGGAAGCCAGGGTAGGAGGATCATGAGTTCAAAGTCAGCCTCAGCAAAAGTGAGAAGCTAAGCAACTCAGTCAGATCCTGACTCTAAATAAAATACAAAATAGGACTGGGGATGTGGCTCAGTGGTTGAGTGTCCCTGAGTTCAATCCCTAGTACCAAACAAAACAAAACAAAATGTAAATAAATAACAATGCTGTACCTTATAGCTCCCTAACTGTGGTCAGCATCCCACCCAGACTATTGAGCTGCCCAAGACTTTTGGTCTGAGTTGATTAGATGCTCTGGGGTTAAGCAGACACACAAATCAGAAACATTACAGGAACAGATGTTTGTCACTGCTTCAGTTCTGTAGTTTTATTACATTTCCCCCACTTTGTTGCCATAGTAGCAGTTTTGATATGCTGCTACCAAGTTCTCATTCAAAGATGTGTAATGAGAATTAGCTATGGGTCAGGACCTAAAGACTAGACTTGCCCGTTCTGCTAGATGCCCAGATAAATTTGAATTTCAGACAAACCACCAATCATTTTTAGTGTAAGAATGGCATGCGATTCCTGGACATTTTTCTATTAAAAAATTACCCATGGTTTATCTGAACTTCAAATTTAACTTGGAATCATCTATTTGTGAATTTGGCAATCCTATGAGGGATGTAGGGCTCAAGGAGATAGATGTGATGCCTGCTCTCACACAGATTACATTTTAGAAAGGGAGACAGACAAAATCAACAAACAAAATAATTACAGTTAAAGCATGCTGAGAAGAAAATAAACAGGGATTGAGAGAGAACAACAGGTAGGAGATCTTTCTTTCTTTAGAAAGAAAGGTCCTCAATGAAGAAGTGACATTTATCCAGATCTGAAGGATAGAAAGAAGCAAGTCATTGGAAGAGTGGGTATGGAGTGGGGTGGAAGGAGGAAGAGGAGTAATATTCCAACAAAGTGCCTTGTGGGTTCAAGGAGTTGAAAGAAGAGGAGACGTGAGAAGCATAGGAGGAGGCTATTAATAGTCCAGGGAAAAATAACATCATCTTGAACTAATGGGGTAGCAACAGAGACAGGGTCTGAAAACTTCCAGAATGTTCTGGAGTGGACCTGAAAGGGCTTGTTGCATAGGGTGTAAAGAGTGAGGAAAAGGAGTTGAGTCATTTCAGTCAGGGCTGAGATGACTGCTGGGTTTCTGGTAGTGGTACTTCCTGGTCTCAAAAATAAGGTAGAAGAATCTTTGAGAGTGACAAATATTGGTATGATTTCCCAATATTCTTTAATATAATAAAATCTTCATTAAAAATTAAATATTGTTAACTAGCAAAGTCATGAATGCCTTTAAATAAGTTTAAAATTTGATCACTGTCACAGAAGCTGCCAGTGTCTCCCAGCCCCTGCCATATTCCATCAGCAATCACCATCCACTGCCAACTGGCTGCTCTCAATGGTCCACCTGCAACTCCACCTGAGGACAAAACCAGAGTTCAGCCTAACTGCTGAGGAATAAATGGCCCTGACAAATGATAAATGGAAATTGGTGGATAAATACAGCAGCTCTCTCACCCCACACTTCTGAGGCTTATGTTCTGCCCTGGGCTCCCTGAGACTCTCCAAGGGAGTAAGTTCCAGGCACCCACAGGGGCAAATTATTGTTAATGCATCACTATTTGCTTCCTTTCTTTCTCTCACTTTCTCTGTCTCATGCTTTCTGGGCTCTTCCCTGAACCCCAAACTAAAACACCCCTAACCTGTGTTTCCACCAACCCCAGCATGAGCTCATTCTACCCCAAATCCTCTGTGCACAGTACCTCCACTCTGACTCTCACCTCACTCTTTTATGGGTTTGGTGGCAGGGCCTTCCTGGGCTGGGCCCAGCGTTCCAGGTGTTCACACACTTTGCACCCAAGCCCTTGTGCATTATTTCCTTGCTCCTGGCAGCAACACTCCAGCTACAGACAGTATTTTACCCAGGCCAGACTGTTCACTCTAATTAAAAAAAGATTTAGTTTCCTTCTGTTGTGCCTCAGATCATCTATGAAGATTTGTATCATTTCCTTAATTCCCTGTTCTCCATGATGCCTTCCTTTATGGTGTTCCTCAAGAAATATTCCATCTCTTTGATTTGAAATACAAAAACCTAAAGAACAAAAAGCCTGATTAGGCTTCTTGCCATGACAGGAGGGTTTTCTGACAGTATCCGGCAGCATCTTGGCATATTTTGCTATTAGAGAAGGGTGTGATAGCAGCCACCCTTCTCTCTTCCAGTCTGAGAGATTTGTCTCACAGCCCAGGCTACTAACAATGACTCTGCACCAGTGGTTTTCAAAGCAGGTGGTTTTGTTCCCCCATCCTCCACCTAGCAAGACATCTAGCAAAATCTCCAGGCAGGTATGGTTGTCACAACTAGAGAAAGGACTCCTGGCCAGTAAAGGTTGGGGATGCTGAGAAACACCCTCCAATGCACACGACAGTCTCCTACAACAAAGAGCTGTCCTGTGCTAAATGTCAGTAGACAAAGTGGGTCTCAACTTCAGCTCTGCTTTGGAGCTTCCAGCAGCTTCTTGAACTCTCAGTGCCCAGGGTACACCACAGACTGACTAAATCAGAAGCATTAGAGAGGAAGCCCAGCTGTGAGAACTTTTTTGAAACTCCTCAACTGAGTTCAATGCACAGGCAAGGCCAAAGACCACTGTTTCAGAAATTTAAAATCAGTAGTAAAAACATCCTTTTCCAACCTCAGATCTTGGTCCAACTCAGGGTTTCCTAGAGTCTACAAAAAGGAGGGGAAAAAAAAAGGGAAAAGAAAAAGAAAAATCCCTGAAGCTCCTCCAGTTTCCAGTAAACATGAAATGGGATGGGATGGCAGAGTGGGATGAGGGATTGGAAAAGCAGGCTCCGGGGCAGTGTTTTGAGGTGACTATCCCCATCAGAAAGTGAGAGTTGGGGAAAGGGGTGTGAATGGAAGCTAAGACCTAGATGTAAACTATTAAGTGAGAAGTTAATATGCACTTTCTGTTTTATGACTGTCCAGAGTGATGAGTTATCACTATGAGTTTTAAGGAAATTTTATACTTCTGGGATAGTCTACTACTAAATAAAAATAATAGCTTGAGCGCTGACATTTAAAATTCTTTGTTATGCTTAGTGATCCGCTAGCCTTCTTGATATAATCAATTTATATAATTATATCACAAAATCTGAGGTATGTTCAAAATTTATACTCTAGTGAGCCAGTATAGCGTGTGGTTAAGAGCACAAATGCTAAATCCAAACTGCCCAGGTTCAAATTCAGGTTCTACATCTTGTTGGCTATGTGACCCTGAGTTACTTAACCTCTCTGAATTTCTCTTTCCTCAGCTGTAAAATGATAATGATAGTACCTACTTCACAGTATTAGATAAATGAGTTAAGATAGGTAAGTTGCTTAGAATAATGCCTATCATATAATAAGCACTATACAGCAAGTCACTATTATTCAAAGTGAGTTTTTAAAATCTTGATATTGATACACTAAGGTTTTCTTTTCTTTGTTGTTTTTATTTTTATTGTAATTAAGTAGAAGAATTTAAAGAGTCTCTACACTGGGAAGCAATTCTAAATACTTTTCTTCATGATTTTTCCCATATTTGTATTGGTGCATTGTAATTATACATAATAGTGGGAGTCATTGCTTCATACATACATGTACATGATATAACAAAATAATTTATTTGGTCAATATAATTTTCCAGTATTTCACCTTTCCCTCAATAACACTAGTTTTTAAATATAACTGTTAGTTAATAACATAATAACTTTTATGCCTGAATTTCAACTTTTGGAAAGAATAGTAATTAAGAATATATGCTCTGGCTGAGCACCATAGCACATCACTGTAATCCCAGGAACTAGGGAGGCTGAGACAGGAGGATCACAAGTTTGAGGCCAGCTTTGGCAACTTAGTGAGAATCTGTCTCAGAATATTGTAAAAAGCTGGGGATGCAGCTCAGTGGTTGAGTGCCCCTGGGCTCAATCCCCAGTAGCACAAAAAGAGAAAGAAATAAAGAACATAAATCTGAAATTCCGACTGTACTTTTTTATAATCAAGTGAGCTTGAGCAATTTACAACTCTCTAAGTCTTACTATTCCTGATTTGGAAAAAGAAAATTATTTATTTCACAGGGATTTTGTGAGGGCTAAATGATCTAATGTGCTGAAGGCACCCACTTGTTTTCAGTACAGAGGGAGCACAGGAAAATGCTGACTATTATTATTGTTATTGTTTATTGTTACCATTGTAGCTCAGTGAATCCTCAGCTCCTGGCTCAGGGAGGCTATGGTGCCACCTACTGTAGGAGATACCAGAATAAGTGAACCAAAGTCCTTGTCCCTAAATAAATTAGCATCTAGCAGAAGAGAAAGGTGTGTACCCTTCTAATATAGTAAGTAACAGATGTCTAAAGTATGGGAAAAAAGGAAATGTTTTATCCTTCTAGTCATTTTAGGCCTAAGAGAAAGAAAATTTAATTTAAGCAAGTTTAATTGAAGTTTAATTTAAAATCTCAACAATGTGTATTAATAGATCAATTGAAGTAGGAGCTAAAGACAGACTCTAAACTGGCTTTGAAAAAAAAAGCATTTTTGTGTGACTATGTACAGAGCTTTTCCTGGAAAAATCCTGGTTAATGATGGGGATATTTGGGACTCTTAATAGCCTAATATAGGTTTTTAAAATCTAAACTTTTATTGGAAGCTTCAACTCAAACCTCTATGGCACTATTAATGGTGATGCCTTGTAAAAGTTAAGCATATGCAAAGCTACACAGTCCCTGGGAGAAAAACTGTACAAACGGAGCTGTATCACAAATTCATGAACATTTACTGCCTTCATTTTGGATTACATGCATAAAATTAAAATCTGAAGGGCAGGTATATTTTATGATGTCATTTCTCTTAATGAGAGACTATAGATCCACTAAGAACACATTCCAGATAATTATCTTGAAGAACACTGGCTTTCTCTCATGCATACTGGGATTTGGGACAAGTCAGTGTCACTGGTAAAAAGCTGCTTTCTTGCATGCAACCGAATTTCTTAAAATGCTGGTCATACAATGGGACAAAGTGAGATAAACTGATGATGTCACTGCTTCTGTCACCTAACCCATAAAACCCCCATCTTGTGGTAATTGGGGCAGAGCAGAGTACAGTGGAGAGGATAAACGCTTGTCTAGCCTACCACCACTGGACAAAGCATTATGAGGAATGGAGAAAAGTTCACTGGCAAAGTACCAGATAGACCATGGAAAGTGGAGGCACTATTTATCCAGCTCATCACCATAGGACCTTCCTTATAAAAGAATTTATACACACACACACACACACACACACACACACATATATATATATATATATATATATATATATATATATTTGTAGTTGAACACAATGTCTTTATTTTATTTATTTATTTTTATGTGGTGCCGAGGATTGAACCCAGTGCCTCGCACATGCTAGGTGAGTGCTCTACTGCTGAGCCCCAGCCCCAGCCCAATAAAAGCATTTTTTGATAAACCTTATGTCTCGTATGCCATTTCTGGATATTTTCTTTGATCTCTCAGTCACGCATCCTGTGGTGTGCCACTCGTTAAGCTACTTGAGTGGTCTTTACTTGGTACTGAGCCATGGAGGACTTAGGTCTCCCCTTGAGAATGATCCCAGCATTCCCATGTGTAGACTGCCCAAGGCCTGAGATGTCTGCTCTCACTCTACTAATGGGACAGCTCCAGACTGGGAGTAACCCACTGGGCAGGGACAGCCCACCTCCTACCTTATTTGGCAGAAGAACATTCTATGGAAAACCTTTGAGGTTTCTCCATATAAAATAAAGCAAAAGCTCTCTCTCTCTCTCTCTCTCTCTCTCTCTCTCTCTCTCTCTCTCTCTCTCTCTTTCTTCCCAGTGTAAAAGCTCAACCTCTAAGGTCAAAGAGCCATCCCACCCCAGCTTTCTGAAATTACATTCTGTGTAGTGTGGTTTTTTCACCTCCTTCCTTTCTTAGCTTTATGTCACAGCCAGCTCACTCCACGCAAAGGAAACCCAAATTCTACGCCCATGGGGGACATGGGTGAGGATATCCCACTGCCCCCTAGTGCAACTGGGCTGTGGACAACACTTAGTGCCTGCCATAAATACCATCTAATGGCACTTCAGGAGTCATTGGGTTTGAATGCCTTCATAGTCTCAAGAAAAGGTAAGTCTGCCAATACTTGCTTTACACATAAAATGCTTTAAACATCTGCCTGATTTATTCCCAAATCTTGCCAATTAAAATGGCTTGTCAGTCTTCTGTTTATATGAGGTCAAAAAATTGGCAATTGTCAGGTACTAATCATGAGTAGGTGACAAAGGTAATCAGAGCAGTGGTTCCTAACCAAAACCAAAAATCCTACTCTTGCTAGGTGTGTTGGCACACACCTATAATCCCAGTGACTCAGGAGGCTGAGACAAAGGAATCGCGGAGTTCAAAGCCAGCCTCAGCAACTTAGAGAGGCCCTAAGCAACTTAGCAAGAACTTGTCTCTAAATAAAATATTTAAAAAGGGGCTGGGGATGTGGCTCATTGTTTAAGCACTCCTAGGTTTAATCCTGGTACCCCCTGTCTACCACAAAAAAAAAAAAAAAATCCTAATCTTCAAATTAGCAGGATTTCTTCAGTAATTGGAAAAGTCATTTCTCCTATCCAAATCTTTCCTGTAGAAAGCTGCGAGCCTAGCATATCTTTAAAGATTCTTCAGCTTTAACATTTGGCATGTCCTAGAAAGCCTAAAAGTGCAAGTGAAAGTCCCTGCTCTGAATGGTGACATGTTTTATACTCTCCGGGATGGATTTGGTGTCCTTTCTCTGAACCCAACATCCCACCATGTCTATCTTTATCCCTTTCAAAGAGTGGTGAAATGCCGCAGTCTAGCTGGGCACAAATCACGAGCCACTGAAGCAGGAACAAACTTTATTTCTGAACTCCACCAGCACACTCCGTATATGCTCCCGGGAATTCTCCCGAACACCACGTGGCTCCTCCAGGAACCAGCAACCAGAAATATCCCTCCTCCGGCACTTCCCCAACCAATGGGAACTCTTCGGGTATCCCCTTGAGAGCTCAAGCAGAACTCAACAGGAACTCCGCCAGAACTCAAAAGTCATCATCTTAATGGCTCGCTAGCGTCACCTCTCAACCACTACTTCTGGCAAAAATGCCATGCATCATCCCGACTCGGCTGTGGCCCTCAACAGTGAAAGACACACTTTGGAGGGAGGATGACCAGATGTATGTCCTTACCAGCTCTGTGGACATGGGCATTATTAACCCCTCTAAATCTTGCCTATGTAATGAAGATAGTAGGACCTACATGCAAAGGTTGTTTTGAAGTATTTTAGGAGATGTTTAAATCCCTTAGTTTAACTTAGTATACATGTCAGAGCTTCTTTTTTTAATATTTATTTTTTAGTTGTAGGTGGACACAATAGCTTTATTTTATTTATTTATTTTTATATGGTGCTGAGGATCGAACCCAGATCCTCGAACATGCTAGGTGAGTTCTTTACTGCTGAGCCACAAACTCCAGCCCAAATGTCAGAGCTTCTTACGTGCTGGATGCTGCGATTGTCTTTTGTGTGAGTTCCTCTAAGAGGGATATATATCTTCTTCATGTTGGTGTCCTCAATGCTAGAAAAGACAGGGGCTCAGTAAGTGTTTGATCAATGCAAAGGAGGCTTGCAGGTCAATTTTTGTCCTATAACAATTCAACAAGACACAGGCTTCTTTGCCTAGTGTCTCCAGAAAATCAACTGTCCCTAGGATCTGCAGACCAATGGCAGCTTATCCTTCTTATGGCCTGTATTGGGGTCTTCTCTCAAATACCTGAAAGAACCAAATCATTTATGGGTTACCCCTTCTGCAAAGCATGATTTTGGAGGGAGAGTTGCCTGTTTAGTTTATAAGAGATGGCTTCAGCATAATTGACAAATCCCATCATCACCCCAGCTACCTCACGCAGAATAATAATAAGACCCTGATGCTTTTTACATCCTATATAAAATATGAATAAAACCTCTTTATAAAACTTTGTGGTTTTGATTGTATAAAACATGCAATGTTAAGTTTTTTAAGTACTTAAATGTGCAAAGAACTTCCAGAGAAGTTTCCTACCTACTGCAAATTTGTGCAGCCACTTTGGAAAGCAGCATGGAATGCCTCAGGAGATTACGAGTGGAACCACCATATGACCCAGCTATTCCACTCCTTGGTATTTATCTAAAAGAGAAGAAATGAGCATATGATAGTGATAAATGCATTCTAATGCTTATAGTAGTTCAGTTCATAATCACCAAGTAATGGAACTAGTTTAGGTATCCATCAACAAATCAATGGATAAAAAATATGGTATGTATGCACAATGAAGTTCTACTCAGCCATAAAGAAGAACAAAATTATGTCATTTGCTGGCAAACGGAACCAGAGAACATCATACTAAGTGAAATAAGCCAGATTCGGAAAGTCAAAGCTTAAATGTTTTCTCTCATATACAGAGGATAAAGAGAAATAAGCAATTAAAAAGAGGGTGATCTCATGAACTTAGAAAGGAGAACAGTGGAGTAGAGGACGATCCAGGAGGAGAGAGGAACAATAGGAGAGGGGAGGAAGTGCAGAATAAAATTGACAAAATTATGCTACGTGCATAAAATATATCACAATGAGTTACCCTTTTATGTATAATCATATTATACCAATTAAAAAACATTAAATAAATATGAGGTAGACCAGTAGAATAGAGAAAGGAGATGAGAGGGAGAGAAAAGGACAGTACTGGGAATTGAAAGGGAGCAAATTATGCTATATATATTAATGAATATGTCAAAATGAACCCCACCAAAATGTAAAGCTCAACACACTAACAAAGACATTTAAAAAATAGACACATTAAAAAAGACAATTAAATGTTGGCTGCTATAATTGTCTTTTTCAACTGTGAGTTCCTCTAAGAGTGATTTATATATTCTTCATAATGGTGTATTCTAGAAAATGACAGGGGCTCAGTAAGTGGTTGATCAATGCACAAAAGGCTTGCAGGCCAATTTTTGTTCTATAAGAATTCAGTAAGACACAGGCTCCTTTGCCCAGTGTCTTCCCCTTAACAATTTCATACCAGATTACAGCCCTCAAGTCCCTCATCTGTTGTAATAGCCTCAGCCAATTTCCTCCATCGCCCAGCCCCCAAATTCTTCCAAAGCTTAATTATAAGAGATGTATGATTTTAAAGCAACTGGTGACAGAAGCAAAGAATTGACTCAAAACTAAGGTGTTACTCCTTGTGATGAGGGGAAAGAAATTAACTTGAACTCTAGTGCCAGTTGGCTCCAGAATTCTCAGAATTCTACCAACCATCCATCTCCAGGGAAATTCAGAGGTCAGATGTTGAGCTTTCTTTAATCCTCTGAGTCTGAAGTTTGGCCATGAGATATTGATTCACCTTGCACTTTCTTTAATTCAAAATGAAAAGTCTCCAGGTACATGATATGTCTTGGTGTTTCCCCAGGCCATGGGGAGTCTCAGCAGATTGAGAAGTCTCTATCTCAGCCAAAAAATGGCAGTAATCAAGGCAGTAAGAGGGGAAGAATAGATACAGGCACCAATAGGTCTGCCAAAAGAGAAATAGAAACACGATAAAATTGTTTTTGTTCACGCAAAGATAGCAAGTGGCAGTGGAAAATTCGAAAATTCAGAATATTTTTTTCTTTTGTTTTTCTGTGGTGCTCGGAATTGAACCTGGGACCTCACCCATGCTAGGCAAGTTCTGTACCACCGAGCCATATCCCCAGGCCCAGAATAGTTTAATACATCATAGAATTATATTTTTAGCAATTTAAAGTCCTGTCCACGTTATATAATCATGAAAATTTGATGGAAATAGCTTCTTTTACAGATTTCTAATATCTTCAGATGCCTCGTTGATATCCTGAACAACATAGTCAGAGATAACAAGTACACTGTACCTCCCCCAAAGTTATGTGAAGACTGTATCAGTGCCTCTAGAAATGAAAAAACGCAATAAGGAAAACAAATCAGGGACAGGATCCAAGTGATTTAAGAGCACAGATATGATCTTTTTTTTTTTTTTTCTACAGGCAGGATCCATGCTAAAAGATAAAAAGACATAGTATTCAAACAAACTAGTCTTTCAGGGAGGCAAAACTATTTCAGAAAAGGGGAAGGGTGTCATACAAGGATAAGGAATTATTAAGAAGACTGACTCCTCATGCATGTGCATAAAGGGAAACTAATAGAGATAATATACTTAGACGTTCATAAAGCTTTTGACAAGTTCACATCCAGATGAGTCATCTTGGGATTGGCAGGGGCTGCTTTATTCTGCAATGAGGGCTGCCTCAAAAATTGAAAATCATGTCTGACTGAAAATTCACAGCCTCATTACTGGTATTCTTGCAGCCTCCCTTGCTCTGTGATCATCATCCACCCAGGAACCAGAGTGCTCTTCCAGGAATGCAAATCCAATTAGGTTAGTCCTGCTTAATACCTTCAATGGCTCTCACTTCCATCATGCAGAAGTCTGAGCTCTTTGTGTGACAAGGGCCTTATGATCTGGTTCCTGATTACCTTCCTCATTACACACTTGTCATTTTCTGGATGCTCAGCAGTACCAGTGTGGGCTCCAGTGCCCTGTGCTAGCAGCAACAGTGAGACAGATGGCAGCATTTGGAACTCAGACAAGGTGGCAATTGGTGTTCTCATCAGACTACTCATTTCAGACATTTTTCCTTACTGATAAAAAATATTTTTAAATTGATTAGACTCATAAGAACACACTGCTCAATAATTCTTAGTGTTAAAAATTCCTGCTATGCAGGGCTGGGGCTGTACCTCAGTGGCAGAGCACTTGCCAAGGATATGTGAGGTACTGGGTTTGATCCTTAGCACCAGATAAAAATGAAACAAATAAAACAAGCCATGTTGTCCATCTACAACTATATAAAAAAAAAATTTAAAATTCCTGCTATGCAAAAATTGCTGAGTATTGCTTTCTTTCAACATTTTGGTATCAAGGATACTTTGTAAATATTTTTTCTCATTATTAAGGGACACTAGATAATTCCTGATAAAAGAATATTGGTATGATCAAGGATTAATCTCTTTAATTTATCTTATTAAGTCTTAAAATCATTAAGAAAAAAGACATATCACATCAGAAAAAAATAGGTAATAGATAAAAGCAATCATCAAAATAAATATAAATCGACAAAAATATGTGAAAAATGTTAAGCCTCAATAATAAATAAAAGGTCGATTTTAAATATATTTCATCATTCAGTTTTAAAAATAATAATAGTAATTACTCATTGAGACTATATTTCACTTTTAAAGTCTTTTATAAGTAATAGCTCTTGAAACAATAATATGTAATTAGTATATCTATTATAAAGATAAGGAAACTGAGGCTCAAAGACTTTAAATACTTAAATAATAGCAACCACTAAATAAATGCTGTAGGGCTAAGTGGTACATTATAATTTCAGTGGTAGCACAGGTACCAGGCCCTGGGTTCAATACCCAGCATTAAAAATAAAGAAAAGATGGGGCTGGGGATGTAGCTCAAGTGGTAGCGCACTTGCCTGGCATGTGTGCGGCCCAGGTTTGATCTTCAGCACCACATACAAAGATGTTGTGTCTGCCGAAAAACTAAAAATATATATATATATATATATATATATATATATATATATATATATATATATATATAAAAGTCTCTCTTTTTTTAAAAAAAAATTAAAGAAAGAAAGAAAGAAAGAAAAGAGCCAGGCATTGTAGTGCATGCCTACAATCCCAGTGGCTCGGGAGGTTGAGGCAGAAGGATCTCAAGTTCAAAGCGAGGCTCAGCAATTTAGCAAATCCCCAAGCTACTTAGTTAGACCCTGATCTAAATATAATATAAAAAGGGCTGGGGATGTGTCTCCATGGGTAAGTGCCCCAGGTTCAATCCCTGAAGCCAAAAACAAAAGAAAAAGAAAAAAGAAAAAAGAAAAGAAAGGGAAAAAGAAATTAATTACAGGAAAATCATGTCATTCCATGGAAAAACATTTAAGACAAATCACTGAACCAGAAGATTACAAATCATTATGCACAGTGGATCTCTTTTGGTTGGGGGTGGGGATATATAAGCAGAGAGGGCAAAAAGAACACTTTAGAAAGATACATACCAAAATATTATCTCTGTGTGATGGAATTGGGAGTGAGTTTTATTTTTTCTCTTACTTAACTACCTTCTAGTTTTCTTACAATAGACTTACACATTTGCATTAAGAGAGAAAAATACATCACAGTTACTTAAAAGAGAAAACTGAAAGTCAAAGTAGGATTCCTACCGCTTTTACCCTCTAGTAAAATGAGAATAAAGTATTACAATTCTTTGAAATCTGGAGAACAATTTAAGAATAATGGCCATTAAGAGGGCTGGGGGAGGCAGGGGCAGACAGTAATTGTAATGATATAATCAGGAGCAAATTAAAAACAGAAATCCCATGGATATTGAAATGAGAATCACATGATTTGGCTATAGATCCAAGATGGTTTGAAGGTCCATTTTGCAGAAATTCCTGGATTTTTACTCCAACATTCCCCCATTACACACAGCTTCTCCATGTGTCTATCACTCTGGTCCCTCTGAATTGCTGTTTCTCACACTGTCCATTATTTCTGCCTCAAAGCTTCAGTTCACTCACAGATTAGGCTTCTCATTTTTTCAGTATCATAGAATGAGATAGCAGAAAGTGGGAGATAATGTCTATACAGGTTTAGAAGCTTTCCAAATCAGGATGTCTGAGGATCCAGTGGTTTTCAGCATGCCAGGACAGCCACCTCCAAAGTCAAGGACAAGTTTTTCCACAAAACATACACTCTTAATAAGAAAAAAGTACCTCTTTGTCAGTCTCTGGATCCCAGAGGCAATGCATACCTCGCTTGGAAACACTGCTCTGACCTACTTATGGGGTGATTCATAAAGGTACCATTTTGTGTGTGTGTGTGTGTGTGTGTGTGTGTGTGTGTGTGTGTGTGTGGTGCTGGCAATCAAAACCAGGGCCTCACACATGTCAGATAAGCACTCTACCATGGAGCTATACCCTCAGCCAAGCTACCAATTTTAAATGGAGTCCAACACTCCAGGAATTTGTGGTATAGCTGGATGTTGCTTAGAGTCTCTTGCAAATAGTATAGTTGCCGTGCAGGCTTCTAAGATTCTGAAGAAAGATCATGCCTTCTGCAGCAGAGAACAATTCACCATTCTAAAAGCAGCTGGGCATCCACCATACCAAGTAACCATTCAACAAAAGCTCTCCACCATGATCTGCATTTCAGAAGCACTGGGTCATGATGGCAGGTGGACATAGCACAAGTGAGTACAGGTAAACCTACTGAAGACTAAGCTAAGGTGTCTGCTTGGGGACATCCTGCAGAGTTGGCTATGTGGATGCAATAGATACAGTGCTATGCCCTAACAGCTAGGACCCCTGAGTCTGAGAACCAAGAAAAGTAGGATTGGCTCCTTTTGCCATCCCAATGACTAACTTGTGGAATGTGTGCTTCACTTCTCCATGAATTTTGTTTTGCTACTTAAGAAGTCCCAGCATGGTGGAACATGGGGAGAACACAGCTGTACCAGTGAAGCAAAAAATCCGAAGCTATGACTACCTACTGGTTATCTGGGGGCTTCTTCTTGTGTCTGGGAAAGAAGACCATAAGTTTCCATATTGGCATCAGTGACACTAATTACAAGGAGCCAGAGTAACTGCTACACAATGGGGACAGGAAGATCCCTTCCTGTCTGGAGACCAAGGAATTCACTGGAGTATCTTGATGCCTTCACATCCAAGCAAACTATAAATAGGAGATTGCCACAACAAAGGCCTGATGATGAGTTGAGTAACTAAGGTTCTGGTCTTTGGAAATGAAGGTCTTGGTGACTCCATCAGGCAAGCAATCTAGATCTGCTAAAGTGATGACCAAGAAAGGGACATGGTTGGGGGAGAGGGGCCAGTAGCAATAGTGTAGACTGTAGCTTGTTTCTCCTACATTGTTCTGTAGATTATATCTAGCCATCACCTTCGAGGACATATTATAGATTGGATTTTATGCACAAACAGATCTAAATAGTCAATGGAGTAAAGAAATCATATACCTGTGTGCCTGCCTCACAATCATTTGATCTGTCTTTTGACTCCTGTTATGGCTGCCACTATCAGTTGCCTGCAGGTGTGACCTGACAATACATTGCCTCAGATGCACAGCCCGTCATCTTGCTTTCTGCCTTAAGCTTCCTTCCTCTTCCACATATGCCTGGAAGAACCATTTTAGAGACTAGGATGTGGTTCAGTGGCAAAATGTTGGAAGGAAAAGACTCTACATTCTACAGGTCTCCTCAGAGGTCCCTTGTGGGAGCCTGTTCCTCTCAGAGGCAAGAGGTCAATAGCACACATTTGATGGGCTTTCCCTCCTTCCATGTTTCACTCTTCCCAGTCTCCCACTCCTGTTCTTTCAGATCCTAACATAAGTTATGTAAACACAAGCCTCTCTCTGCCTTTTTTAGTATAATAAAGGTTAATACCAGAATCAAATGAGAATAGTAGTATGTATGCTTTGAAAGTTAAAAACCAATATACTCATGTAAATCATCCCTACAAAGTATACCGTTCATCTACAGTACTTGATTTTACTGTCTTCATGGATGAAACTGTCATCAAATTGTTTCAGGACTGAACTATAAAGCAGGGAGTAGCTGTTATTTTATTAGCACTGTTATTTTATTTTCATGTTCCTGATCTTTTGAAGTAGTGATCATTACTATCACCATGCTGTAGATGAGGAAACAGAAGCCCAGAATTCCAACTGCTAAATTTAAATTGTGTCTTCTAACCAGATCTGACCTCCATAGCCCACACTCTTGACCAATGAATTTTTGTTCCTCACCATGACCTCCACCCTCCATCTTCTCACCCCACTGAGGCCTCCAGTCCAGCCATATTCCTACATATTTTGCCCTTTTGTGCTCTTGTTTTGTTTTATGAACTTAAACCCAGGTCAAATATCGTTTTCTTTTCCCTTGTATTATAACTGGGACCAGACAAGGAGTTAGGTATTAAGTGGTACCAAACACATAAGCTAATTCAAGTAATAGCTGCTCAATGAACAGTTGTGAGTATGTACTCCTTAAGCACAGATACTAAGTCTGTCCTACCATGTTGTATTCTCAGCATGTAACAGTGTTATGGCAGTGATTCCCAGAACAGGATACTTTTGCTTCTTTGTTGTTAGAGTATAAGCAAGTTTTAACACTGAATCAAAATAATGCCAAGAAAGAGAAACTATTTAATGATTATTAGAAGATTTATTAAGCAAGAATATATTATTCATCATTCCCAGACTTAATAGGAGATACTAAATTTTCGGTCCAATTTTCCTTCCCGGATAAGTTTTTCCTTCTTATCCTGTATAGACAGAAAAAAAGTACATTAAAAACAATGCATTCTGGAATGACTCATGGTATAATTCTGAAAATCAGAATAAAATACTCCAAACTTAATTGCAGTCCCATCATCTAAAGTTCAAGAAGTGGGAGGAGGTAGTAAGCTGAAGAATTAAAGAGATAACAAGAAATTGCTCCTATTCAAATATTTCCTTACCCACGTTTCAGGAATTAGAAATAAATTACCCCACTAAAAAGCATATATTGAAAACAAAACCAAACACCTTGTGGGAAAGAGTGACCAATTTATCACACAATCAAAAGACATGAACTCTGATAGAGAATGGGCTGGACAGCTTAAAACAATGGTAGACTGAATGGGCTCCAGTCCAGATGGCATCACATGGCCTGGGGGCTGTGGCTCAGGGTCCAGAGCCAGGAGTAAGTGGCTTAGTGCCAGAAGTAAGCTTAGCTTTCTCTGCAATCATACACATAGGCCTCTCAGCACAGTGATTCCCAGCCCAGGATGCCTATGCTTCTCTGTTGTTAGGGTTATCAACATGTTTTAACATTAATTCACAAAATATGACAAACATAAAGAGAATTCATGCCAAAGGGGAACATGCTACATGATTTATGTGTTCTGCTAATACATGACCCAATAAATCTCTCTTTTAAAACAAATGAACAAAGAAACTAAATGAAGATTTTGCAAAGGTATCTGAAAGTTAATCACAAAAGTTTAGTTTCTACATATCTTGTAATGAAAAAAAATTAACTTTAAAAAAGTTATTTCAGGGGGCCGGGGTTGCGGCTCAGTGGTAGAGTGCTTGCCTAGTATGCGTGAGGCACTGGGTTCAATCCCCAGCACCATATAAAAATTAACAAATAAAATAAAGGTATTGTGTCCATCTACAACTAAAAAAAATATTAAAAAAAAGTTATTTCAGTATTCTTTTGCTTAACAATCACAGTAAGGTCCTTATGTTATCTAAAAACCACTTCATGAGCTAAGGTCAAGTTTTAGAAATTTAAATTGGCCATTTTATTTCTTTAAATTATAGAGTAGTCATTAAATCAAATCTGAAATGCCTAGAGGCTACCATGATTTTTAACAAAGTACACTTATATTGATATACAAACAACGAAGCAATAAAACCAAACATATAATTGAAAACTTCCTATTTTAACTCTTACTGGAAAGGAATAAAGATAAAAGAAGAAAGGGAAAGAAGAGTTCAGGGCTAAAGTGGAAGGAGCACTGGTGGCAATATTAGGAGCTGTAGCTGGTATCTACCAAAGGAACCTATCACACTAATAACAAACATCTGGTTCTCATACTTACCCTATCAGTTTTAAAAACATAATACCAGAAGAAGAGGGGTCCAATTCCAAACAGAGCTCCTAAGAGTGAGTTCTTGGGAGTGGGTCTGAAATTTGGATAGATATTTGCTGATCGTGCGTAGGTCCAGCGAATTAAGGCAGGATCTTCCTGAAATAAATGAAAACAAAAATTATAAAACCTGGATGATACTAAGAAACAAATTCATCAGGATTTCTGTGAAGGAGCATAGAAGATGTCTTTCGTTCTCCACAACAGTTAAAGATACACCCTGAATATTCCTAATTAGTTTCAGTAAAGATCTTTCCTTTCTAACTATTTTTAAAATAGTACTGATAATCCTATTCAAATCCTTCAGAACTTAAAAGATTCTTAACATCCTTTAGCTTTCAATTTATTTAAGATATAAGAATCCTTATCTTTCAAACTATCATGAAGCCACTTTTTCTCCCTTGTTAGTTTTATCTATTGTTCTCTAGACTGTTTTCAGCTTCATTATCTTTCTTGAAGTATGACTATCAAAACCACACAGAATTCCCATGGTGCGTGAAGACAGGCAGATTTCATACCTTAGAATGTATTACATTGAGCTCAAACATCCCTTTGAACCTGTATATTATGGCCTCACCCTCCTCACTATTTTTGCACTATAGGCAAAGTAATGAACACTGCTGTAGAACGCTATTATATTTGCTTTCATTTTATATGGTGTGATAATATTTATACTTTCTAGAGCAGCAGAAGGTATTTTTGAACTTCTGAGTCAAGTGAGTGTTCACACCCTGAAGATTTCAATCTGATTGAAAGGAAGAGGAGCTGAAAGGTGATAAGGGAAGTATCAAGCTTTGAATTTTGTCTAGGAACTTTCTTAGTGCCATTCCAATACTGATCTTTCCAGGCTACAAATAAGCTGCAGGAAGATGAAGGCAGAAGTAGATTAACTGAAATTAAGTTTCTTAAACTGATATTTTAAAAGCAAAATTAGTGTATTTCACACTATTAAAAGTTTTATAGAAAGGTCAAAGTTGTTAAAGAAAAATAATCAGCTTGTCTTGGTTAAAAGAAAGACAGGTAATTGCCCATTGTAACATATTTTATATTAGAATAACTACCTAAGAATAGCAAACCTACCCAAACACATAATTAAATTTAATTAGCTCAATCCCCAAATGATTTTACAAAATTATTCTCTCCAATTAACTGAACATTCAGGGTCCTAACTAACATTAAGTCACAAGTGGTAGGACTAAAATAATTTAACTGGGTCTTCCACAGTCAAATTTTAAACCAAACTGAATTACAGCAATTTTACCCTGAGATAATCAGCTAGAGCTGGAAATAAAAAAACCTTTTGGTGAAAATGCTCCCCTTGCTTTCAATCAGGCTGAAATTCCTTCAGGGTGCGAACACTCACTACTAGACTCAAAATCCAAAAATACCTTCTGCTGCTCTAGAAACTATTAATATTATCACACCATATTAAAATGAAAGCAAACACAACAGCATTTTGCTGCAGTGTTCATTACTATGCCTATAGTGTGAACAGAAACAGTAAAGAGGGTAAGGACACAAAATACAGGTTCAAAGGGATATTGGATCTCGATACATGAAAGATAAATACATCTGTTCTTCTGTCACTTCTGCTATAAAGGCATTTGAATGATGATCTAGCAACAGACATCTTAACCTGCCAGCCACCTTTTTATGCTTTAATATCTACCTGCCAGATCTGTCTTCCATAAACAGACATTTTTTTTTATAAAGACATCAACTGCCTTATGACCATGGTTCATTAAGTGCAGTACTATTATTAAGAGAGATTAAGAGATGTTCTAAAAGACACACCATGGGAAACAGCTTTCCTTCTGTGACACTGCTCATCATCCAATGGAGTTTCAGCAGCATTTGACATGGTGAATAGCCCTTGAAACTATTTCTTCCCTTGACTTTCAGGGTCCACACCTGCTTAATTTTCCTCCTAACTGGCCATGCTCTCTTTATCTCTTTTGCTCTTTTCCTTCCATGTCCCCAATCTCTTCCATGTACCCAATATAGTAGTACCTCGGACCTTGCTGCTCTTTCCTAACTACATTGACTCCATTAATATTATCCAGTCACATGACTTTCATAGCTATCCATAGGCTAATAACTCCCAAAATTATACCCCTAGCCCTAGACTGCTACCCTGAACTCCAGACTTAATATTCAATCACCTATTCAACACTGACATACTGTCAAACAGACATCTCGAATGTCACTCATCCCAAACTGACTCTATAATATTCAATTCCATCTCTATACCAGTTCCTTCTCTATCCTTTAAAAGGCAACTTCATTCTTCTAATTGCTTAGGTCAAAAACATTAGGTCTTCTTGAACTTCTCCCTTTCTCTCATATACCACATACAATCTGCCGGCAAAACTGTTTGGCTCTATTTTTAAAACCTACCCAGAATCAACCACTTCTTACCATCTCCACTGCCACTATCCTGGTAGCAACTATAAATTAAGACATTCAGTTACTCCTAACTCATCTTTCTGTTCCTGCCCTTGCTTCCCCATATTCAATTCTCAACTAAGCAACTAAAGAGAGCTTGTTAAAATCTAAATCCCAGATTATGTTACTCCCTTCTCAGTAGAAATCCTTACAAGCATGATGTGACCTAGTCCCAGGTACCTCTCTGACCTCATCTTTTCCACTCAGCCATCATCCTTCTCTACTTAAGCAATTTGGGGTGGGGTGGGGTGAGGTGGGGTACTGCAAATTGAACCCAAAGGCACTTTGCCCCTGAGCTACGTCTCCAGTCTTTTTTATTTTTATAGTTTTGATACAGAATCTTGCTAAATCACTGAATTTGTGATTCTCCTGCCTTAGCCTCCAGATTCACTGGGACAACATTTTTTGAATTAGCCAGGACACTCCTGCCTAAGAGCCTTGTATTTATCATCCTCACTAACTAGCATGCTACTTCCTACATGAGGTAGCTCCCTGGCCTTAATTTTATCAGATCTTCATTCAAAATGTTACATTCCAAGCAGCTGCTTATCCTTCCTGCTATATCTGAGTGGAGTCTAATCCCCTCACCATCTTTCTTTTCATACCACTTATGACTATTTAATATGTTAAATTACTTCATTTTTTAACTTGCTAATTACCACTTGCTTGCTCTACCACTGGAAAGAAAGAACTACAAGGACAGGATTTTTTGCTGGCTTTGTCCTCCTATTACCTCAGCATCTAAAACAGGCCCATAACAGACCCTGGCAATTATTCACTGACTAAATCAATTATTCCCAAATGTCTAAAGATTAGGAAAGAGAATTTACAGGTATTGATTAATGAGCATGCCACATATTCAATTAACAAAACAATTAAAGAGAGAGGTATTACTATTTCTATTTTACAGATGAGAAAACTAAAACAGCCCTGAGTCAAAGAGCTGGAAAAGAGAAAATCTAGGGTTCATCTTTTTTTTTATTTCTTGTTTTAGTATGTACTATCTAACATCAAACTCAATTATATGCACATGTACATAACAGATGTGCTTTTCTGAACCTTCTTCCCAAGTAGACAAATTCTGGTGGGAAAGAGTACCGCTAACTAGGTGAAAGCAAATACTGTGGGTTGCAGAGACCAGGGTTCAAATTCAGCTCTATGACTTCCTAATGGGTATATCTGAATGAGATATCTGTTTTTCCCCTGCTATCATCTCATTTGGAAAAATGGAAGAGTAATAGACCTTAATGCACTGAATAGTTGTGACCACCAGCTGAATAAAGAAATATTCAGAAAGGGTTTGGTATAGTGTCTGGCACATTGTAACTTTCCTTCAATACTCACAACTTCCAAAATTTTCTATAGAACACCAGTGCAAAAGTCAGGGGCATAGGACCACTGAGTCACATCCCCGGCTCTATTTTGTATTTTATTTAAAGACAGGGTCTCACTGAGTTGCTTAGTGCCCTGCAGTTGCTGAGGCTGGTTTTGAACTAGAGATCCTCCTGCCTCAGCCTCCCTAGCCGCTGGTACTACAAGAGTATGCCACTGTGCCCACTAAAAGTCATCTTTTTAGGGCTGGGGATGTGGCTCAAGTGATAGCCCACTCGCCTGGCATGGTGAGGCACTGGGTTCAATCCTCAGCACCACATAAAAATAAAGATATAGTTTTAAAAGTCATCTTTTTAAACATCTTGTTTGAAATATTTTGACAGCTCTTGCACAGAAAACTGTGTAAAAGCACACTTGCTAAATAGTAACTATCTACTTACTGGGCATATATTATCCTCTGGAACTGTTACACGAACTATCTCATTTAATCTCAATTCTTTGAAGAATGTACATCATTTCAGTATGAACATTTAAAAAACAAAACACTATGAATTAAAGGGGTTAAGTAAGTTGCCCGAAGTCAAGTTTGCCAATGTGGTGCCCTGGGGTTTTACTTCTAAAGTCCAAAGCTTCAGGAAGCTGTGGGTCTTTAAAAAACATAAGATGAAGAATCACTATATTCCCATCAGGAGTGAGCAGTATTCCTACTAATTGTGATCAGAAAGGTATAAAAATACCTTCTTTAATTATACATATATGGGTGTATGTGGAGGGGTCCTGAACACACTTGCTACATTCCAGGCCAGTCACGTATCTTATCTCATTTAATCTTCAAAACGGCCTGGTAAGAGAGGAAGTAACAGTAATGTCTGTTTTTCAGGTAGGAAAGAGGGACTATGCAGAGCTGAGCCACTTTCTCAGGATCATCCAGAAGGGAAGTGATCAACCTGACCAAGCTCTCGGGCCAAGGTCAAAGGGCTAAGGAGTCGGCCTGTCTTCGGGGCCTGGAAAAGGGCCCCCGTGTAAAACACGGACTGGGTACGGCGGTCGCCCACCATTTGGTCCCCCTTGGCCTATCCGGGCTGCCCAGTCTGCGGGGACCGTCCAGACTCCAGCCCGAGAGTCCCGCCCGGCCGGCCCCCCACTCACGATGTGCCCTCGGCGGTTGGGGTCGTTGTACTGAAGCAGATACTCCCGTTTAAGCCGGGCTCTTATGGCCAACCTCTCGGCTTGCGCCTTCCGGGTTTCCGGAGATATGTCGTATTCGGCGGGGTCGAGGGTAGGGGGTAGAGTGGCCAGACGCGAGGGCTTATACTTTGGAAACGACATCTTGGCGCCCTGGCGCAACTGCGCCTGCGTGGCTGAGGCCCGCCCCCGGCAATCGGAAACGCAGCCTCAGGAAGTGCGCCTGAGCGTTACTGGGAACGCAGGGGTGGAGTTGAACCAAAAGCCGGGCTTTGTTCCGGACCTTCCTCCACTAGCAAGCTCTGTATCTGCGGTGTGTGCGCGGTTTGCGCATGCGCGGTTTGCAGCTTCCCCGTAGCCATCCACAGTCAGTCTTTCTGCTGCGGTTTAGGAGACCTTGGTGAAGGTGATATGTGAGACTGGCCGGGACAATGAAACCGGTCTAGCTCTTGCATTCAAAGTCTAGTTTTCGTTGTGGGTAAAACCATACTGTGTGACCTTGGAAAAGTCAATGTCTCTGAGTTCCTTTCCCTTGTCTTGGAGATAATGATCCCTATTTTATCCATCTAGCAAAATTGCGGGCACTAAATAAATTAACGAGTAGATGTCGAAGTGCTTTGTGAAAAGTAATTCCCAATCCAAAATAAAAAGCTTGTCTGTACCTTACCGCGTTAGGTTACACAACATGGTACCACACTTTTCGTAGGAATGAAATAATAGGAGGATGATAAGAACGATTATAGAAGGATTGCCTAAGTGTAGTGGGCGGGGAATGAGGTACTGAATAAAGCTCATGAAGAAACTATACCTTAAGAGGCTAAAACCTTTTACTTAAACTCCTTAGTACAGTTCGGGTACGAAAAATGAAAAACATCCTTATAGACATGAAGATACAAAAAGGGGCATTGTCTCACAGTAAAAGATGGAGTGGCCAGCAAGGTGACCTCGCCTGTAATCCCAACGACTCAGGAGGCTGAGGCAGGATCATTGCAAGTTCCAGGCCAGCTTCAGCAATTTAGGGAGACCCTATCTCGAAATTTAAAAAGGGTGGAGGGTGCAGGTCAGTGGAAAAGTGCCCCTGGGTTCAATCCACAATACCAAAAAAAGGAGGCGGGGGTAGCATACTAAATGTAACCTTCATTCCTTTACCCTGCACCCAACACCAAAGGGAAAAAGAAACGAATTTTACAGCAGTATCTTTGGGCACCAATAAAGATACTCCTCAGGGGAAACAATGTAAACAGTTTTTCCATAATTCAGGCAAGGAAAACTGGATCAAAAGAAAGCCTCAGCTTGGCTGTACTGTCTGGGAACATAAAGGTATGTGGAAAATGGTTGCTAGGCAGAGAAGGGAGCTAGAAAGTGTTGGCACTTTAAGTAATGAAGAGCAACACTGCTGTCAAATTTATTCAGCATTTTAATACTGTTTTAAAATATTTATTAAGCACCCACCACGTGAAGCATACTGCACACTAGTCAGTCAATTTTCTAGGCCCAGTGGGGGAAAAGACAGAAGAAATGGAGACAGGGGTATTTGTCTTCCAGGAGCTGACAATCAGTGCAAAAAGAACAGGCAGGAGCAGGTGGTAAAATTCTAAAGACTATGTAGATACAATGGGGAAAATCTTTTGTTTTAGACCCTGCTCTAGGAAGAGGGGTATTAAAAAGAATAAAAAGATAATGGAAGAAGTACAGTGTGTACAAGCTCGCTGACAAGGTTAAAAAAGATTTCTTAAGAGGGAAAGAGAAACTTTGTTAAAACAAGATCTTTGGATGAATTAAGGTAGTTGGTTATTTCTACATTTTGCTAATTATCATAAGGATCATTTAAGATTATTGTTAAAAATATGGAGTTTTTTAAGAAACTCAAAGATCCAATGTTTTCTCTCATGTGGAAGTTAGAGTAAAAATAAAGGAAAGGGGGAGGGAAGGATAGGATAACATATAAATTAATAGATGAGTATAAGGAAGTCTAGTAGAGTAGAAGAAGGAGAATAGGAGAGGGGAGAGAGGGGAGAAAGGAGAGAGAAAAGAGAGGATCATGAACTGAAACAGATTTCCATGCATGTATAAGTTTGTCAGAATGAACCCAAGTACTATGTATAACTATAAAACTCTAATAAAAATTTTAAAAACTATGGAGTTTTTCAAACTCCTAATTTCATTCTCCTCTTGGAAATTCATAGGGAACCTAGGAGTCTGTATTTTTTCAAGTTTCTGGGAGATTCTTAAAATATTGCTATTCTGAATTTTTTTTTTTTTTTTTTTTGCCTCTCCAAATGAACTTTAGAATCAGACTGTCAACATCCACATAATAAATTGCTGAGATGTTTTTTATTTGGATTCCATTGTTATTGTTTTAATTACCTATAAACAATAATTTTTAATTTTATAATTATTTCTTCTACTTCTGCATTTCTTACATTTTATTATCTTTTTCTAGCTTCTTAAACTGAATGCTTTTCTTATTCATTTTTTGTTTTTATAGTTTGTAATATGAATATAATTATGTATATTTAGTTACATCTTCATAAATTTTATTAGTATTTTCATTATCATATAGTGTTGAATATTTCATAATTTTCATTATTTTTTAATTCATATATTACTGTGAAATTTATTTCTTGCTTTCCAAAAGATGTTTTTCCCCCCAAAAGATGTTTTAATCATATTTTTATTGTTAATTTATAATTTAATTACCTTATTGTGAAAGAACTTTGATAAGAAAACTTTAGTCCTTTGAAATCTGCTTAGATTCTCTTTGGAATTTTATATGTAGTCAGCTTTTTTTTTTTTTTTTTTTTTTGGTCTTGTAGTTGGGTTGGCTTTTTCAAAATAAAATATTTTACTGAAATATAATTTTCAGAAAGAAAATGCACAAATCATACATATTCTGTTCAATGAGTTATTACAAAGTACACACACCCTTGTAATTATGAATACTCAGCTTTCATAATACTTCCACGAAAACTTTTAAAATATTTTGTGAGTGCAAAGTTAGAACAAGATTGGTAATTGTGTGGTTTGGATCTCTTCATATCCTTATTCATTTTGTCTATTTGGTCTAATTCCAATATAGAATTTTACTATAATCTCTTAATGCCATTATGGTTTGTTAATTTTTCCTTGAGCAAGATTAGAGACCTCAGTGTGAATTGAAGGTGATATGGAAATTTTTTAAATGCATGCTTCAGTTAATTGTTGTAATCACAAAGACAAAGTAATTCCTACATAATGGTTTCATTGTTCCATCCATTTAGTGTGCTGTATACAAACCAACCAGGAGGGAAAAAAAAAAAAGAAAAAGATCTCTGCCTAAAAATATACAGTACACTTAGAAACACATCTGTCATGTAGACATATCCAAAAGCTTATGAATATTACATTTTGCATTCCTCTTTTCAGAGACAGTCTTTGCTTCCTATGTTAGCATATATCTGTTCTTATTACTAAAGTCACTTACATAAGTGCATATTTGTACTTGAATGGAGCAATAAGTTTTGTACCTAGTGTAAGGGGACATTTTCTTGGAAGTTTTTAATTTAATATATGATAGGGTCGATCCTCGTAGTTGAGGCTGTAGTTGAGGCTGTAGTTATGCCTTCTTCTTGGTGATCAGTTATTGCCCTGTCATCATCTTCTGGTTGGGGAGAGCTCAGCCTCCAGGTTGGTTTTCTCACATGTGTCTACTCTTTCCATATTACCATTTCTTTTCTGTACAGCAGCCAGCGTGCTCTTCTAAAATATACACGATCCTATCACTTCTTATTAAACGGGGGGTACCCGGTTTATGGCACCCCATGCAGTCTGCTTCCTGCCTTCTCAGCTACCCTAGGCTCCATGTTCTGTGTCACTCTGTGCCCAGACTACATCATCTTCTCTTAGTTCCTGCCTTTCACAGGGCCTGTGCACTTTCTCTTGACATTATACTATTTCCTGTTTGTCCTTCAGAACTCAATTCTATAGCTCCTTAACTAACCAACAATGTCAAATCCCTCCATGAACTTTTATAGCACAATAGACCTCTCCTTCATAATACTAATTGCAATCCTAATTTGATTATTTTTATTATTTAGTCAATTCCTGGCCACCCCCACCCCCAGCCTCCACTAACTAGAATGTAGGCTCTTTGAAGACCAGGACCACATCACACTTAGCTTAACCTAGCACAGTATTGGCACATCATACAGTGATGAATTAATAACTAGTTGCCTTTCCTCACCTCAGAATGAGTATATTAACCAAGTGCATCTGCTCTCCTCTTTCTGCCTCTGCTTCCATCCCACCTGCACTTCCAGGCCACATACCATATACCACACACATTAGCCCTCAACACTGTCCCCCCACACAACTAATCCAATGTTCAAGTCCAGCACATTGTCCAGAAACATAGATTTTTACCAAAGATTTCAGAATATGCAGAAGAGGAGGAGCATATCACAAAACAAATGCCTTTCACAGTGCCCTTCTAACAACTCTTTTTTGCTGGTAAGTTCTTATCTCTCCAGCAATAGGAGCTGTCTCATCCCTTCTTTTGGAGCCCCTCCAGCCAAGCTGCCTCCTCCTTCACCTGCCTCCCAGGGCTCCAGTCCTCACCCACCAAAACAAAGCCCTGCCATAGGCCAGGTCATGACTCCTGGGGTCTCAGTTCATAGGACCACTTGACTATTATAAAATTTGGAACAGAAAGTGTTGGTTCTCTTTATCTTGTGTTTTGCTTGTTAATATTCTTCTCCCCATTAATGCCATCCTATACCCTGACTGCTGTCTGCAGCTGACTAAATTATGTCCATGAAGGTCTGCTGCAAAGGTCACATCCCTGGAAAACCTTTCCCTTAAAATCCCCAGGTACAGATATAGTTTTATACTCGGTTTTCTCTTCCTCTCTTCTAAAGAGCAAGTCTGTTTCTTACTGGATATTTGTGCTGCAGAGTCTATCCTGGATGCAGGACACATGGCTAGTCCTAATGTGAAACATGTATTTATTTTCTTCAGAGTTGGTTAAAATTTCTTAAAGAAAGCTACTGAGTCGAGCACGGTGGCACATGCCTGTAATCCCAGTGGCTCAGGAGGCTGAGGCAGAAGGCTCTCGAGTTCAAAGACAGCCTCAGCAACTGTGAGGCACTAAGCACTCAGTGAGACCCTGTCTCTAAATAAAATACAAAAAAAAAAAAAAAAAAAAATAGGGCTGGGGATGTGACTCAGTGATTGAGTGCCCCTGGGCTCAATTCCCAATACCAAATTTAAAAAAGAAAATGAAAAAAGAAAACTACCGAGTTTCATATTTCTAAATGACAAATATCCAATGTTTCCATTTCAGAGTCAGTGAAAAGAAGACACTACCCCCTGCCAAAGCACTATAGGTTCTGTAGATGGGTGTAGCTCTTGGTAAAAGGGTCTTGGGGAGAAGTTTTCAATCCAGATAGGAGATACAGTAGAATTTCTCTCTTGGATTGACTCTGGCTTTCTAAAGTTCAGCACAAAGTCTGCCCCCTCAAAGACTATGATTTACAAAGTCTAACTCTTGAGTCTTGTTGAATATACCAAAAAGTTGGCTTATTTAAAATATTCCTGTATATATTTAACCTCCTGAGGTCTAGGGAAAGATCTGTTGCTAGAAGTCTGGTATCATTGGTATGATTTTGGGATGAACAGACTTTTTCAAGTTTAAGATCAAGCAAAAGGGATGGAGACCCAGTCATGAAGTTTGCTCAGATTTCCTACCAAATTATACTTAAATTAAATTATATTTAAATTGTCAACATGCAACTATAAATGTTTTTAAATTCTTTTATTCCTATAATCATTTTCATTACCCAGATTAAGTCAGGATAAACAATAAAAAAAAATTTTTTTTGGATTTTTTCTTTTTTCTTTTCTGTTTTTACCCCCTATTATAAAATTAACACATTTCATTTTGAAAATTTAAAAATAAAATGAAAAAATATTAAAAATCCATATTTCTATAAACTAAGGACAATCACATAACTTTTTAAATATTTTTTTCTCTCAATCTTTTTTCCACATAGAAAATGGTTTTAGAAAATTGTAATTTTGGCTGGGGGTGTAGCTCGGTGGTAGAGCATTTGACTGGGTTCAATCCCCAGTACTAAAAAAAAAGTTATATATGTATATATAGGCAGCTTTCTAGCATTTTTACTATAGATAATAATATCCATAGTATTATGGACATATAATATTCCAACAGAAGGAAAAAATTGTAATTACTTAACAATGTCCTTTAATGGGCCTTAAGTTGATTTTTTTAAAAAAGTAAATAAGTACTTAGAATAAGGAAACAGCACTTTTCTTAACATTTTATATTTGCTTACGGAGTTGTTTGCTTATTTACAGTTCATTTTATCTTTCCTTCTCTCCTAGTCAGCTGTTCTAAGTGCTGTGTCCACTTCAGCCTTCCTGGTCTCTCAGGGGTCTGGGGTGAACAGCTTTAATGCTTCCCTGACAATCTTCACTTGGTCTATGCACCTTGCCATCCCTGCCCATGGAGCATGCTCTTCATTTCTCTTTATTTAGGCTTATCCTAACCAAAGCCAATTTTCAGGAAATCAATTTGAGGAGCCAGATTGTGAGTGATCACCTCTTGGATTGGCAAGCTGACCTAGGCGACCTCAGTGAGCTGAGCTGAAGGCTGTGGAATATACCAGACTTTGAAACTAGAAACATGGAGCTCCAAACCCAGGATATTTCTCCCAATACCCCTGCAATATATCACCTTATGGTTAAGTTAAAGACCTGACCCTTCGAACCTTTCTGGGTCCCTAGACAAAGTTTGGGAAATAAAATGAGATCATGCATACAAATCGCCTGATATAGAACCAGCGTGGGAGGATGTGGTAGAGTCATTACATGCTTTCTTAGGCTCCCTTAGGTAAAATCAACTAGCTGTTGAATCTAGTTGACTTTATAATATTCTACATCCTGAATCCTGATTTTTCTCTCTTTTAAAATCCAGCTCCTAACAAATCTATTTCTTGAAAGAACCAAGCTTCTTTGCTTCTAAATATATAAAATGCAAAAATTTTAAATACTTTTTTAAAAATTTTATTTATTTTTTTGTTATTTTTAGTTATACATGACAGTAGAATGCATTTTGACATACCATACATACATGGAATATAGCTTCCTATTCTTGTAAAATACATTTTTTTTTGTAGTTGTTTTTTCTCAGGTGTTAAAGACAATTGGATAGAATATCCTCCTGGAAGCTTTTGAAAGTACCAGAGTACTTTTTTTAAAAAATTGATTTTTATACTTAAATAAATATCTGGCATTTAAAAAGTATCTTTATTTTTTGTTGACTTATTTTTTTATGTGGTGCTAAGGATCAAACCCAGTGCCTCACATGTGCAAGGCAAGCCCTCTGCCACTGAGCCCCAGCCCCAGCCCAGAGTACTTCTTTTTATCGTGGAAATTTTCAAACACTCAGAAGTAGAGGAAATGGTGTAATGAACACATGCTTTTAGTCCCCAGCTTTTATGATTTTACATATTTTCCAATACTGTTTTATCCATCTCTGTACGTGTACACTTCGGTTTTCTTTTTGCTGGATTAGCTGAAAGCAATCCCTGACAGTGTTTCATTTTACACTGTCATTAAATATTGTGGCATGTATTTCTCACAGTTAAGGATTTTTTTCCCTCTATAATCCCAGTGCTGTTACCATACATAACAAAAGTACCAATAATCTCAGGAACATTTAAAAAATTGGAGTCTGGAAAAAAGCAAGTGAAAGGAGTGATTAATATAGAGCTTCAGGCACTCTGGTAAGAGGTTTGGGAAGATGCTCTGGGCAAAGGAGGCACTTTCACTCTTGCAAACCAGAGCCCAGTGCCCCTTTCTCCCACAGATTCTTACCTCCTGGATGTAGTCCCCGGCTCAGCTATGGCATCGGCATCTGTCTAGCAGCTTACACCAGAGGCCCAGAGGCCTTACAGGGTCTCCTCTTTCCTTCCCTATTCGCTTACCACTGTTTAACCTGTTTTGTTGTTTATTGTGGAAAGAGCATTTAACACGAGATCTACCCACTTAGCAACACTTGAAGTATGCATTAATTTTACTACAGTTACAATGCTGTCCAGTGACTCTGGAGCATTCATCTGCCTTCCCTGACTGAAACACAATGCTCCTGTTGATAACTTGACCTTCTCCCTCCCTCAACCCCCCCAGAAACCACCATTCTATGATTCTATGAATATGACTATTTAGGTACTCATATAAATGAAATCCTACAATATTAGTCTTCTCTGACTGGCTTATTTCACTTAGCATGTACTCAAACTTCATTCATATTGCTGTACTACAGAATTTCTTTCCTTTTTAAAGATGAATAGTATTCTACTGTATGTAGGTTTATATATACTATATATTACATATATAATACATATAAATATAATATACATTAATCCATTCATCTTTTTTTTTTTTTTTTGGTATCGGATATTCAATTCATGGGCCTTGACCACTGAGCAAAATCCCTAGCTCTATTTTGTATTTTATTTAGACACAGGGTCTCCCTGAGTTGCTTAGCACCTCACCATTGCTAAGCCTGAGTTTGAACTGGCAATTCTCCTGTCTCAGCCTCCCGAGCCTCGGGGGATTACAGGCATGCTACACCACACCACCACACGGGCCAAATCCATTTGTCTTTTGATGGACATTCCAGCTGTTTTTACAATTTAGCTATTGTGATAGATGCTGCTGTGAACGTGAGAGTG
Organism: Callospermophilus lateralis; assembly: GCF_048772815.1. Classification (NCBI taxonomy): domain Eukaryota; kingdom Metazoa; phylum Chordata; class Mammalia; order Rodentia; family Sciuridae; genus Callospermophilus; species Callospermophilus lateralis. Next base: position 57,988,536 of record NC_135314.1, read on the forward strand.
CTTATACTGTTTCAAGATCTAGTTCTACAATTTATCCAATTCTTCTGATTAAATAGTCTGCAGCAAATTGTTTGTTCACTTGATAGTTCTATTTTCAATAATTTTGAGGATCCATAGCAGCTGCACCATTTTACACTTCCACCAACAGTGTAGAAGGGTTCCACTTTCCTCCACATCCTCACCACCATACATTGTCTTGTTTCTTTATCCTCATTATCTTGTGAGGTATGAGGTGATATTTCACTGTGGTTTTGATTTTCACTTCCCTGATGAGTAGTGATGTTGAGCATTTTTTCATATACCTGTTGACCATTTATGTATCTTCTTTGGAGAAATGTCCGTTCAAGTCCTTAGACTATTTTAAAATTGGGCTATTGGTTTGTTGTTGTTTGTTTTGTTCCTATTGAGTTGTAGGAGTTCCCTATTTGAAGTCCTCAATCTCAGAGCAAATATTCCTCCTCTTTCTCCCCTCCTTTTCACTCCCACTTTAGCTCCCTTGATCCAAAACCCATTACCTATCTTTACATCAAGTACTTAATAGTCATTATTTGGGTTCTCCTAAAAAACACAACCTGAGACAGGATTTGATGATAAATAACCTACTTGAGAGGTGACTCCAGGAAACCTTGGGGACTGAGACATGAGACAGGGAGCCAACAAAAGGTGTGTTACCAAGCACTTTGAGGCTCTGAAGCTTCATCCTACTAGAAAATTCTGGAAGACAGTATAGAACAGGGCTTAGAGTCATCCCAATTGACTTACAGGGAAGCTGGGGGTCTTTACCCTGCAACCCTTCACTCATCATTGCTGGAGGGCTGGTCTCAGGGTCTTGTGCTCCCCAGCACTTCTGGTCTGCATGGCACATGGACTGAGCATGCTGCCAAGCCATGCTGCAGGGGCCACAGGCCTTGAGTGTGGAGTGCTGAACATGTGGAAGAGGGGTGAGGCCAAGAATAACTTCCTGATGTCCAAATCTGACTGTGACACTTCTCTAGTCAATAAAAATGGTATGTAGGTAATACTAAAGACCAGCTTTGCTTACTTGCCCTGATGGAAGCACATCATTGAGTGATACCAAAATGCCTGACCCTGGGCACCTTGGCATACCTTCTGCAGGTGACCAAAGTTTGTATCAGTCACTAACTATACATTAAATGGAGGAATAGATTTATTTTTATATTTATCATGAAAATTCTGTTTATTTGCAGAAGGGGTTGGGAGGGGAAGGAACAAACGATCACCTCTGGTTCAGAGCCCACTGGTGCAGAGGTCTCTCGAGTTCTGCCGAGTCCTTCCCAACTGCGCAGTGCCTAGCACACACTTCCGCCACTGCACCAGAGCTCCTCGTGGCAACACTTTGTTCTTCTTTATGCAGTCACATTATCTGGGAATCTCAGAGTGATTTACAAGCTTATATAACTTCCCAAATGAGTCAGCATGCTCAAGAAGGCAGCATGGTGTAGTGGGAAGAACAGAGCATTTGGTGCCAGATAGAACAAGTTCAATTCCTGCATCTGCCACTTCCTAAGCGTGTGTCTAGACAAGTTATTCTACTTCTCCCAGTCTGTTTATTTGTCTTTCAAATGGGGCCGAGAGTACGATACCTACTTAGGAGGGTTGTCATAAAGATTAAATGAGGCAAAGAACACTCAGAGTGCTATACTCAGTGTTCGCTTTCCCCTTCTACATCCTGATGTACATGTCTTCCAGCAAGTTCTTGAACCTTACTGACCGGCAGTGAGTAGAAACTGCTGATTTATCTCTGTCTGATTTTAGCATCTGTGAGCTTTAATGGAAATTTAAATTGTTCTTTGTAAAGGAAAAATGCTCTCACTCCACTCTGGAGCAAGAGAAGCAGCCACCTTGCGTGTGAAATTCATCGGTACCAGCAAGGGCTGTGCTCTAGGCAGGACTAGGAAGGCGCGGCCCGGTTCAGCCCAGACTGTGGTGCAGCCAAAGATGGCTGGATTTCAGGGGCAACTTTGGGAGCACGCAATGAGACAGATAACCAGAAAAACAATGTGCAGGAGAGAGTGTGGGATGCAACCTGAATCGCTGTTCACCCGCCGCAGGCAGCAGTTAGGAATGGCTTTGCACAATGCCTTTTGCTACACAAAGGAGCAGCTCATGAATGAGATGCTGCCGTGCTGGCCAGGACTGGGGACAATTTTGGGATTGTTCTTCCAAAGCACTTGGAACAAATGCCTGCAAATTAAGAAAATAAAATAAAATCCCTGGTCAGCAAAAAGCACTGCTCCAATGTTCTTCCCTGCTGGCTGCAACATTATTAGGGCAGGATTACCAGATAAGCTCTCTTCCAGAAGCTTTATGGCCAGTATAATACATGCTGCACAGTATGGGTCAGCAGAGAGAATATTATAATTTAGGGATGATTGGTGGGTATGTCCACAGAGCAAAGAAACTATAGAATGTTAGAAGTGGCAAGGATCTTTCAAAGCATTTCTAGTGATTTTGTTTTTGTGGGGGCAGGGAGAAGGGCGGGCACTGGAGATTGAACCCAGAAGTGCTCTACCACTGAGCTATATCCCTACACCTTTTTGAGACCTGGAGGTAGGTGGGGGAGTGGGGGGTGGCGTCTATCTAAGTTGCTGAGGCTGGCTTTGAATTTGCAAATCTCCTTCGGCAGCCTCCCCAGGCAGTTGGTATTACAGGCATGTGCCACCACGCCTGGCTGTTCTGGTGATTTTTAAATGCTATTAAACAGTAGATCTGGGCTAGGAACGTAACTCAGTGTAGAGAGCTTGCCTAGCATGCCAGAGACCTTGGGTTCAATCCCCAGCACCACAAACAAACAAACAAAGAAACAAAACCAGAACCTTTCTTTTAAAGAAAATCTTTTACAATTCTCTTCCTGTTAAATCAAAAGGTAGCTGTTTTGAGGGAGGGGAAAGGAGAGGGTAAGGAGGCAGTATTCTGGAACCCCAGGTTCTGAGCCTCCACTTAATATGTGTTGGAAAGCCCCACTGACCACCCTTTGCAAATCTCTATCTAGTCCACACTGCACATTATAATTTAAAAAAAAAAAGAAAGAAAGAAAAAAAACAGGCTCAGAGGGGGAAGTGACTAGTTGAAGGTCACCCAGTAGAACTGGAGCTAGAGTCCAAACCTCTTCCATTTTAAGTTCCTTGCTCTCTACCATAAACCATCTCTTCAAAAAAAAATTTTCAGTGTTTTTAAGGGTAAAGTTACCTCATGGACTAGCTTGTTAAAGTGAGAGGGAAAGTCAGTGCCATTGAAGCCTAAACCCTGTTTTTTTGGAAAGGATGCAATTCTATCTTCTGGTTTGCTGGGCCCAGGTGCAGCTTCTTATTCCATTCCTTTTTAAGGCTTTTAGTATGGTAGTCACAAAATACAAGGAATTTTACTACTTTAATTATCTTTTATACCAGGATAAGTCTAACCACTTTATACCTCTTAGAAAACAGCAACTTAAAACAGCAAACATGAAACCTTAGTATCTTTAATTTTTTTAAACATGTTGCTACAATAAGGAGGGAATTTAAAATGCATGGTGGATGGAGAAGCCAAACCAAAGCTCTCAAATGGTGACACACAAGACATTTCAGCCTTTTGCCTCTACTTCCCACTGGGGAGAAGCTGGACAAGTCACAGTCTCTCTGGACCTTGATATTGTTATCTGTAAAGTGATGAAATCATTGACATTAGAAGTCGTTGTGCAACAGAACCCTGACACAGAACTTTCCCACGGGTGGATCCCCAGCACTGTGCCCATTTCAGAAGCAACAGAGATCAAGATGCCTGGGGCTGAGGACCTGACAGTATAGTTAGTACAGAAAGAAAAAAGTGGCTACGTGGAGCCAACTGTGGGACAGATGGGAGAAGGAGAGAAGTAGAATTAGAGAAACCCATAATTCCAAGGACCAGATTTTGGTCAGTGTCCACCATGTACATCACATAACTTGCAATCCTGATGTCCACAGAATATCAAGATGAATGACACCTGCACATGGAGAAAGGTCTGTAAGGACACAAACCAAAGTGACAACAGTGCTTTTTCTGGGTTGTTGATTATGAATGTCCTGGATTCCTTCCTTCCCTCCTTCTCGTTCCTCTCTTTATCTGTAATTTTTCTATTCCTAAATTTTGTACCTTACCTATGTATTTCTTGTGTTTCCCTCACCAAAGGGACCATGAGTATAGGAATCTTTCTCTGTTTTACTCACTGCTGTATTTTCAGGGCCTAGAAAAGTGTCTGGCTTTTAGTAGGTGTTCAACAAATATTTGTTGAGTGAATTAACTTAAGTGCAAAAAATAAGATCATGTCTTGAAGTAGTACCTCTCAGGGTTTTTCTTTCTTTTTTTTTTTTTTTTTGGTTGTTGCCCATCCTAAAAAATATTTTTAAATTGTGATGTCATAGTACGTAAATCAACTTGCACAGGATTTTTCAAAATAATACTTATTACTACTTGGGATACACTTTTTTAAGAAACCATTTTTTAGCTGTAGTTGACACAATACTTTTATTTTATTTACTTATTTGTATGTGGTACTGAGGATCGAACTCAGGGCTTCCCACATGCTAGGCGAGCGCTCTACCGCTGAGCCACAACCCCAGCCCCGGGATACGTTTTGATAATTTAAATTCTCTTCTATCTAATTTATTGACCCGTTCACTTCATTTCAAGACTCACTAATAGGTTATGCTCTGAAGTTTGGAAATCAGTGTCATGGGACGAGCAGCCACCTACAAGGTCAGACAGAGCAGCCTTGTGAAGAGGAGCATGGAGGGAGGATCCTATACTTGTTTATACCTAATATTGAAGTAGATCACAAGTCTGAAATTAGTAAGGGTCAGGTGAAGTAGCTCATGGTCACTTATTTTCCATGTCTCTTCCTCAGAAAGGCTTGGTGTCTTAGAACCTTGAATAGAACCAATTAGCCAACTCCAACATTGTAAATAAAGAAATGAGTCTCAGGAGGAGAGCATGGCTTCTTATCACACTCTATTGTGCAAACTCAGTGTTCCTCGAACCAACATTTTAGTCAAATCCATCCGTGAAACATGAAGTAAAGATGAAGAATTTTGAGGTAAGAATCATAGTTTCCTGTTCTACCTCCAACTAACAGTATGACTTGGCCAAACCACTCTGAACCTGTTTCCTCATCTTTAAAGTGTGGAGATGGCCATGATGCCAATCAAGACCAGTGCCAGTGCTGAAAACTGATGTTCTACAAGTAAGACAAATGATTATAGCAGGCTTTACTCAGTCCCTGCTCTGTGCCAAACACTGAGCCAAGTGTTTTGTATATAGTATCTCCTCAATCCCCCAACAACTGCAGGAAGATGGCAGTTATTAGTCCCATTTTACAGAGGAGGAAACTGAAGCTCAAAAGGTTAAATAACTTGCCCCATATCAGCAAGTGGCTGAGTTGGTCTCTAACCTGGGTCTTTCTGATGCCAACCCCCAAGTTCTCAACTATAACACTTAGTGTCTCCTAATGGAAGTGCTTTGGGATTTGCCAAAGCACCTCTGCCCATTTGGTCTCCTTTTAAGCTAGGAAGGTTCTGTTAGAGGGAATAGTATGTGGTATCAAATGACAAAATGGTACCAAGAAGGTGTGTACATTGGAAGGGAAAGAACGCTTTCAAAATGCAACATCCTAGGCATTTTGTTTAAGGTATTCAATTGAACCCTTATGCCAACCTTCAACATTAGGTGTGTTCTTTTCCATTATACAGATCTAGATGCAGAAAGTTTAATAACTTTTTAGAGATGACTAGTATTTACTGGGGCTGTAGGACTCCAAGCTCCAGGAGGACAGAGACTGTCTTTCTCATGTACTTTTTAGTGTCATTGCCTAACACAGTGCCTGGCACGTGGTAGAAGATCAAAACACTTTTACTCAAGGAGTAACTGAAGGAAGAAGCCAGGTTTAAATCCAGATCTGCCCAACTCCCAAATCAATCCTTTCAGCTTTTAAACTCATGCAATTTATCAAAGACAATTGGTATCTCACCAGTTGTTTTAACTTCTTACTAAGTAGCTGAAAGTGTTCTGAGCTCCAGTTCCAATGCCCATTTGAAACTTTAGCTACATAGGAAGTCCTGAGTTCCCAATTCCTGGCTGAACCTATAATTAGACAAGTTTTGTAAGATGTAGTCACACATATTCCCCAGTTTCCTAAAATGGGTAACATTCACCCAGAGGACCAGGCATGGAGACAAACACAAGAGTGTGATAAATATTTTATCACACTCTAGAATCATTGCCATCTCTGATCACCATAAACAATTACAGGACAGAAAGATTTTGTTGAGTTTTTTAAATCAGTAAACAAAAATTTTCAAAGGTATACTTTTATATAGTTTCCTGCAGTGTATCTTAGAAACAAACTCTGATTTGATAGCACCTAATGATGTTAACGTATTGCAATTTCTGTCCAGGAACTGAATGAAGGTAAGAGATCAAAGACATATCAAGCCAACTGTAGTGGAAGGGTATGCTTAGGCAGGCCTGGGACATCAGTGGCCCTGCTTAATGCCTCTGCCTCAAGAAGACAGATCCACTGGGTGGTTCTGATAAATAGGCAAGTGAAAACATTTTCCACTGTCATCTTCTTTTTTCTTTTTTTTAAGAAATATTCATTTTGGCACTTAACCTATATTCCTCCAGTTACTTTTTCTTCACAATTATATAGTATGACCTGAGTCTCCTTGTCTTCTTCACAGGACACGTCCTCTCTGATGTGTCCACCAAGGCTGCACCGGTGGCTTCAGTCACACTAACTGGCCTTTTCAATTGGGTCCTTATCTATTTCACTATTGCTTCCCTTTTTCCAAATTTTTATTAAGGGGGGGGTCTCATGGGCTCGGTGTCTAGAAAGTGATGTGTAGGGGCTCCAGAAGGAAAGAACACAACTTTTCGGCCTCTTGTGGACATTATTGATAATATACCTGGGAGTCCAGTGTGACTGTGAGGCTCCAGCAGCTGAGCTGATGAGTTAATTATTATCACCTTTCTTCTTTGCCACTTCCTGAGAGCCTGGGAAGCCTTTCTTATTACTGTGGCCTGAAGAGTGTGATCTTCCCTCATTTCCCTCGGCACAGGGGGTCATCATGACATGGACTCTCCATAGCTCTCCTATCTTGAATAGAACAGCACCCACCCTACCACAGCCAGCATGACCACACTGAACGTGTAAACTCTTCACAAATGGGTCAGCTGGAGAGGACGCAGAGACGGCTCATCACAGCGGAAGATTCTCTTTGCCTCCTATGCTGAGTTTGGCTACCTCTATCTCTATCCTGCATTAAATCTACTCTGTTCTCATCTAAAAACCCATTTTTTTTTTTTTTTAAATTGAAAGAGGGACTGGTTCTCCCAGAAGGCGAATACTCCTTTATATTCTCCTGATTTCCTGCTCTAAGTTTCCCTCTATAATGTCTGTTCTGCTTCATGATATATATCCAAAAAATTTTATACATACACACACACACACACACACACATACATATTTATATACACACACACATATATATATATGTATATAGTTTTATGGAGTTATAATTTGCATACTTAAACGGACTCTTTTAAAGTGTGCAATTCAGTGGATGCTAGTGTATTCACAGACTTGTGCAACCATCACCATTATCTAATTTCAGGACATTCTCATCGCTCTAAAAAAGAAATATCACTCTTACTAGGAGTCAATTCTCATCCCTCTGTTCCCCCAGCCCCCAGCAACCAATAATCTATTTTTTTGTTTTTATAGATTTGCATTTTCTGGACATCTCATATGGTATCATACATAATCTTTTATGACTGGCTTCCTTCAATTAGTACAAAGTTCTCAAGGTTAATCCACATTGTATTAATATTTCATAGATCTTATGACTAATATTCTGTTATGTGAATGTACCACCTTTTGTTTAGCCATTCATCAGTCCAGGGACAGTGGCTTCTTTCTACTTTCTACCTATGATGAATAATGGTGCCTTGAGCATTCATGTACGGATTTTTGGGCTGACGTGTGTTCAGTTTCCTTGGGTGTATACACTTAGGAGTGGAGTTCTATCATGGCCCAGATCACAAGGAAACATTTCTAGCAGTCTTCACTCCTATCTCTACCTTTCCTAGGGTTTCTTCTCATTCATTAAACAAAAGGGAATGGCCAACAGTAAGGATGACTTCACCCAGTCCATGACACAGCATTTGTTTGTTTGTTTTTATATTTTTTAGTTATAGTTGGACACAATACCTTTATTTTATTTGTTTTTATGTGGTGCTGAGGATCTAACCCAGGGCTGGCCTAGGAGAAAACTCTACTGCTGAGCCGCAACCCCAGCCCAGCATGGGCTTTTCCAAGTCAGATGTAAGCCCAAACATCCTCACTCCAAACATTATGTAGCTTTAAGGCACAAGTCACTGCAGAGACTGCACGTTAAATAGCTTGCCCAGAGGGCTATTCAGATCCAGCTTTTCTGCCAGGGTTTTAATCACGTAAACAAAAGAAAATGTGTTTCAAAGAACTGCTTACTTGAAATCTAGCTTCTCATAATCTATCAAGAGTCTTGGACAAGGATCTCTGGGGGCCTGCACAGGCCCAAGTGGGTGTTTACAGCTCAGAATAACCAGTTTATGACCTTGGAATTTTCACTTGCCCTGTCCCTGATATGCACCCTGTAGTCTTCGTTTGTGACCAAAGGCCGCCCCCTGCTGGCTATGACCAGCTGAGACCCACCAGGCAGCAGAACAGGCTTCTTTGAATAACCATTTTCTTCCAGGAGCATTTTAGAAACTACCACAATTTTTTTTTTCAGCTATAACAGCACAAAGACATGAAGTCTTCTACAGAGCATTCCTGATTTTTTCATTTTTTTCTTTTATATATCAGAAACAAAACTGGGTCAATTTCAGTTATTTTTGAGAGACTTGCATTGGTGAAAAATAACCATTATTGGTATATATGCAATGCCTGCCAAGGCCCTTCTGTTCCTATTGACTCATGAATCAATAAAATGTTTTTCTATGGTAGAAATGGACAGGAGCATCATGTACAACCAGAAGAATGAGAAATTATACTCTGTATATGTATAATGTCAGAATACATTCTACTGTCATGTATAACTAATAAGAACAATTTTTTAAAAATGAATAGGGGCTATTCAAGATAGAAAATAATATAACTTTATGGGCTGTCAGCTGGCCAGTAGTTTTTCAGAGGTGGTTTGCAGACTGAATATTGACTAAAAGAGCCTGATTCTCCTCAAGTTTTGTGGGCTATCTGGTAGATCCATTAGAACCCTGCTGGGCATCGGACATTTTGGGGACTCTAAACAGATAAGCCAGTGCTTTCTTCCCTGTCCTTCCACATCAGCACCCTGACCAGGGAAGCAGATATAGGAGCAACAGAAAAGTAAGTAAGGCAGGAAGCCAGAAACTCAGGGAGATCAGGACAAAGTGAGCAAAAGGTTGACAGAATAAGAGGAAAAGGGGGAGCTAGAGAGGAAAGGTGGACAAGAGAAAGACACAGCAGGCCAATGCCAAGCATGTAAAAATGAAGCTAAAACACAAGTGGCCCTATTTCCCTGAGGGCAATTACCGCTTTTTGCAATGTGTTTTACTGTAAAGTTTGTTCTGTTCATCATTAACAAAGGAAAGGGAATCAGACCTTTAAAATAACCCTATGCCACTAAGCTAATATTTTAGGAACCTTTTTATCTTCTGCCCTGAGAGAAGCATAGCACATTTCTGAAAGAGAAACTTACTGATTTTTAGAGAGATGGTTTGGATTTCTAATCTCTGAGGAGCTGAGAGAAGGGAAAAGAATTCCTATTGTGAGCATACATCCTACCCAGAAGTCTGGACATCTGTCCCCTTGTCCTAAGGTGACGCCCATGTACAGCCAGAGTGGGAGTCTACTGCCTAGAGTCTCAACTGGCCCCATTACTGACTCAAAGTCTCTTTGGGAGAGTCTGACTAAGCCCTGTCTATGGTCTGGTGTTGCAGACTCTTCAGTTGCAGACTTCCTGTTCCTCCTCTATTATTCCCCCTCTTTCCTTCTCCCTCACCTCTGTGCCTGTCTCTGAACTTAGATGGATTTCCCCAGGACGTGTTTGTAGACGGCCGGTGTGAGTTCGGGAATAAAGAATTGCTGTTTGAATCTACAAGCTGTGTGGTGGCTCGTGATTTGTGCCCAGCCAGAGACTGCGGCATCTGGTGGCCCGTACTGGAACGAACCCGTGACCTTGCCGTTATCAGCACCAAGCTCTAACCAACTGAGCTAACCGGCCACCAGATTCTCTCCTCCCATAGGCCTCTGTCCAGCCTTTGTGGCTCTAGGAACGACAGGACAGGGCTCACTGTATGCCTTTATGTCAACCTTAAGGAGAGGGAAATGTGGAGCGGGGGTGGGGGGGGGGACCAGCTCTTTGCCCTTCATCCCAGAAATAAAGGGTATTCTTGGTAGTAGAATAGGCATGACATTTGGGGAGACTTGTGTTTCTCTCTTTTCTGGCCCAAGGGCTTTGCAATTTCTCCTCTTCATTGCAACTCTTCCTTTTCATGCAGAGCAGGAAGAGAAGATAAAGCTGGAGAGAGAAGGCAATGAAGACCCTCAGCCATCGCTGCTGCCAGCGCCAGGCTTTGCTCAGACTTTCTTTGGAAGACTGCCCCAGTTGGTCAGGCCTGAATGGGACCATGCCCCTCCCCAAGCTCAGAAAGCCAGATTAATTCAGACCTTTCCGCAGCGCTTTTTATGTGGTGCGTGTCGGTAGAGGTTTGTTCATCCAGCCTCCCTCCGTGCCCTCTCTATAGCATGGGTCTCTCAGGACTGATCGCTCTGGGCCTTAGGGCCAGGGCAATCAGTCAGGGCATTCGGGCCCAGTCTATAGAAATCAGGCGTTGCAGAAGCCAGGAATTTGGCGGTGGGGAGTGTGGGTGGGAGGAGCAACTCGAGAAGAGGTTACGTAATCCGATTCCACTTTGGATCCAGATGAAGAAATTCTGAAGAGTGTCCAGCAGGGGGAGCTCAGGGTGTGTGTCAGAACCCAGCACAGGTTGGCAGGAGCCAAGCCAAAGAACTACAAGAACAATGAAGCTTTGTCTTCTCTTCGGGTTGGTTTTTAATCCCGGAAGGCTTCAGCCAGAAGGGCCTGATGCCCATCCTGAGGGACCCAGCTATCATCTCTCAAAAATGCCGTTTTAACAGGCTTTCTGGAATCTCTAGAACCAAAACGCATTCTGCGTTGCTCTCACGCCTTTTCTCAGGCTCTCCCAGTTTTTCTTTGTGTGTATATTTTTGTTGTCCTCGGTTTTCCTGCTTTTGTGTTTCTGTCAAAGCTGTTTTCTTGTTTCTCTGCGTCACTCTTGACCCACTTGTAAATCCTTACAAAAAAATGCATGGAGATGAACCTACCCACAGGCTTAGCTCGGAAAGATTTTTAAGATTTGGCACAAGCTAACGCAGAACAAAACCTAAAATATGCTGTGAAGCAAAAATGGCTAACTCTGCCAGCGTGTGGCGGTGAAGTCACATCTTTCATGTCTCTGACCTCCAAGTGGGCTGCCCTTGCCCTGTCCTATTTTTGCTGCCCACTGGTTACTGCGACCTGCCCCCACCCCCACCCCCCAACCACTGATGCCCAATGCCCATCTCCTTGCTGGATCAGCCAGACCAAGGTTTTCTTTTCTTTCTTTCTTCCTTCCTTCCTTCCTTCCTTCCTTCCTTCCTTCCTTCCTTCCTTCCTTCCTTTCTTTCCTTTCTTAGAAGCTGCTTACACCAGAGGGAATATAACTCCAGTGATAGTGTCCTAACCAAGCAGCCCCTCTCATTTCCAGAACATACTTGGAACTCTCAGGATGGAGGACGAGGGACTCCAGGTGAGAAGTGGAGAGACAGCCTCATGTCCTTTGTCTTTCTCTCCAAATCACCCTCACATAGTCTAGATCTGTCTCAACCTTTGAAGGGAACAGAATTTTATATTCTCTTTCAGAAATTTTGGGCCTTGAGGAATTTTTTTAAAAAAATGTGAATTATCATTATTTGAAGGTGCTAGAACATTCCATGACAGTCAAGAAACACCTGGAACTCACTGAGAGCTCTGGAGCAGCAAGGCTCAACAGCAGTCTGTCTCAGTTCCAGCCCTGAATACTTGTATTAAGGTGGTGGGGATGAGGTAGCTTCCTAATTTCTTCTTTCATGGACCCTTCCTCCAAATCTATCCCATTCTATTTATGTTCCCATCAGTTTTCAGGGTCTAGTCCTGTGTGTCCCTGAGAGGAAGTGACTAATTTTGATCTGATGATAGGAAAGGATACTTTTCATTTTGGGTACTTTAACTTTCTCCAAGATCTAAGAAAGGTAATGGTGATTTGATCTGATCACACCTGTCCCGGCCTTGCTCAAATCTAGGTAGCTGCTGTTATTTCCTAGTTCTAGAATCTGGTTGGAGGGAGGAGGGGGCAGACAGGCAACAGGATGCAGTTCAATGTATAAAAAAACTCCACACTTGCTTGCCCTTGCCAGGTCCCGGCCTTACAGAGAGGATGAATGAGACCAAGGTCTGGTCCCCAAGGAGTAAATGCTTCCATTGGACTGACCCCTGTGTCACTGAACAAGAGTGAAATGAAATTGCTACAGAAAAACCCAGTGCTGCAAAATCATCAGGCAGGCTGCCTCTGCAGTGCAATTCATAATCTGTGACTTCCAAACAACAACAAGGTTATATTACTTTCTAAATTAAGCTTTGCATTACTTAGGAACTAACAAAGCACTCCTTCCCACAGACACTGTTCCCAAATTAAACATCTTGTGCTTATTCAAATGTTGATGAACTGAAAATGGGAAAGTTTCTTTTTTAGGTAGCGAAGAGAGGTGGGTCCCTAGAAAAGAGTGAGGGGCACTGTGAGGAAAGGGAAGCTGTAGTGAGGTAACATTTGGGAAGGGACATGATTAAGTAAATAAGTGGATAAAATGTTTCTAAAATTATTAGGTCTGGATAAATGTAGGTTAAAGGGGTTTATTTTGATCAAGTACTTAGCATACTTTCAAATGGAAAACTTGGGGAATGGCTATTTCCTTGCTTCTAATCAGTAGGAGTCAGAGGAAATGAAGGTCAACTGCCAAGGCCAATGTACTTTTCTCCGGAAACATTCATTGAAAGAACAGAACCTTCGTGTTCGGAAAAACTGCAGGTAACATCCAGTGTAGAGATGGAAGCATAACCTGAATGAGCTAACTTCCAGGGTTCTCTTCTCCATTGAAAAACAAAAGAACTCACAACTTAAGAGGCCCATAGCAGCAGCTGGAGAGAAATAGTTGAAAAGCTCATGGTCATGAAAAGCTCATGGTTGAAAACCCACCTGCCAGGGACGCCCTCCAAGGCTGCCTCTGTACCAGTTGTTTCATAAGCTTGTACCTAGTTTCTTGCCTTGCAACAGTGTGAGCCATCTTGGCAAATGATGTTTTAGAAAGCTCTGGCTTGCAAGAATTCTGTCTGCAATATTTAGATTGGCTACTAAGACTCTCACTTTTTCATACAAGCTGTCCCAAACTTGTCTCTGGGTCTCTTCTGCAAGGTCATCAATTATGTGGGGGTGATGTAACTTGAAATCCATGGTTCCTTCGGAAGCCATTTTCACAGGAGTTGGCTGGTGGTAAGGAACAGAAATGGAGCTGGTATGGGGTAAGGTAAGGGGGTAAATGACTCCAGGGTCAGCAGACAGTGTTTTCCATGAGGCTAAAGGACTAAGGGGCTCTGCCTGCAGCAAAAGATTCATTCATAGAGGCAGAGAGCTGTACTGGGTGATCTGGGGTCCGTAACCCCTGCAGCTCCTTGAAGAGGCTGTTCTCTGGTCTTGGCTCTGCCCAGCTTAGCTGTTTATCCCTGGGTCGCTTGCCAGTCTCAATTTCATTGCCTGCAAGTGAAAAATATTGGAGTAGACATCTCTAAGGTTCCAATAACCTTAGACTTTGTCATTCTGTATGATCACATATTTTAGTTTAAAATATTAATAATATCTTTTACCTCTATGGTGTCTCATAAAACTTTTTCACCTACTTATCTCATTTGGTACTCTCAACAACCCCTGAGAGATGAGCAAGAGAAATTATTCCCCCCATTTTCCAGATTAAGAAACCGAGGATCGGGAGGATCTGTCATCACATAAATAACACGTGGAAACCTAAGACTAGAGCCCAGATCTTCCAACTTAAGCTTGATTCTTCATCCTCTTGGGGGTGGGGATCTACTGTGCCTTCCATATCAAATAACTATGGATCTTCTCACCCAAAAGATTAACTTGGGGCTTTAAGTTGCCTTAACCCGAACCTGGGCCCCAGGGTTAAATTCCCTCTGCCTCCTTCATGAACCCGTGTGTGCATACGCACGTGTATGCATGCCTCACTTCTCTAACCAGATAGAAAGCTCTTTGGAGGTCCAGGCCTTGTGTTTTCTCTTCTCTTCCTCCCCCACCCAGAAAGTCTTAACAGAGCCAAGCGCCTGACCAGGCTGCTACCCTGCCAGGAAGACGGAAAACAAAACAGAAAGCGAGGCAGGTCACTGGGACAGATGTCTGTTTCCACACTTGGCTACTCATTCTACCACAACTGGTATCTTTATACAGGCCCTGCCTGCCACACATATTTCCTGGCTCCTAGAGCATAGCACAATTTCCCGTGGTGGCAGTAACAGCAGCACTATTCTCCTCAGCATGATTTTCCAGGCACAAGATGGACTTACAGGCCAGAGACATGAGGCTCTGGCCTTGCACATCCCAGGAACTGGACATAAGAAGGCAGGTTTACTGCCATGGCTGGGGGAATAGAGGAGGATTAGTGGGAGGAGCTGCTGTGGGTTGAAGTTGGGTGGGAGAGGTGGTGCTAAAGGAGAGAGTGTCCAGAGCATCTGAATGAGGCTGCCAAGGACATCCTGGATGACCTTCTGGCAGTGGGAGGGGAGGTGGGCAAATGTAATGTCCTAGTAAGAACTGAGCCCAAGTCTGGATGGGTTCTCAGACCACTAGTACACACACTTGGCACCAAGCCTCACAGGAATCTTGCTTCATCTCCTAATGTCACCAACAGCTGTGACATTGGTCCTTCCAGGAGAGCCTGTAAGGAAGCAACATTCACTGGTAATCTAGAGAGAAGGACAACCGACCCAGTAATAGAGACCTCCCTAACTTAAGTCCTTTGCTCATTATTGCCCTGCTCTGTCTTCATTATCCTAGTCTCTGAGTCCTTACATTCCCAGATCGGGTGGAGAGGGAAAAGGATTTCAAGACTGTGGTAAGAGGGTTACTCCCAAGGAAATGAGACCATCCCACACCCTAGGGACTGACTCAGTTGAGCTCCACTGCGCAGAAATCTTATTGGATCTCAGCAGTCAGAAGACTGCGAATTCCAGCTGAAGGATGTCTCTCTCCCCACTAGTAGATACCAATGACTCCACTGTGAGAAGAATCCAAGTGTGATAGAATATTGGAGTCGGCAGAAACCCATGAGATTACACATTGATCTAACATCCTCGCTGGTAGGCAGGGGAGCTGCATGTCTATGATGTGTGTCCAAAGCCACTCAGGAAGTTAATTAAATAATCTGGCCAGAACTCAAAAGTCTTTGGTTAGTTTGGTTTTATTGGTGTATTACAATTATACGTAAGAGTGGAATTTGTGCATATCCATATATACACACAAAATAACAGTATAATTTGGCCAGTCCTGTAGAACACAAAGAATTGACTCAACAACACACTGGCTCTTTTCCTATCTTGCTTGGCTCTACCCCTTAGATGCCAAAGATTTCCACGGGGAAATCTGAGCAGCCAAGGAAGAGAAGTTTGAATTTATAACACTTCTTTGTAGAAGCAACTATTGCAGCCGTGCCTGGGGGACTCTGTCCCTGCCTCTCTGCATCTGGCTAACTTGCTGTTCTAAGAGCCCTCTGGCTGCCAAACCTACCCCTTTGGCCCCAAACAGTGCCTGGTCTCATACTATTTTCATCAATCAGAATATCCCGGCATTTACTCTTGGAGAGAGGCAGGTTGGGGAGTACCACGCCACATTCAAGGTGAAAGTGAAGCATTTTGCACAGACACTTCATAAATATTCCATAAGCAAAGAATAAAATTTCAACTCTTCTACTCTCACTTCAGTTCACTGCTCCCAAAGGCACCCAACAAACCTGCATTCAACCTGTTAGATCAAGTCAATTCAAATAAATAGATATTTATTGAGCTAATATTGGAAAGGCAATATAGCAGGTATTTGGTTCTGTACGAAGAACTCACAGGGTAAAGAACAGGGGGCTCCAGAGAAAATTACATTCAAAATTACTGCCACAAAGCAGTAAAGAGTAAAAGCAGCAGTAAAAGAAGTTTCGTGATGTAACAAATGACTACTTGTAAAATTAGTGGAATAGGTCATAAAAGCTACAGATAAATAAGAGAACATTGAAAATTGAATGGTCCATGGATTTGCAGAAGAGGAAGAATTTGATGAATACTTTAAAAGATAAGAAGAACTTAGAGGGTGAAAAGAAGGAGAGAGCATTTCAGAAATTGGTAATTATGATAAAAGGCATAAAGATAGAAAAATTCAAGTTAATTGAGGGTAGTGAGTAATAACAACTATAGCAATAGACAGTGCTTATAGTGTGTCAGCATGCTATTTTTTTGTTGGTGTAGATGAACACACAGTATCTTTTTTTTATTTTTATGTGGTGCTGAGGATTGAACCCAGTGCCTCACACATGCAAGGCAAGCACTTTACCACTGAGCTACAGCCTCAGCCCCAGCATGCTATTCTTAACACCTAACATTTATTAATTCTCTTGATTCTCACACAACTCAAATAATTATTATTATTATGCCATTTCCTCAGTTGAGGAAACTGAGTCATAGAGAGGATTAAGTTACTTAGCTGAGCGCACAGCTCACAGTCACTAAGCCAGAGTTTGAGTCCTGGGGCTACATGCTGCTTTGCTTTTTCAATGGAAGAAGTTGTTAGAAAGGCTCCTTGGGGCAAATCTTAGAGGATCTTGGATACGACTGTGTTAACAAGTGTAGGCTTGATTCGGGGGCCATAGGGAACCATCAAGGATTTTCTGAGAGAGGAATGGATCTGGATTAAATTGAGACACAAAAAAAGAATAAAATCTAAAGGACACATAGAAAAATGCACTGAGGAATTGATTAGCACAGGTATGAAGATTGCTTTTCACCAAGTATCATTCTAGATCTGCTTATGGTGGCCTCTTAGGTCATCAACTGCCAAGGAACCAAATTGTTGGTCTGTGGCACTGAGGGTAAAACCAAAAGATAAGGGGCCCTCAAGTCTGCCCAGACATGTTTTCAAAACGTAGGGGCTGAGCCAGGATTGGAAACTGCTATGGATAAAGAGATGGGAGAGTGGAGGGACAGAGGTGTCTAGAGCAGGTGAGAAGTCAGCTGACAGACTTGGGATCTCAGGTGTGTGCTTTAGCAGTTATATCAAGCATGACTGAGGAGCTTCTGGAAGGAAAAAAAAGTCAGCTATCTCCTTAATTGTTCTGTAATTGCAGATAACTTTTTTCTGCAGTTCCTTTCCTCTTTTTACACAGTAAAATGGAAAATCTTTTTTCAGGCACAGAAAACTTTCCTTTCTCTTTAAATGAGAAATTATACCCCAGTGATACAAATGTATGAATTACCAAGATCATTGTAATGTCATGTATAGCTAATAAAAAATTAAATTAAAAAAGGCTCAATTTTGCTAAATACATTCCATCAAGGACTATAAAGCTGGACCTGTTCTTCTCATGACCCTCCACTAACATGACCCTCCACTATGGTGTAATGTGGGACAGATGAAGTAATAGGACCTCTGAAAGGGTTGTAATTGAAAAAAGAGCTTTTTTCTTTCTTTCTTTCTTTTTTTAAACTTTTCCAGGAACTGTGTACACAAAAGAACCTGCTCAACTCACTGGAGTTTAAAAAAATCAAATAATTTGAACACTGAGCAGAGATTAGATAGATAGTTGCCTTGGATGGGGCTTTGGGAACAAAATCACAGGAAACGAAGCATCATCCGTTCAGAGGGACTTCAGGGAATATCAAGTGTGTGAGTGTTCGGCTTCTGAGTCACAAAGCATGGATTGTGGGGCTGATCTCAGGCTGGGCTCCAAGCAGAATTATGTACTTATCCTTGTAAATTGTGGTATTCAGTATAAACATTGCCTGAATTCATGGCCACACCTTCATGACCTCACTTTTGGAAATGGACTGCAAATGAGTTCCAAGCAGCTGTTTTGTGTCTACCCTGAGAAAATCAATAGATAACTGGTGTATAGGAAGGGTGAGGAATGGTTGTGAGTGCCATTTAAGTTCTGTTCTTTTAAATATATATATATATATAAAATTAGGGCAAAAAATAATTGAAGAACTTCAGTGTGGCTGTGGAAGGCATACCCTCTTTAAGAGCACATGCTTGGGAATGGTGAACTGAGGCTATTGGCCTCTACAGCCTCTGCTTTCTTTTCAGCTGCTGCTACTTGAGTTCATGCCTGATGAAGAGGCACTTGTGACCGGGGCTGTGCCTACAGGAGGAGTTTGGAAATAAGTCACCTTCCCAGACTTAAATCTCAGAGACAAAGCCAATGCTTCTAGCCTCCTGGAATCACCCAGAATTCTTCCCCTTCAGGCAGATCTTGGATCTCTGGCATGGAGAATAAATCTGCTATTAGTCAGCTTTCCATCACTGGGACCAAATGCTTGAGATGATCAATGTATAAGAAGGAAAAGTTTACTTTGGCTTGTTTCCAGTCCAAGGTTGTTTGACCCTGTTGCTTTGGACCTGTGGCAGCACAGTACATCATTGTAAGAGCATGTTGCAGAGGAGCTACCTCATTATAGCTGGGAAGCAAAGAGAGAAGCGTGGAATGAGGTCCCAATAGGCCCTTCAACATTTTGCCCGCAGTGACCTAACTTCCTTCTGCTAGGCCTCACCCCCCCTTAAATGTACCACCACCTCCCAATAGCACCACAGGCTGGTGGCCTTTAACACATGGCCTTTGGGGGCATTCAAGATCCAAAATATAACACTTGGGTATCCACGTAACCTGCAGCCACAGTTCTTTCTAGGTTGACCCTCTCCGTGTGTTGGCCTGAGTCCCTGAAACTCTTACCCTGGTTTCCACTCTAAGTTCTAGCTTAATTGTCCCACCTGGAATTGTTTTCTCATTCTAAACTAGATACTCAATCCAACCCATCCAGCCTTATCCCTTTTCCCCTGCTAGCTGGACTCATCTGTTATGCCAGGCCATGGGATGGTTGTGCCACAGGATAGGTACTTTAGTCTTTTTGGACCCTCTTGTGGGTTTGTGTTTACTTAATTCAGTGCTTTTCAACAGCAGTAATACTGCTCCCTAGGTGGCACTGATGGCATTTACTGAGGGGGAACCAAAGATATTAGGGGTCCTGGACACCTCAGGAGCCAAGAATAAACACTTGGAGACTAATCGGCTCTGTCAGTAGGGCAAGAATTTTACTTCTACTTGCTGGAGGGTACATAGCAATCAAAACCAAAGCAGGCACACCCAGCAGGAAGTCTCCTCAACTTTGGTCCTTGATGCAAGAGTACTTGGCCATTGCCCATTGGTGGGGATTGATTGCAAAATCTTTGTCCTGAATAGCTACTGAGGAAAGGGACACAGCCACCACTTGTTAGTCAGGACTGATTGGCCTATCTCCTATTGGGTCATTAGGGAAAAAAAAAAAAAAAAAAAAATATATATATATATATATATATATATATATATATATATATATATATATATATATACCTTTAGTGATCCTCATCTCCCTGTGTCCCCTTGTGGTGGGAAAGTTCCCCTTGGTTGAGTGCCTTTGGCACACACACACACCCATAGAAGAAGTGAAGGTGGTAGGGGGTGCAGGAGGTGCAGATTTGTCATTGTAAGAGGATGGCAATTAGGTAGTGAGGGGATGAGCCTACTTCTTTCATAGTCATGCACAACACAAAGCACCACAATCAAGAAATGTGCATCCAGCTGGGTATGGCAGCCCACGCCTATAATCCCTGCAACTCAGGAAGCTGAGGCAGGAGAAGCTCAAGTCTGAGGCCAACCTCAACAAGTTAGCAAGGCCCTAAGCAATTTAGTGAGACCCTGTCTAAAAAATAAAAATAAAAAGGGCTAGGGATGTTGCTCAGTGGTGAAGCACCCCAGGTTAAATCGCTGGTACCAAAAACGAACAAACAAAAAACCCAAAAGTGTGTCCTGTGTAACTTTCAAAAGTCACATCAGACATGAGTAAGAAAACCCTATTTATAGCCAGGTGTGGCTCCACATACCAGTAATTCCAGCAGCTTGGGAGGCTGAGACAGGAGGATTGTGAGTTCAAAGGCAGCCTCAGCAACTTGGTGAGGCCCTAATACAAAAAAGGGCTGGGGATGTGGCTCAGTGGTTGAGTGTTCAATCCCTGGTACCAAGAAATAAAAAAGAAAATCATATTTATATTTATCTGGATGTAAAATTCAATCCCATTTTATGTGGACACACAAATTACTTTTATGAAGTTCTAATATAAATTAGATTTTTTTCAGTAAATGCCCATAATATTTTTAAAGCAAGAGAAGAATGGCTTTGTTTGGTTGAGAACTTTACCAACAATAGTCACGGTGTCAGAAAACCACACCACTGGCAGCAGCATCTTGTATTTGAGCTGCCTGGACACCTAGCACCATCTACATTTGTCTGTCACTACTTCATTATGCCTTCTGGTGAGTCAACCCCAAGCATCAGCACATTCCAGCACATGATATTTTATTAGAAATTCTTTATTCTTCTTTACCAGTATTTTTCTTTATTTTATAGTTAAGACATTACATTGAGTTTTTAAAAATCCCTGAGTAGAAGACTACATTATTTGTAAATTTATTTTCAGAATAGTAAAAGTGCTACAACAAAGCATTCATTTAAAAATAGGACTCTAGGTCTGATAGGGTTGACAGTCATTAACCCAAGTGGAAACTGTGGCACTGGCTGTTGCAGGCAGCGAGGGGCCATGACAATGTTGGTATGTTCTGTGAGAAGACAGTGCTGCCTATCAAGAGGTCTCTTGGGTGGTGTCTGCTTAAGGAATTGACCTCTTTCCAAATGCCACCATTTATTCTCATCAGAATCAGAAATTTTCAGAATACAGAGTCACTCAAATCAATCAAATCTATAAGCCTCATCTTATACCCTGCTTACCAATTTACATTGGGACACATTTCTTCCCCCAAACTGAAAGGCTTCTGTCCACTGTGGAGAGCAGCCCTGGGAGTGCAACAATGGGTGAATGAGAATGCCAGGCAAAGGAAACTCAGGGAGGCAGGAGAGCCTGGGAAAGGAACTTCCTCTTCACTGCAGTCTACTGCGCCCGAGTCATGACAAGGGTGCAAGAGGAAGGGCCTCTCATCTGCACCCAGCTTGAATGAGCTCTGCCAAGTTATGGGAACTTGGGCTTTTGTTTATTGCAACTCAAGTTGACCACTTTCACTTCCATCCGTCTGCCACTCCCACCATCACCACACCTACCTTCACGCAGTCTTCTGTCCCACAATATATACAATACAAGTTGATTAAATGTCCACTACTAAGTGACATGTACATCCTGGACTTGTCTTTGTCTGCTTACACCCAAATCACCTACCTTGATTGCATTTTTGTGAGGCCCACCTATTTCACCAGTCTCTGGCATTTCTTCAACAGATGGCTAATCTCATCCATTGTGTGTAAATTTCACTAGTTCAACTCAGAAGGTGACTTGGTGACCCTGATCTCCAAATGGAGAGGGAAGCTTCCTACCGTTGCTTCCATCCCTTGCCATAATTGATGTCAGAAATGAAGGCTGAGATCATCTCCGACTCCACTCCTGCTCTGCACCAGCCTCCACAGCAAGGAGAGTTTTCCTGATCCTTATCTCAGTTTGGTAAATCAGACTCCTGCCTCACTCTAACTCTCCCACTGGGAGGCAAAGTCCAAGAACAGAACAAATTGGAGACCACCCCCTTTGTCACAGTAACTTAAGATGGTTCAAAGGACATAGTTAAGGCATCCAGGTATTTGGTTTTGTTTGTTTGTTATTTTTCAATATTCGGTGACTTCCACTTACATGGACTGGCTAGAGATGGAGTGGTGGTGAGCTGATCAACCAGTCTAAGAATTATCACATGCAACATAGAGGGAGAATGATTTTCAAAGAATCACTAATTAAATAAAATTATTTCAAAACTGTATTAAACTAGTTTAGCTATTTTTTGATGGTTTAGAAAAGATGAATTTGGGGAAGCGTCATCTTCTGCATGCTTCATTTTTATATTACAGACTGCAGTAGTATTTCCTCAAGCTCTTTGTCTCAGTCACTCAAGTCGTCTCAGTTCTATGGTTGTTCTCTGTGCACTTTGAGTTGAAACATTTGCTATTCTTTCTGCAAAAATCCATGTCACTTTAACTTCCTGTCACATCAGCCCACCTTGTATCACCTTCAAGAATTTCAATGATGCAGTGTGAAGAAGCTTCCCTCACCAAATCAAAAATTTATGTGAGTGCACTTCTATAAGATCTTAATTTAATGTCATTCTTGCTTATTCAATGAAAATACAATAACTATAGCACCAATTCATAATTTTGCCCCCAATTTTTAAAAATATTGAATAAATATTAAACTAAAATTCAGGTGGAAGGAATATTTGAAATTCTACCTCACTGGTTCCATAATTTAATTCTTCATTAAATAAATATTTATTAAGCATCCATCATTTGGCCAACACTGTGTTAGTCATTGGAAATAGTAAGACAGTGAATCATGATCCCAGTTCTCAAGGAACTCAGTTTAAACCGGAAAAGGCATAAGGGTCCCACTATGGAGGTTTTCCATAAGCTCAGTGGCGACACAAAGGAACTAAATGACCAACAAAACTTAAGGAGGGGGGCGGTTCCAGATAAAGGACAGTAGAAATTTGTCCATAAAACATAGCAAAGAGCAGCATTTCAGAAAAATGGAAGACCATGTGCTAGTGTACAGTGGCAGGTTACATTATAGTAGTTTCTGGGAATTAGAAGCAGTTTGGTGGGACTAGTGTCTAAGATCCTGTAGGAAGTGGGGCTGGAAGGGCTCAATCCTAAATGGTCTTGAATGCCTTGATGAATGGGCTGGACTTCTTTCAATGGGCAGTGGAGTAACTGATAGGTACTAAATGGGGAAGGGACACAATCAGACCCAAGTTTGGAAAGATCATGGTGCAGTCCGTGTGGATGGATGTGTGGCAGGACCAGGGGCAAGGGGTGCAGCTGAGGGACTGCTGAACACTGAAGTCTTGAGTTCCTCTTCCATAGAGAAGACATGAGGCTGGGAAGCATTTGCCCAGTGAGTGATGCCATTGCCCAGTTCTCTTCAAGTGGAGCCATGGGACCAGTTTAGGCTAAAGAACTCTAGGTAAAAAGGTGTAGGGCACTCAGGCCAAGTGTGTAGAAAACTATTTCAAGATGTCTTTCCTTCTACAGCAACCCCGAAGTCCTCATGTAGAAAATGTTTGTGGGTCAGGATGAAAGAAATCTGCATCCCTGAGTCAGAGAAGAAGTGTCCAAAAGAGCAACCCAATCAAGAATACCTACACTGAACTTTTCATGAGGAAAAAATGAAGTTTTATTATATTAAGTCTCATAGATCTAAATATTATTAAAGCTGCTAGGTTGCCCTATTGCCAGAGGAACATTAGGAAATTTTGCAAAATTTGAAGTGAGATGCAGACTTTTTATGTTATACATTGAAGTATAGGAGCCTGTATTGGTTGGACTCATTAATCAAGCTAATTAGTCAGCTCCAGAGCAAGAGAGAACTAATAGGGAAGAGCAGCAGGGGTGAGAAGGTGGGAGGGGAGCGGGAGCAGGAGTGGGAGCGGGATTTATTAGAAGAATTTGCTTGTGTGATGATAGAGAATATGCAGTCCCCGCAATAAGTTACCTGCAAGATGGAGACCACAGGGAGATGGTGGCAGGTCTCAACACAAGTCCGAAAGCCCTAGAAACAGGGAAACTAATTGTGTGGTCCTCAATCTCAGATGGAAGACCTGAGAATGCAGGTGGGGATGGGGAGGATGGAGTGGAGGACACTAGTGCAAGTCTCAGAGTCCATAGGCCAGAGATTCTGGAGTTTTGATGTACAAGGGCAGGAGAAGAAGGTCGTCCCAGCTCCAATAGAGAGTGCATTTACCTTTCATCTGCGTTTTCCCCATCCAGGTCCCCAGCCAACTGAAGAATACCTGCCTATGTTAAGGGGGACTCTTCTCTACTGAACCCACCCACTCATATGCCAATCTCCTCTAGAAATACTCTCACAGACAACATCCCAAATCATACTCTGTCAGCTATCTAGGCATCCCTTAATCTAGTCAAGTTGATGCTTAAAGATCAGTGGGAATGGAATAAAGAGAGACAGTAATGTGTGACTACTATGAGAAGGCAAAAGGATAGGGATCCAGAGCATAGGAAGCAACAGCTCTTCAACTGGAGAAGAGAAGGAGGAATTACATTTTTATATTAAACAGAAGGAATGATACATAGCTAGAGACATCTATAAGTGATCAGTAAGAAGTTGCCTACTAGCTACACTTTCTCTGAGAAGAAGGTAGTAAAGGCATTTTCGGAGAAAGGAAGAGGTTGGAAGTCAGGATCTTGCAGAAAAAGGCAAATACTAAGAGTAATTTTTTGAAAAATGGGAGCGAGATATTTCACAAATGGAACTCACCAGGCCACACAGCTAAATAAATTTTCTTCAGCCCACCAATCACTAAGGTATAGTGGGCAGAGAGGTAGGTTTTAGGATTAATCTAAGATTAAGGGATCACAATGTGCATTGCAAAAACTAAGGGGTGGTGGAATGGATTCCATAAGTTAGGAAAGGCCTAGCTGCTTTAACAACAACAACAAAAAAACTAAACCAAAACAACAACCCAACAATAATTCAGTGTTTCAAAAAGAGTATTCAATTCTGAGTAAAATGGAGCAAACGAATTAGTCACCTGGTGAGTGGGGAAGACCAGAATTTTAAGTACCATAAAACATGTGATGAGTTTTCTCCATCAAAACTCAGGATGAACTCTAAACTACCCGAAAGCTGAAAGTGGGCATTTGCCTGGGAAGAGTTCTAGAGAAAGCCTCCTCTATTTTTCTGGCTCAAAGACTAGGAAAAGGTCATCCAATGATCAGAGAGAATGAGGAGAAAATAACTTTTTTTCTCTTTCCCCATCTCTCACACCCAGCTCCAAAGAAATCCCATGGCAGCATGGCAGAGTGAGCAACAGTAGCTAAACAGGGACTGCAGGAGTCCAAAGTGTAGATGAAGGGAGGAGAACCTAGCTCTCTGAGAAGTAGAGCTGGGATTTTCAGTTTTTTTAATGTCGTAGTCCTGTATGGCACATGCATAGATCTGACCATAAACAGCATGTCATCGACTTTAAGACTGAACTACAGAACAGTTCATGGTCAAGGTCCCAGACTAGTCACTGGTTGTTACACATGTATGCAAGACAGATTTGAATATGATTTAATAGGCTTTGATATGAGAAACTACATATATACACAAGTATATGTCAAGCTAGGAATCATGGCCTACGGCTGTGTTTTACTTAACTTTATCATTGCTGTGGCCAAGACACCAACAAGAAAAACTTAGAGGACAAAATGTTTGTGGGGTCAAGATTTCAGTGATCTCAGTCCATAGATTGTTGACTCTGTTGTTCTGGGTTCAAGGTGAGGCAGCCCATCATGGGGGAAGGGCCCAACAGAGGAAAGATGCTCGCTTCAGGGCAGCCGATAGGCAGAGACAGAGACAGAGAGAGAAAGAGGGTGGGGCAAGGGTGACAGGGATGAAGAACCCTTTCAGGATATGACCCCAGTGACCCATGCCTATAGTAACCAGCCATGTTCCACCTGCCTATAGTAACCAGCAAGTCAGACCATTCACCCTGGAGTGGACTGAAGGTGACAGCTCTCCCAATTCAGTCTTTTCAGTCTTTTCACCTCTGAATATCCCTGCACTAGTACAGGACCCTGTGCAGGGGACACCTCACATCTAAACCAAATAGGTTCTAGTCCTCTCTACGTGGGATACCGAGGGCAGGAGAATCACATATTCAAGGCCTACCTGAGCAACTTAGTGAGACCATGTCTCAAAAAATAAAAATAAAAAGAGGCTTTGGAAGTATCTCAGTGGTAGAGCACTTGCTTTCCCTGACATGCCCAAGGCTCTGGGTTCAATAGCTAGGATGTCTCTCTCTCTCTCTCTCTCTCTCTCTCTCTCTCTGTCTCTCTCAAACACACACACACACACACACACACACACACACACACACACACACGAAAAGAAACAAACCAAAAGCAGGGCTTGAGAGAACGAATTCAACCCTTCTTCACATCCCATCCTGTGAAGATACACCAACAAGGTGCTTTGACCTTGGACTTGCCATTCTCCAGAGCTATGGGAATTCAATACATTTGGAAAACCCTAATTCCTACAGGCCCTGGAAACCTTTCTGGACCATTTCTATATCAGATATAGTAATAATTGTATGCACCAAGATATTATTTAAAAATGCACCAAGACATTATTTATCAGAAAAATTTCAGAAATGCTGTTTACACTGCAAGAACCAATTTGACCCTTAGCAAATAATTCCACATAAATTGCCACTTATTTTCCAGAAGCAGCAGTTCATCTCCAAGATGGATAGACATGGACATCAGCTGGACACTGTTTCCTGCATGTAATGATATACTCAGCATGCAAAATGCTTTCACTGGATCATCATTTTGGGGAAGCTCAGAGGATTTGCTCTGAACTCATTACTCATTCCAAGGATCGGAGTACATTTTATTGTGAAATCACAGACCAATTTCTAATGTCATTTCCAAGTTCTGATGGAAAGTCTTTTATGTATTCCAACAGTCATCTAGTGTTTTTATCCATCATCCCCTAGGCTGGAATATTATGTTATTCCATTTTACCAGAGTAATGTCAAAATTATATTAGTTGTACGGCTGCCTCGGCCTCCAGAAGACTCTGGACCATGGCCAGGCTGCAGACTTTCCTGGTGGATTGCTCTGATGACAAGGGGTGGGGGGAATTGAGGGTATTGAGCACAGTATTGAAAAAGTCTCACAAAATGATAATAATGCTTACGTGTGTATCCACTTTCTACTTTGCCAAACAACACCACAGCCATTATGTCAGCTGAGGTGGATGGGAATAATTATCCCCTGGCTGTTTACTAATGAGTAAACTGACTCTAAGAGACATTAAGTAGCTTGCCCAAGGCCTTCTCACAATTTGGGTTGGCACAAGGATTAGAACAGAGGTCTTCCAATTATTCTAAAGTGCTTGTCCAGGGATGAAAATGTAAACTTATAATCCTGACCTCCTAGAATCATTTGATGACTGCCTGCTGTCTGTAAATGAATAAAACAAAGCCCACCAGATCTTTAACACTAAAAAAGGAAGCAGAGTTAAGAGTTTATTTCTTTGCCTGAAAAGAAAACATCTGTCAGGGGGAATAAATTCACCTACTATCGGGCTGAGGAGGAAATGTCAGAACTTTACAGATGCTTTAGAAAGGTGGAGGAGACTCAAGGTGGCCATGCTAATTAAGCTTTGAAAACTAATACTCTGCATAGGACAGACCCAACCTCTAAGTCTTACATGATTGGTAATAAATTCCCTATGCTTATTTTTCAGGAGAACCTTCAGTTAGACCCAATGAGGGTCTGCTTAAGGAGCATCACTAAAAAGTCACATTCCTTAATTAGCTTCAGCAAGTTACAAGTCAAGCACAGCATTCAGCGTTTTGTTTTGTTCCTGGATGAGAGATAATCCTTTAATTTTTTTATTAGAGCATTATATCTATACATAGAATCTGGGTTCCTTTTGACATAATTATACATACAAGGAATTTGATTTCAGTTCCCATTCCCCTGTCTTTTCCTCCCTCCTCCCTCCCCCTTTTCTCTCCTCTCTGTTCTACTGATCTTCCTTTCACATATTTATTTATTTATTTTGATTTGTTCTTTATACAAATAGAAAGGAGACATTCCCTTTGGGAGATACACACACACACACACACACACACACACACACACACACGGTTCTATTAGATTCTTCCCATATTTCTTTCCTAATCCTTTCCTCCCTCCCTCCCTCTCATTGTCTTACTTCTAACTCCACTAATTTTCATTATATCTTTGTGATTGAGTTTTAACATCTCAATTCTCCAAAGTTTTAATCACCAGAATCACCTGCAGCGCTTGCTAAAGCACAGGTTGCTGGGCCGACTCCAGGGTTTTTTCTTCAGTAGTTCTGGCACAAAGCCTCATAATTTGCATTTCTAACAAGTGCCAAATGATGTCTTGCAAACTGGTCCAGGATCCATGCTTTGAGAAGCACTATTTAGACATATACTTTAATTTTAGACCTCCTTGATCACAAAGTCTTAACTACTTTGATTCCCTCACACCCAGGAAAGACAAAGGTTGCTGGATAATAACCTTAACATTCCACTTACGGGAGATACTTCTTTTCAGTAGTAGTTCTCAGTGCAGGAAGCTATTTTACAGGAGGTAGAAACAGAATAAAGAAATTTCTCACTGAATCCAAAACCAACACACTACATGCCCTTTTATCTCTTCATTTCCCTTTCTTGGGAGGAATCTGTACTGAGTTACTTGACTTGCCTTTTTAAAAACAGCATCATCCTTGGGTTCAACCTCAAAATATTCCTTGTTCATTACTTTCTCCCATCTTAATTTGGTTAGTTTGCAATCTTATTTATATTTTCTGTGGCTCATCCTTACAGTTCCCCAAGCTTACTATTTTCATGGTAAGAATCCAGTGTTCCTTTTTTATACATTATTTATTCCTTTTTAGGAAGAAATCCTCCATTTCCCCCATAGAAGTTGCTCGTGTAGTGTCCTGTCTCCTAGTACCCTGGCATCAGTGCACAGGAGCTTACCGTCAGGCTTTGTTTTCCCTCACATCACCAGTCCAGGCCCTGTTGATAATAGGTGCTCAATAAATATTAATTTGCCTCTGTGGGTGGTTTCAAATCAGATATGTCTCAGCTAAGTTATTAAATTTTTAAAAAAATTCATGTAGTAAAACTTGTACTGTTTGGCATATAGTCCTGTGTCATGGCAAATGCATAACCACCACCACAATCAAAATTTGGAACAGTTCCATTACCTCTAAAAAGCTCCCTCATATATTCTGCCCCTTCATGGTCAAAACTTCCCTTTCCCTGAGTCCCTGGCGACTACTGATCAGTTATCTGTCCAGTTTAGTCTTTTTCCTAAAAGTAGGTACCTTTGGCTTGTTTCACTTCAAAAAAAATGCATTTGAGAGTCATCCATTTGGGTGTACTTTGGTTCTTTCTTCGTTATGAGTACGACTCCATTGTATGGACATACCATAGTCTACCTATTCACCAGTTGAAGGATATTTCATTTCCTAATTTGGGACATTATGAATAATGCTGGGTTTTCCTATGAGCATATGTTTTCATTTCTCTTGGATAAATACTTATTTAGTTTTTCATTGTTGTCACCAAAATAACTGATCAGGACAAAAGGAGAAGTTTATTTTGAGCTCACAGTTTCAGAGGTTCAGTCTATAGTTGGCCACCTCCTTTTCTCTGGGCCTAAAGTGAGGCAGAGCGTCATGGTGGAAGGGTGGTGAAAGGGCATGGTGTAGCAAAGCTGTTCATGTCATGGTAGTCAAGAAGCAGAGAAGAGCTAAGTGCTAGGGACAAAATATAAAACCCAAAGGGATACCCACAGTGACCTATTCTCTCCAGCCACTCCACACCTGCCTACAGTTACCAGTTAGTCAATTCAAATCATTAATCCATCAATTAGGTTACAGCTCTCATAATCTAATTATTTCACCTCCTGAATAAAGCCAGGTGCTTTTGCAGAATACCTTTTCTACAAACCACAACAAATACTTAAAAGTGAGATTGCTGGGTGATATGCTAAGTGTATGTTTAACTTTACTTTTCTGATGCTATGTAAGAATACAATATGAATATGACATGGTGTTATCATCGGCAATTATGAGTTCCAATCTCTCCACAACATATATAGCAGCTCTTGGAATTGTTAGAGAGAGAGAGAGAGAGAGAGAGAGAGAGAGAGAGAGAGAGAGAGAGAGAGGTTTTAGACACTCCAGTAGATGTAGTGTTATCTCACTGTGCACTGTGATTTCAATTAGTATTTCTTTAATAAATAATGATGTTGAGCATTTTCATGTGTTTCTTTGCCATTCATGCATTATATTTTTTGATGAAGTACCTATTCAAATCTTACACTTTTTTATTGTTTCCTTACTATTGAGTTTTGAGAGTTATGTATATGTTTTGGATAAAAGTCCTTTATCATATTTGCAATGTGCAAATACTTTATCCCAATCTGTGACTTATAGTTCATCCTCTAAATAATATTTATGCAAAATAAAATTTTACATGTTGACCAAGTCTCGTTTATTAATTTTTAAAATTTATTTATTCTTTTTAGTTATACATGACAGAAGAATTTATTTTGATATAATTATACAAACATGAAATATGTCTTATTTTAGTTAGGACCCCAATCTTGTGGATGTACATAATGGTGGCATTTACTGTGATGTTTTCATGTATGTACATAGGAAAATTATGTCAGATTCATTCCACTGTCTTTTCTTTTCCCACCCTCCTCCCTTCCCTTCATTGTCCTTTGTCTAATTACTGAACTTCTATTTATTGTGGGTTAGCTTTGGCATATCAAAGAAGACATTTGACCTTTGGTTTTTTGAATTGGCTTATTTCAATTAGCATGATGCTGATTGAATTGATTAGCAGATTAATTAAATTAGCAGATCCATTCATTTGCTGGCAAATGACAAAAAGTCATTCTTCTTTATGGCTTAGTAATACTCCATTGTGTGTGTGTGTGTGTGTGTGTGTGTGTGTGTGTGTGTGACATATTCTTTATCTATTCACCTGTTGAAAGGCACCTATGTTGGTGTCCTTAGCTTAGCTATTGTGTTGGTTCCATAGCTTAGCTATTGTGAATTGTGCTGCTATAAATATTGATGTGGCTGCATCACTGTAGTTTGCTGATTTTAAATCTTTTGGAATATGAGGAGTGGGGTAAATGGGTCATATGGGTGGTTCCATTCCTAGTTTTTCAAGGAATCTCCATAATGCTTTCCAGAGTGGTTGTACTACTTTGCAGTCCCACCAGCAATATATGAGTGTACCTTTTGCCCCACAATCTCACTAATATTGTTACTTATAGTCTTGATCATTGTCCTTCTGCTTGGAGTAAGATGAATTCTCAGTGTAGTTTTGATTTTCATTTCCCTAATTGCTAGAGATGTTGAGCACTTTTTCATTTATTTGTTAACTATTCTATTTCTTTTTCTGGGAAGCCTCTGTTCAGTTTCTTTGCCCATTTATTGATTGGGTTATTTGGTTTTTTTGGTGTTAAGTTTTTTTGAGTTCTTTACATATCCTGGAAATTAATGCCCTATCTGAAGTGCAGGTGGCAAAGATTTCTCCCATTCTGTAGGCTCTCTCTTCATGTTCTTGATTGTTTCGTTTGCTGTGAAGAAGCTATTTAATTTGATGCCATTCCATTTATTGATTATTGATTTTACTTCTTGTACTTTTTGAGTCTTGTTAAGGAAGTCATTTTCTGACCTGGCATATTGGAGTGTTGGGCCTATATTTTCTTCTAGTCAGTGCAAGGTTTCTGATCCACTTTGAATGAGTCCTTGTGCAGAGTGAGAGGTCCTTGATCCACTTTGAATGAGTCTTGTGCAGAGTGAGAGACAGGGGTCAAATTTCATTCTACTACATAAGGATTTCCAGTCTTCCCAGCAGCATTTGTTGAAGAAGCTATCTTTTCCCTAATATGTTTTTGGCACTTTTGTCTAGTATGAGGTAACCATGGTTTTGTGGGTTTCTCTCTGTGTCTTCTACTCTGTTCCGTTCGTGTTCTTGCCTATTTTGGTGCCAATACCATGCTGGTTTTGTGTCACTATAGCTCTGTAGTACAATTAAAGGTATGATATTGTGAAACCTCCTGCTTTTCTTTTCCCTCTAAGGATTGTTTGGATGTTCTGGATTTCTTATTTTTCCAAATGAATTTCATGACTGCCTTCTCTATTTCCATGAAGAACATCACTGGAATTTTGATGTAAATTCATTGAATCTGTATAGTGTTTTTGGTAGTATGACTTTTTTGACAATTTTGATTCTGCCTATCTAAGAACATGGGTGGTCTTTCCATCTTCTAAAGTATTCCTCAATTTCTTTCTGTAGTTTTCATTGTAAAGTCTTTCACCTCTTCTGTTAGATTGACTTCCAAGGTTTTTTTGTTTTTTGTTTTTTGCTTTTTTTTTTTTTAGGCTATTGTGAATGAGATGGTTTTCCTAATTTCTCTTTCAGCTGCTTCATCATTGGAATATTGGAATGCAACTGATTTATGATGGTTAATTTTGTATCCTGCTAATTTTTTGAATTCGTTTATGAGTTAGAAGTTTTCTAGTGTTTTTTTTTTTTTTTTTTTTTTTTTTTTGAGGAGGTGTTCTAATATAGAATTATGTTGTGGGCAAACAGATAGTTTTAGCTCTTATTTTCCTACTCATATCTCATTAATTTCTTTCTTTTTCCTAACTACTCTGGCTAGAGATTCAAGGACTATGTTGAATAGAAGTGGTGAAAGTGAGCAACCTTGTTTTATTCCTGTTTTTAGAGGGAATGCTTTAAGTGTTTCTCCATTTAGAATGATGTTGGCCATGGGTCTGTCATATATAGCTTTTAATATATTGAGGTCTGTTCCTTCTATCCTTATTTTTTCTAGTGTTTTCATCATTAATGGATGCTATTTTGTCAAAAAAATTTTTCTGCATCTATTGAGATAATAATCATGTGATTCTTGTCTTTACATATATTTATGTGATAAATTACATTTATTGATTTCCATATATTGAACCAAGCTTGCACTTAATGATCATGCACTATCTTTTTGTTGTTGTTGTTGTGCTGGGGATTGAACTCAGGGCCTTTTGTATGTGAGGAAAGCACTCTACCAACTGAGCTATATACCCCAGCTCATGATGCACTATTTTGAGGAGTACCAGGGATTGAACTCAGGGGCATTTGGCCACTGAACCACATCCCCAATCCTATTTTGTATTTTATTTAGAAACAGGGTCTCACTGAGTTGCTTAGCACCTTGCTTTTGCTGAGGCTGGCTTTGAACTCATGATCCTCCTGCCTCAGCCTCCCAAGCCACTGGGATTATAGGCATGAGGCAAGGCACCCGGCTTGCACTATCTTTTTTAAATGTGTTTTTGTATGCAATTTGCCAGTATTTCATTTAGAATTTTTGCATCTATGTTCATCAAGGATATTAGTCTGAAGTTTTTTTTTTCCTTGATGTGTCTTTGTTTTTGCAATCAGAGTGATATTAGCTTCATAGAATGTGTTTGGAAGAATTTACTCCTTTTCTATTCCATGAAATAATTTGAGGAGGATTGGTATTAATTCTTCTTTAAAGGTCTGATAAAACTCTCCTGAGAATCCATCTGATTCTGGGATTTTCTTTGTTGGTAGGCTTTTAATGGCTTCTTAAATTTCATTATTTGAAATTAATCTGTTTAAGTTTTCTACATTTCTTGGTTCAATTTGACTAGGTCATATGTCTTTAGGAATTTGTCAATGTCTTCAATATTTTCTAGCTTACTAGACTATAAATTTTCAAAACAGTTTCCAATTATCCTCTATATTTCAGTAGTATCTGTGGTGATATTTCCACTTTTTTGAATTATTTTTAATCTCAAAATTTCATAGATTTCAGCTCTGATTTGAATTATTTCCTGTCTTTTGCTGAATTTGGTGTTGATTTGCTCTTTTTCTAGGGCCTTGAGATGTAATGTTAGATAATTTATTTGGTATCTTTATACTTTTTTAATGAATGAGCTCAATGCTATGAACTTTCCTCTTGGAACTGCCTTCACAGTGTCCCAGAGATTTTGATGCATTGCTAATCTCATTTATCCTCTAAATTCTTTTCTTTCACCCCTGATTTCTTCTACTATCCATTTATCATTCAATAGTGAATTATTCAGTCTCTAAGTATTAGAGTAATTTCTATTTTTTATCATATTATTGATTTTTAATCTCATTCCAATTTGATCTGATAGAACACAGGGTGTTATTTCTATTTTTTAAAATATATATTTACTAAGATTAGCTTTGTGGCCTAAAATATGGTCTATTTTCCATGTGCCTGCTGAGAATAAAGTGTATTCAGTCATTGACAGTGAAATATTCTATATATGTCTCTTAAGTCTAAACTATTAATTGTATGTTTTTAGTTCTATAGCTTTTTTATTTAGTTTTTGTTTGGATGATCTCTCTAGGGATGAGAGAGGCATGTTAAAGTCAGCCAGCATTATTGTGATGAGGTCTATCTGATTTTTTTTATATTGAGGAGGTTTGTTTGGTATACATGGATGTTCCATTGTTTGGAGCATAAATATTTACAACTGTTATTTCTTGTTGTTGTGTGACTCCCTTAAGTAGCATGCAATGGCCTTCTTTATCTCTTCTGATTAACTTTGGCTTGAAGTCCGCTTTTTCAGATATGAGAATAGAAACTCCTGCTTGTTTATGAGATCCACGTAAATGATAAGCCACCCCCCACCCCCCCACCCCCACCCTCGTCCTTTCACCCTCAATTGGTGGATGTCTTTGCCTATGAAGTGAATCTCTTGGAGACAGCATATTGTTGAATCTACCAACCTAGGTCTTTTAATTGATGAGCTGAGTTCATTAACATTAAGAGTTATTGAGAGATGATTTTTATTTCCTGTCATTTTGATTTATTTCTAGTTTTTAAGTTGAATTAGATTATTTGTTGATATACTGTTCTTTTAGTGTAATTTCACCCTCTACTGGTTTTCCTTTGTATTCTCTTCTTTATGAAATAGTTTATTGAGTGTGTTTTGTAGTGCCAGCTTTCTAGTTGTGAATTCTTTTAACTTTTGTTAAAAGTGGAAAGTTTTGACCTCACCTTCAAGTCTGAAGCTTAGTTTTGCTGGATATAGTATTCTTAGTTGGCATCCATTTTTTTGTTGTTGTTGTTGTTATATATTATTCTAAGGCCTCATAGCTTTTAGGGTCAGGGTTGAATAATCAGCTGAGATACAGATTGGTTTACTCTAAATGTGTGTGATTGGTCATTTTTTGCCAGCTACTTTTAAAATTCTGTCCTTATTTTGCATGTTAGGAACTTTCATAATGTACTTAGGAGTGGGTCAGCTTTATGCCTCCTGTATTTGATTTTCCATTTCATTCTTATTGCATTGAAAAGATTGTGCATTCCTTTTGTTTGTACTTCAGAGCCTTCATTTACTCCTATAAATCTCAGATTTGGCCTTTTAATATTATCCCATATTTCTTGAAAATTCTGTTCATGGTTTTTTAACCTCTTTTCTCAACGATCAACTTTATTTTCAAGATTATGTACTTTGTCTTTGTTGCCTGAAAATCTATCTACTAAATAGTCTAGTCTATTGGTGATGCTTTCTGTTGAATTTTTAATTTGGTTTATTGATTCATGCATTTGGGGAATTTTAGATCGATTCTTCTACAGAATTTCTATCTCCTTATTGTAGTGTGATCTTTCACTTCTTGTATTTCCTTCCTATTTCACTGCTTATATAATCTTTAATTTCATAAATCAGTTTGACTATAAACTTTCCACATTCCATCTCTGACATTGTTGCAGTGTCAGTGGAGTCTACTGTTAAGTCATTCTGGTTTGTTTGGGATGGTTTGTTCCCTTGCTTTCATATTGTTTGTGTGTCTATCCATCCACCTCAATGGATCTGAAGCAGCAGAGCTTCTATTCTATGAGTTTTTAGTGATCCTGTAGGTCTCCAGTGCCTCACAGATTAGGGAGAGCCAATTAACAGCCACAACCTATGCATACAATATATAACACTAAATTAAATACTTAGTCCCTATTACGACATTTATAATGTTAATTGATACAATAAAAAGAAAAGGCAGGATCAGCAATTTCTATAGTAAAGACAGTAAGTAATGATGAATTATGTCTGGCATAAAATCAATCAATAGGTGTGATCTATAACTTCTGCTGTATTAATCATTGCTATAGCATTAGTAGTTGGGTCTGGCATTTTATAAAGAAATTAGTGATAAGAGAACTTAAAAATTGAGTTAATTAAGAGGAGGGGAAAAAGAGATTTGAGGGTAGAAAAGGGCTTTCAATTTCAAAAGGTGAGTAGAGCAGATGCGGAGGTGGTAAAAGATGTATTGTTTATAATAGGGGAGGAGGAAAATAGGAGTAAAAAATTAAAGGAAGCGCAAAAGAGAGAACAATAGCATTTGATTGTTGGCAAGAGAAAAGGGAAAGGGAAACAACTATGAAACAGACATGCAAAAGCAAATCAAAATGGACTAATCAAAAACCCTAATCCTCAAAAGACACAGGAAAAATAACTACCTTCAAGAAATGTTAGAAACCAGAAAGCAGGAACAAATATGTATACTGTGAATGCCATGAATCAATCAGTCCGTATTAAAAAAAAACAAAAAACAGAGTAGTCAATGAGAAAATATGCTGCTGTCTATGCTGAACTGCCTTTCTGTTTCTCAGCTTCTCTTCTTAGTATAATGGTGTGGGCTGGAATGAGAAGCACTGTGGGCTTAGTTCCCAAGGTATTCTCAAGGTATAGATGCTGCTGGGTTCTGTGAGATTGGTTTCTGTAGGTGAAGTTCCTGGGGGCAGGGCTTAGGTCTACTATAGTCCCAGATATTTCGTTAGGTAGGGAGTTTTCGGGCAATATTAAATCAATGCACCTCTAGGACTGTACCCCAGTCGTTCCCCAGCGCTCCACTCATGGGATGGGGGAGCCTATCTGTAGCTCCTTCTATTGTTAACTTTTGTTTAGAGTGGAAAGTTTTTTGTATGTTGTCCTTCCTGGCCTCCTGGGGTCTGTCCCAAAGCATCTTCACTCCTGCCTGTTCAAATTTCCAACCTGCTGCTGCTGGTTCTGCATACTGCTGGACTCAAAGGAGGGGAGGGAGGCAGGCTATCTCTGGTCTCCCTGATCTGTATTCCCCCTGGGAAAAATACTCTCCATGACAGAAATTCCCTGGATTTGCTAGGTTCAGTCTAGATCCCATGGCTGGCATCTGCTGAAATCATGTATTGGACTCAGCCCCAAACTTACAAATCTGTTGGTGCCACTATAGGGCAGTCCTCCCAAGATGGCTCCTATCTCAGCTTCACATGCACAAATGGCACACTCAGAGGGTCTTTTGTGCACCAGTTTAATGAGCCAAATAGCCTCTGGGTCAGCCTAGGGCAGGCTGCCCCTCTGATCCCAGGGTTCTCCATGTCTGCAGCACTTCTCAGCCTTTTCCAATCTTGTATGCTAATTCCCTGCTCCCACCAGGAGCCCCACTCCAATTGTGTTCCTTTTCTTTGTTTAATGCACGCCAAATTTTTAAGCCTCCAAGGCTCTCTGTCCATTATTGAGTATCAGTGAAGTCCCTTTTTCACCCATCTCAAAGAGAAGCAGTATTCCCCCTGCTTGAGTCCTGCGTCATGGAGCTGAGAAACACAGCTTCCCTCTAGTCCACCATCCCAATGTTTTTCTTTTAGAGATTGTGCTTTTGCTGTTCTAAGAACCCTTGAGTAACTCAAGCCCACAAAGATATCCTCTTACGTCTTCTTCTAAAAGTCTTATAGCTTTATGTTTTATATTTATGTTCATGATCCATTTTGAGTTAATTTTTGTAGAATATTTGAGATCCATTTTCATGCATATGAACATTAGGTTATTCTTGCACCATTTGATGAAAAGATTGTACTTTTTCTTTTGAATTACATATGCACTTTATCAAAGCTCATTTGGCCATATTTGTATGGGTTATTTCTGGACTCTATTCTATTTCACCAATCTATGTGTCTAAATTTTTGCCAATACCACACAGTTTTGTTTACTACAATTTTTTAGTAAGTCCTAAAAGCAAGTAATATGAATCTTCCAACCTTGTTATTCTTTTTCAGAATTATTTTGAATATTCTAATTTGTTTGCCTTTCTATATAAATTTTAGAATTGGATTATGAATACCAAAAAAACAAAAAACTGTCTTCCAGTACAAAAACCTTCCTAAGTTACCCATTTTAACTTGCACTATTTACTATAGTTAGCTTGTGGTTCTCAAACTTCAGTGCACCTAAGAGTTATAAAAATGCATATTTTAGGGTCAGCTTCTGAATATTCTTATTCAGTAATCCTGCAAGCAGCCTAAGAATCTTCATTTTTAGCACCATCTCTAAAGCGATCTGATGTAGGTAGACCACAATTCGAGAAATCATGGTTTTAGCTTCCTTGTAAATTAGAAAATGCTCCACAGGTTTTGAAGAATCTTGTAGATATTACATCCACAAACTTGATGAAAGGAGACGACATTGGGTTCACAGTTACTTCTAAAAGCTGGTAAATGTATATCATACAATACAGTGTGATCCAGTCAGTGCTAGTACACAAACCAGAACCACATAGATGTTTCACTACTCCAGTTTAGGTCATAAGAAAAATGATGTAGATTTTCAAGTTCCACAAGTAGCTCTGTGATATTTATCTCATGGACCAATTCCAGGAACATTTTCTTGTACTTAAGGCAGAATTCTTAAACCATTCTCAAACAAGAAAGAAAAATAAAAACTAGATTGGAGATATTCACAAGGTAAGAGAGTTACAAATAAGAAACATTAATCAAATGAATAGGTCCTCTAGAGAAAAATTTGATTAATGATTGTAAATATCAACTTTGTTTTCCATTTAAATATGGATTAACCAGCGTGGTCAGGGAATTAGATGTTCTTTTTGATTTAATTTTCTGTGTAGTGGGATATGGAAGGTTAACTGGGAAAAAAAAAATCTTCCAGTACAAAAAAATCTTTCCAAAATGGATTAGTCTACTTTCCACCTTCATTTATTACTAAATATTCATTGCTTTGCTTGTTTCCTAAGGGTAGAAAATAATAATTTAGAAAAGAAGAAAGTAAATTAAAAGATTTCTCACAGTTTCCTAGATCAAGAGGCTCAAAATAGTTTCCTAGACAAGAGCCTCACAGAATGGTCTTGGCAAACAGGTGAGAAGAGATAAATTGGTTATGGTAGAGGGGTTCTCCTTAACTACGGGGGAGGGGTTCTCCTTAACTACTTTGCTAATAGGCCAAGCCTGCATAGAAAGGAAGAGTGAGAGAGTAACAGTTTAGGAGAAGACCACCATTCCGACTTAACCTTCTCTGCAGCTCCAGAATCAGCAGTCCTGGTGAAAAGCCCTGGCATATGGCAGTATTGATTTCCAATGGATAAAACAGTGGGAGATTCCATCCAGCAAATGACCCATCTCTGGTTTAAATTTTAACAATTAGTGACCTATTTTTGAATCCTCTTATAAGATTTCTTGAGGCACCATAGGGAAGTTTGATGCATTTTTTTAATTAAAAAAAATTTTTAGTTGTTGATGGACACAATGGCTTTATTTTATGTATTTATTTTTATGTGGTGCTGAGGCTCGAACCTAATGCCTCACATATGTTAGGCAAGTGCTCTACTACTGAGTCACAACCCCAGCCCTTTGATGCATCTTTTAATAGGCACTGTAGTCTAGGGGTTTCTACGTGGACATAGAGCCAGGCTACTTTGATGTATACCTGGTTTCACTGTCTGCTGGCTATATCACCTTCAAAAAGTAACAGTAACTCCTTATTTTCCAGTATCACTATCTGATAAATGGGGAAAATAGCACCTACCTTGTACTGTTATTGTTGTAAAAATAAAGTGGGTTACTATACAATTATAAGTTGCTCAGAAGAGTCCCTGGGTAGTAATTGCTATTTGAATGTCAGCTACTACTAATAAAATTATTTCTTCATAAGGGAGGATTTGGGACTAAAAAGTATACTCTCTGAGGAAGATATTGTAGCACTTGAGGGGTGGTGCTGTTTCTACCTGAGTAGCTAACCAAGTATATATTGTGTAGGAGAGCGATTTAATGAATGCCCCTGTGGAAAGATCATTCTTTGGTCATCGGAACTTTAGGTTAGCCCCTCTAATATTTGTTTTAATATCTCATTTTTTAAAACAATGATCAAAGCATAGGTCCTCTAGAGAAATAGGTCCTTCCTATTAACAATACTTCCCTCAAAAACTTTAGCACAGTTTCTATGACGCAGGATTGTTTATGTAAGGCTGAACTAGACTGGGAGAATAAACAAATGAGAAATCAAAACAGAAGATACCATTAATATGACAATCTACATCACAAGCATGCCTTGTCCTTCAGGAACTTAAATATCACCCATCTCTTGAACATTGGATCCAACCTAAAGTCCACATATGGACAATGAGGCCTCTGGGTACCTAAGAAAGACAGACCAGGTTCTCATGACCTGCCTAAAGTCTACCCTTTCAACAAAGCCTAGTGCCTTAGCACTTTTTTGGAAATGGATAGATGTCTTGACTGTCTCAGAATCCAAAAGCAGAGTTAGTAGTAAAGCTTTCAGTCTTTTTGAGCACTGAAGATCATGTTAGTATTCTAGAGACAGCTTCCCCGTCAATGAGATTTATTTTATTCTGTAGACAAGGGGCTTCCTTCCTCTACTGCAACTAAAATTCCAGACCCCCTGATAATAGGTCACTTTGTGAAGCCATGGTCAAATCAGGATATGTGACTGTGCCTAAGAGGAGGGAAAACCTAGTTCTCTAATGCCATCAAGTCTGAGTTGGCATGCTTGGTCAAAGTGTGGTAACAGAGAGGTGCAACACATAGATCTCCTTTCAGAAAAGGACTTGCTGTTAGCTGAAAAAACCCAATCAGCTGGGTTGGAGTTGTGGCTCAGTGGTAGAGCGCTTGCTTAGCATGCGTGAGGCACTGAGTTCAATTTTCAGCACCATGTACAAATAAATAAAATAAAGGTCCATCAATAACTAAAAAATATTTTTAAAATACCCAATCAGCTGACTTTCTGCAGCTTTAATGCCAAGGCCATGCTCTTCCCAGACAGCTCTAGTCAGAAGTGAGCATGGGGGGGGACCAGGGACTGACCATTTCTTCCAATGCAAGGCTCCTCTAACCAAACCATCATTAATCCAGAGTTCCCCATTGGGTTGACCAAAACTGTCAGTTCTGCATTGTAATCTGATTCTCTCCCTTTCCAATTCTGCTTCCTTGCTCTTTCTTCTCCCAGAGGTTAGATCTGTATCATGGTCTAAAACTTTCCCTATCTTGTCCTGCTTCCTTCCCTTTATCTTTCTCAGGTGACTTCCATTTCAAAACTCATGAATTATTAGTTGTTTCTCAGCATCTCTTCCTGGAGGACCCAACTGACACAGTTGATATGGTCAATGTTTCAAAAAAGCATGTGAAAATATGAAATACTGGGCCTGAATCATCCATTGCCCAGTTAGCCATGAGAAGGTCACTCCTGGATAGTGCTGGAGTTATGGAGGATGTAGCTCATCCCATCAACCTTCCTTTCCTAAGTCTCCCTGCAGAAAGACAGGCCCACTGCATCCTGGAGGAGCTGCCTGTCCATGTATAAAGAAGGAGACTGGGCCAGCTATAGATGCAAGAAAGAGCTTGTCATTCAGCCATCAGGACACACCTCGACCTTCAAGCCCAGGCCATGCTCTTCTGGGGCATGGCCCAGTCAGTGACTAAGCACAGCAGGGATGTGAGGGTCTGGCCATTCCTTTATTATAGAACACCTCAAACAAACAGTCTTTGCTCCAAATCTCTTCACTGGGTTGGCGGAGACCTTGTTTGATCTCTAGCACTGTGTGAAGTTCTCCCTGTCCAATTCTGTTCCCCTACACTTTTAACTTCACTGATGTCAGATCCACATCATGGTTTGAAACCTTTCCCTGCTCTAGTATGCTTCCTCCTGCTTCATCCGGATTCTTAAACTCTCGAATCTGTCCTATCTTGCTGCCAGAAGCAAACTGACAATGGAGGGCTCACTGGCCCTCAGGACCCCTACAAAAATGTGAGCCTGGTTGACCCTCCCTTGAGAGGAAGCACCTTACGGAGAATCCCTGCTGGCTGTGAGACTCAGGCAGAGGGCCCCGAAAGGCTGGTGAGGGAGGGTTACGGGTGAAGGACTGACTGCAGCAACACTCTCTCCACTCCTCCAGTTGTACCTTTGGAGGATAAAGAAGATTGCTGGAGGCGAAAATGTGTCTCAGAAGATGTTGCTAATATATTTTCTTCTCAACTCTGATTTATAATATCAAAATAGCAAATTCTTACCAAAGCAGAAAAAAAGCATGTTAAAAAATATAGAAAAAAAAATGCTTTGGGGATGACAATAGGTCTTTGCAGGAAGTTTAGAAGGAAGAGAGAAAAGGCTGAGAAAAAAAGAAATTTAAATCCCATAAAAAGAAGTTAATATAAAAAGGATTAAAACAATTCACAGAAAACGAAAGAGAAATCCAGTAATTCCAAGAATATAATACATTTAAGAACTAGGCTGGGAATAATACTGATGGCTCAATTACTCATATTTCAGTGTACAAGATAACCCAATATAACCAAAGTTTAAAAACAAGCCAATTGAGCCAAGTGCAGTGCTGCAGGCCTATAGTCCCAGCTACTCTGAAGACTGAACAGGAAGCGCCCATGTTCAAGGCCAGCCTGGACAACACAGCAAGACTCCGTCAAAAAGGAAACTAAACAACAACAGCAACAAATAAGCAGATGGTCCCCTCTTGGGTTTCTCAGGAAGCTGACTGGCATTTAAGAAGTTTATTAGTCAGTGATTTGGGGAATTAAGGCCTGTGGAAGGGAAGGAAAGATATAAGACTAAGCAGAGGGAGAAGCGGAGCACTCAGGCAGTCTCAGTGAAATGCCGCAGCCAGCCCTGCTGAGGAGTTCTGATGGCCCTACAGAGCTGTCCTGAACTGGGCCAAGAGGGACACCCAGTCCTTTACCATCCACACTGATCTGTCAATAAAGGTAGGCTACCCTGGAATGGCCTTGGGGATGAGAACACTTTCTTCAGCTGAGGCAGTCCCCAAAGGGACTGAGAAATTTATACCACAGCACCACTACATTGATAAATATGATTTTCTAGATATTATTGGGAAGTGGAAAACAGTGGAATGGTGAGTTCTTTTCAACATCAAACAGATCTGGTAAAAATAGGTATATATTACCACCAAGCATCTAAACTGACAATATGTGGCATCCACAAGTACAACATATGGAGAGAACTAAACAAGAGTGAAGGAGTACTGTTATTTATGGGAGCAGGCTAAGAATGCCAGGCCGAATGGAGGCGCTGGAAGATGCTCTCCTAAATCAAATAATTAAAATGTCAGAGGCAAGATGTAATACTGATTGGTTGCTTCAACTATTTAGACATCTGTTCTAACTCTCTACAACCATCTTAGAATTTAGTGTATTCTTGATTTGCCTTCTTGATAATTCCATTTTTTAAAGGTATAACAGGCACTGCTACCTTACACTACATTCTAACTAGCAAGGAAGGATTTGTTAGTGATGTTTATATGACAGAAGTCTTGATTTCAAGCTGGGTGTGGTGGTACACACTTATACCTGGCTATTTAGGAGACTGAAGGCAGAAAGATCCCAAGTTCAAGGCTAGCCTGGGAAACTTAGCAAGACCTTGTCTCAAAATAAAACTAAAATGGTTGGGGGTGTAGCTTAGTGTTAGAGCGCCCCGGCTTACAAACACCAGTATTATAGAAGTGGTGTGTGTGAAATCTTCACTTAACAAATGTGAAATAAAATGCGGTCTTTGCCTTCCTGAAGATGAAATAATGAGATTAAGTTATACCAGATTCTATAAAAGGAAAAAAAAGAAGAACCTTTGATCATAGTAGATATATCATTGAGGTTCTAAGGGAAACAAACTTCAAAAAATCTGTAGAATTATAAATATAACACAAAGGCTACAGACAACAAAAAGGATTTTTTAAAATGTGGATCTCTTAAAAATGAACTTTGTACTATAATGTTAACTGCAGAAGCCAATATGACCCTCCATGGGGTTCTGGGATGAATCTATATTTCAAAATGACACATGAAAAAGTTAGGGAAGGGACACATACCAAGGTGAGAAAGACAGTGATATAAACCCTGCAAGGTGAAACTCAAGAATGAGCTGAGGAGTGCTAAATGAAGACCACAGAGAGGACTTTAAAAAAAACACCACAGTTTGAAGCAGAAAGATGAAGAAAAGAATAACTGACTTCTTAGAGAAGAAAGGCAGAACCACTCAATTGCTTCTTTATTCTCAACTAAGGAACTTGATCTTCAAACTGGGAGAGGTAAAATAGGTAACACAGAGAGTAATTTGAAATGAAGAGAGTCAGACAGAACTCAGTAGACAGGCTGTGCAGACTTGCAAAATATTTTAGGTCTCAGAACCATTGCCTCTCTTCTCAGGGAAACAGAAAATGGGTAAGTGCCAGAAATATGAGCCAAGCAAGAATACAGATGTTTTTAAATGGAAAGAAAATTGATTGGAGAATCTATAAAGTGAGCTGAGCAGTACTTTCTGCAAAATATTCTTGAAGAGACATTACATAAACATTAACTAATCATTAAGACAGCACAAACAACCTTCATATTATTTTCTGATAGAACAAAAATATATAGAATATAGAAATACCAGGTAAAGTGAATCTTTTTTTCAGCACAGTGCTTTGCAAAGATGCTCATGATACTCATTTGAACACCACGAAGGGATGTTG
This sequence comes from Callospermophilus lateralis, assembly GCF_048772815.1. Lineage (NCBI taxonomy): Eukaryota > Metazoa > Chordata > Mammalia > Rodentia > Sciuridae > Callospermophilus > Callospermophilus lateralis. Next base: position 58,033,428 of record NC_135314.1, read on the forward strand.
CCCAGCTTGTAGAATGATAGGGGGGTCTGCTGCTCATCAAATATCTGCATTCAATTCTTTGTTAGCAGATGTACACCCATTGTAGGGAAAGCCTATAAAGTTGTTTATAGCTCTATACATATTCCTGTATTCTTCAACACCTTTTTGGTTCATAAGAAGACATTAGGTATAGTCAGAAAATATTATAAAAATAATGAACAATTCTTTGAAAAGGAAATACAAAATGCTCAGGCTCATTAAAGTTGGAGTAATTTACATTAGTAAAAAAATACAAATAGTGCTAATTAATATTACTGAAAGTGTGAGGAAATGAAATTCTTATATACTTGGTGGAAATACATATTGAAATGTCCTTTCTGGAGGGGAATTTTGGCATTCATTATCAAAATCTTAAGTGGACATCCCTTTCAAGCAATAATTCTACTTCCAGATATACAGCCTAGAGAAATTCCCCAAATGTGCCCAAAGATTCATGCACAAGATCTTCATTACAATATTTTGAATATTGTAGTAATGAAAAGTAATGAAATGAAAGAAAACAATAGTAATGTCTATTGACAGTTAAATACATCACAAATACTCTTGGAATTATGATGGGGCTACATCCTGAAACATCCATCATAAGTTGAAAATATCATAAGTTGCAAATGTGCTAATCTACCATACATCATAGCTTAGCAACATAGGACATTATGGAGCATGGGTCATTTCCCTTACAGTTACTGGCTCCCTAGGAGCTGTGGCACTACTGGCCAGCCTCAGGTCAGAGTATCATACCACACATTACCAGTTCAGGAAAAGACCAAAATTCTTTATTTCTACTGAATGTATATCATTTTTCACACCACTGTAAAGAAAAATCATAAATTGGACCATTATAAGTCAGGGACCATCTGTACACACATCCTTATAATGTAACACTGTGCATTAGACAAAAAATATAAGTAAATACTGTCTTAGAAAGTGCTCTAGAGCTTTGTAATGTTTTGAACAACCAATAAAAAAAAAGTGCTAAAATGTGAAAAAGCAAGTTACAGAAGAAAAATTACCATATGATATTTCACAAAATGAACCATTTTCAAAAGCAATGAAGCACAAGAGAAGAATACAATCCAAGCTGTGCTCTTGGAGAGGGACATAGAGTTGAAGGAAAGGCCAAGGAAGATATTAATTTATTTCTAGTGTTTGTTTTATGCGGTGTTAATGTACTTAACATGTTATTTATAAAATTTATAAAATTACAAATAAATAAAAGAATCCGTTAAAAATATGCAATATTTTAAAGAAAGAAAGTGCCTCGGGGCATTGGTCTGTAGACATGTGTTCTCATCCTGCTGCAGTTACTAGGAAGTCATCTCACTGTCCTGAGCTTCAGTGGTCTCACCTGTGAGAAAGGGAACAATCACTTCCTGAGACTTGGATGACAACATGAAATAATCCAGACAACAGAGTTTCACAAACTTCACCACACACTACAACTCCTTATGGTTAAGACCTATCTCAATTGTGGTTTCAGGTGAGCAAAGTTGGGAAGGAAACCTAAATACTTTGAATGACAGAACCAGGGTCCAAATTATCTTAGGATAATGGACCTCAAACACCAGAATAATGGAATAGGAATGAGTATGAATTTATTTGTAGGTTCAAAAAAATGAATTGTACAAGTAGGGGATGTAAGAAATCTAGTGTTAGAGTCATCATTGTGGAATAGTTTTAGCAGAGGTTTATAATGTGGGTGCTACAAGTGGAATGCAATTTCAAGCCATGTTAAGAGGAGGCTTAGGAAGAGAGGTATTATCATAACTGCCAGCTGGGTCATCCATCAAAATCCATTGGTCCAAGATGGCTGACTAGTTAAAAAAAACAACAACACTGAAACACATATTACACTAGAACATACTAGGCATCCCTATATTTTTCCATTGAATGTCACACAATTTAGCATTTAATATGACTTAAATAATTCTCACCATCATTCCTCTTGTATTGTTAGTTATACATATCATATGTCTTTGTTCTCCATAAAACGTGAAGGAGAAATAGGCACACAAATACATTTAGTAAATAGTGACCATACTAAAACAGTATTTCAAGACCAAAGATAATGCAATTCCTCTGTCCTTCATTCTGAAGATTAGTGATTACATACACAATGAGAGTAGATGGAGAGGGTTGGTTGAACCTCCACTGCCAGCTGATTTCTTTTACTCTGTTGCATTATTATTTCCTTGTTGCTGTTGTTTTTTATAAAGAAGAATGCAACAGAAATTTCCATTGATTCAATGCTACGTCATATAAGTAAAAGTTTTATGTGGAGAGTATTTTATGTTAACAGGGGTAGAAATGGCTAAGACATCTGTTAGAATGTGAGGGGAAATTATCCATCAATCAGAGCCAACTAGGGAAAACAGCCATTTAAGCAAAGAAGCCCTTTACAGAATTTTATGAGAATTCAAAATCAGACATAATTTTCTTCTGCATAAAAAAAACCCACTTGGGGACTAATTTTAGTACTGTCACAGTTGTGGTATTGAGAAGGCAACATGTCCATTGGTATGTGTAGAGAGGCAGCAGCAATAGCTATAATGCTATTTTGTTTCTGTGAATCCATCTTCCTTCACATCTGTCTGTGGTTTGTCTCAGAACCAGTCAAGGCATATGCCCTGGTATCCCCTGGTCTGAAATGGGGCCCCAAATTCATGTTTTTGTTTTTTTTAGAACTTTCTATGATGCATGGCCAGGACTAAAAAGGACAAGAGCTACACAAAATAAATTTCAATACCTTAATGAAAGATTTCTCCTACTGTCATATTTAAAAATATTATCTTCATCTAATTTAATTAATTAGTAGTTTATATTTCAGAGGAAAACAAAAAATATGTTCTAGCACTTTGGTGAAAAGAGAATACAAGATCTGAGCACGTGTCATGGTGGGATGGGTGTGTTATTCAGGATCCTGGCAGGGTTGGGATGGCACATGAAAATAGGATAATTGAGAAGATTTTAAAGAATTACAAGGTGTAGTAAGAGGTACAATAAACCACAAGAGATGGGTTGTCTAGTGGGAATCATAGATCTGAAATGTAGGAGGGAAGAGTGGTGGTCAGAACCCAACAGTAGAAGAGAACCACCCAACAAGAGCTGTCAGGAGAGAAATAACCTGCAGCCCAATCAAGATGGAATTTGGGGATCAGGCTTGGTGGCTCATGCTTGTAATCCCAGGAGTTTGGGAGGCTCAGGCGGGAGGATCACAGGTTCAAGGCCAGCTTCAGCAAATTAGCAATGCCCTAAGAAACTGAGACCCTGTGAAACCCTGTCACAAAATTTTAAAAAATTAAAAGGGGCTGGGGATGTAGTAGCTCAGTGGTAAAGTGCCCCAGAGTTCAATCCTCAGAACCACACACACACACACACACACACACACACACACACACACAGGGAATTGGAGACTACGTGTCCAAACCTCATCTTTCTGCTAACTTCCCAACTCCTGCCAGACCCTCCCGTGGGTCAAACCCACCCAGAGGCCAATGGAAAGGAAGCTGGTTGGTGCAGTGCTTATAGGTTGGCCTTCTGCAGCACTGTGCAGGGTGCAGAAGAATGAGGTGGATTTAGCAGTGTTCATGGAGAATGTCTAGAAAATGGACCATCTTACTTCACATGCAACCCTGTGGCCACTTCAAATTTTTTATTTGTTTGGCAATTTTAACTTATAAATGTAGTAAACATTGGCAGACTTGCTCTCTACCTGGTACCTGAACATTGTGGCTGTATTGGAAGAAGTTTCCATATTAAGAGCCCTGTCTCTCCAAGACTGAAGAAAACTTGCTTCCCGCTCCCCTCATTTGGAGCTAGCTTGTTAGTATGTAAACCAGAGTGTGCCAATTAGATATATCCAAGCACAGCAGATATATCTGCTGTGAAGAATTCCTTCTTCGTGCTTGAAGAAGGAAGCTTTGGACAGGGAGCTGACTGGTTTACAGGGTCAGTAGAGGTCACAACTTGAGCTCCCATGGCCGTACAGAGCATTATCCATGGCAGAAATGGTGGGGATTGTGGTGGTAGTTATGGTTTCAGTAAAATCCAGTTCTGTAAGCATCAAAGTCACTCTAGCACATAGTGCTCAGTCCCTGCAGCCGCAAGGATTTTTCTCAGCAGGTTGTTCTAAAGTGTAGGGTCCTTTCTGGAAGCTTATCCGGTTCTCTAGCATTCTCCATGAATTTGTGAGTTACACGAAACTCCTGTAGTAAACCACTTCACTTCTCTGCTTAATCAGAGTCAGAATTTGATGTTTGGAACGCCTCACCTTGAAATATATAAAAAGCTTTATATTTTCAGCTATTTTTCATTTTTATTCTCATATTTATCTAGATCAGACATTGAAAAGGACATGACCGTGTGACAGACAGAATAAAGAGTCTCCTTGCTAACTCAGCTTTCTTTCTAAACCAAGAAATGCTGGTGTGTAAATAACTGCCTTTTACAAAATACATAGTTGACTGAATTTGAGAATTTAAGACACCTGGATGTGATTTGTTCTTTGAAGTACCTCCACTTTGTAAATAAATAAACACTGCAGTAGAAATTTTCAAGCTCTTAGTTCTGTCATTTATATACACAAAGGACAATTTTATTGGAAAAATATAAACCTTAAAGGACCCAGTTATTCAAACTCTAGCTTACTATGTAACCTTGAGCAATACCTTTAATTTCCTAGTGTCCTCTTCCAGACCCAGAAAGAAGGCCATATGCTACATGATCTTTGATGTTCTTTTGAACTCTAACATCCTGTGATTTCATAAAATCTTGAGAGCATAGACTTAGCTTTTTCTAAACTTTAGATCTTGAAAGACTACCAAATTTGCAAATCAATTCAGATGCAGAGTTGTCTTTTGTTATTGTTTTTTTTAATATCAAGGATTGAGCCCAGGAGCACTTTACTATTGAGTAGCAACCCCAGCCATTTTTTTATATTCTATTTAGAGACTTAGGGTCTTGCTAAATTGCTTGGGGCCTCACTAAGTTGCTGAGGCTGGCTTTGAACTTGCAATCCTCCTGCCTTAGCCTCCAGAGCTGCTGGGATTATAAGCATGTACCACTGTGCCCAGCTATATGCAGAGTTGGTGTTCTAGTGAGAACAGTTTCTCTTGAGAGGGAAAATCCTGCCCCATTATTTTTATATTTAGAAAGTCATCTTAGCTTTGCGAAATATAAATTCTCATTTTTCCTTAAGCATGATAACCCATAGCCTATGTATTATTAATGACCATTTGTCCAAGAAAAGTAAAAGCATAGCAAGATTGGTGTTTAAAAACAGTTGTTGGACTTCTAATAAAATTGGACAGGAAGATCTTTACCACCTGCTCCTAAGAGCATCAATACCCAGAATATACAAAGAACTCAAAAGACTTAACACTAAAATAAAAAATGCCCCAATCAATAAATGGGCAAAAGGACTAATCAGACACTTCTGAAAGGCTGAAATGCAAATGGTCAGCAAATATTTGAAAAAATGTTCAATCTCTAGCAATTGGGGAAAGGCAAATCAAAACCACACTGAAATTCCATCTCACTCCAATCAGAATGGCAGTTATCAAAAATACAAGTAACAGTAAATGCTGGCAAGGATGTGGGGGAAAAGGTACACTCATACATTGCTGGTGGGTCTTGAAAATTGGTGCAACCACTCTGGAAAGCAGTATGGAGATTCCACAACTAGGGATAGAACCACCATATGACCCAGCTATCCTTGGTATATATCCAAAGGATTTAAAATCAGCATATTACAGTGATGCAACCACATCAATGGTTATAGCAACACAATTCAACACAATAGCTAGGCTATGGAGCCAACCCAGGTGCCCTTCAGCAGATGAATGGATAAAGAAAATGTGGTGTATATATACACGACATAATATTATTACTCAGCCATAAAAAGAATGAAATTATGGCTTTTACCAGAACATAGATGGAAATGGAGGTTATCATTCTAAATAAGCTGGACCCCAAAAGTCAAAGGTTGAATGTTTTCTCTGATATGCAGAAGCTATTCAAAATAAGGGGTCGGGACAAGGGATGGGGGAGAAAGAGAGAGAGAGAGAGAGAGAATGAAAGAGAGAGAGAGAGAGAGAGAGAGAGAGAGAGAGAGAGAGGAAAAAAAGTCAGGGGCATTCCAAAATAGAAGAAGAAGAAAGATTGGTGGACTAGATAAAAGGGATTGAGGGGATTGAGAGGGACAGAGAAGGAGGGACAGGGTATGGAAAGACAGTAATGCATCTAACCTAAGTTTCCTATGTACATATATGAATATACCATCAAGTATATTCACAAGACACTAACTTGAAAAAATTACTGTAAGTAGGGGCTGGGATTGTGGCTCAGTGGTAGAGCCCTCGCCTAGCACTGGTGGGACCCGGTTTGATTCTCAGCACCACATAAAAATAAAGGCATTGTGTTGTGTCCATCTACACCTAAAAATAAATAAATATTTTTAAAAATTACTGTAAGTAAATAGCAGAAAGATCAATAGAAGAGAGGAAAGGGAAGGAGAGAGGGAGCACAGGACGGAAAGGAAAAGTACTAAGCACTCAATTAGGGCAAATCATATTCTGAGCTTATATAATTATGTCAAAATAAATTCTAATGTATGTACAACTAAAAGGAAACAATAAAAAGGGAAAAAGAATATATGAGGAACATTTTGAACCAAATCAAAATGAAATAATAATACTTTAAAGTTTGTGTCACAGTTAGGAGGAATAAGTTCAAGTGTTCCATAGCCCAGTAATGTGATTATAGTCAACATTTATTGTATATCACAGAATAACTAGAAGAACAGTTTTTTAATATTCTTCACAAAGAAATGATAAACATTTGAGGCGATAGATATGCCAATCACTGATTTGATCACTATACATTGAACATATGTATCATAATATCATGCTATATCACACTATATGCAAAATTATTTTGCATAAAATAAAAAATTAGACAGAAATTTTATACTGAACTTGCTGTTCTTCCCCAAATACATGGCAAAGATGGATAAACTACAAAAAAGTAGACAAAAATGACATTGTGGAGTTCAAGAAAATAGTACTATGTCTACAAATTACTTTTTTTAAAAAAAGAATGCAAAAGAGAGAGTTGGACTGAGACCACAGACCTGCTGGTCTCTAGGATCAGAATCAGGTGGTAGTGGCTGAGTGTGGGAGTTTGACACAAGGGACCTGAATCAGATCACTGTCCTTAGCCAGAGGCTGCCTGAACTGTGATTGAGGAGAATCTGTGGGCCCAGCCAGGTGAGAGAACACAGATACAGACCCCAAACCAGGAAAAGACCAAAGGCACATGCTGGCTTAGTGACTAGACCTGAGATATCTGTGACATCACCATGGCCAACAACCTTGAGTTGCTCAGTTTTGAGGTGGGATTCCAGAGAGTCAGGTAAAAGAACCACTGGACTTACAGAAATTGACACAGGGAGAGAAAAGAGAAAAAAACAAACAACAAAACACTTCGATTAAAAACAAAGCTTACAAATCAAAATTTTTAAATTCATGAAAACTAATCCTAAAAAACACAGTCAGTAGAATATGAAATCAGAATAAAACTCCAGTAGGAAATTAATTTTAATGAAGAATGACAAATTGGCTAAAGTAAGAATGCTCAAATAGTTATAAATAACATTTATAAAAAAGAACTAGCCATTTTGAAACAAAAACAGGCATAAATGAAGCTAGAACAGATGAGCATACAAAATAACCCAATAGACCTCTGGGAAGTGAAACCATGGCTCTTGGTATTTAAAAAATGCTGAGTAGACAGGCACGGTGGTGCAGCCTGTAATTCCAGCAGCAGGGGAGGCTGAGGCAAGAGGATTCCAAGTTCAAGACCAGTTTCAGCATCTTAGCGAGGCCTTAAGCAATTTAGCAAGACCCTGTCTCAAAAAAAATTAAAAGGGCTGGGGAATGTGGCTCAGTGATAAAGTGGTTTAATCACCACTACCAAATAAATAAATAAATAAATAATAAAAATAATAAAATAAAAATGCTGAGTACATGGAATAAATTCTAGACTCAGGAAAGGAAGTACTGGTGACTAGGAAGCTCATAGGGCAGAGTTTATGCCCAATTCAACTCAGAAAGACAGAAAGTTCACATATACAAAAGAGTTGTCATAAGTCTATAATATACATCCCAGAAAAAGAGTGAAAAGAAAGAGACAGAAGCAATACAAGGTGCTTAACAACAAAGTGCTGGCCAAGAATTCTCCAGAGCAAAACACACAAACCTTCCTATTGAAAGTTCACTCTTGATACTAAAAAAATAAAAACCCCAGCCAACAACTTTGTAATAAGCTTAGAACACTGAGAATAAAAGGGAATCTTAAAACTGCTAGATAGAAAACGGAGATTATTTTTTTTAAGAGAAGAGGAGGAGGAGGAACAAAAATGCTAGTAGACTTCTCAGCTACAACCCTAAATACTACAAAACAATGGAGAAAGCAGTCTTCAAAATGATGAAAGAACAAAACTCCCAATGTAGAGTTATTTCCAGGTAGACTACAACTTAAGAGACAGAAAATTAAAGATATTTTTCGATACACAAAACCAAGACAACGAACAATGTACAGATCTCTACTGCAATAGTCAGCCTTTACTATACACTTCTTACTGTGACCCTTCTTTAGCAGTTCATTCTCAGAACACATCTCCTTCATTCTCCACTCTGCCTAGGTCACGCTTTGGTATCGTGATCTTGCTCATATTATTAACCCTTTCTCTTCCATCTCTACTCATTCTCAGTTTACTCTTCCTCCACTGACCTGGTTTCCTCATCTCCATGGTGTGGGACCAAACAACTGCATTTTCCTGTGCCTCTCAACCCACAGTCAGCTACTCTGAGTCATACTGTCTATGTTGGAGTTTCTTCTTCCCTAGAGCATGTAACCTGAGCGGCCAGGGGCCTGGAGTAATGCTACTTCATTATCCTTCAAGCAATTGGGTTTGCACCTGGTGTGGGGTAGAGGTAAAAAATATGAATACCTTGGAGAAAGGAAGAGCTCTAGGGCATGGGAACACTGAGAATTCCAGATACTGCCATTTTAAAATATCTTTTCCCCCACTGTGGGTGTATGTGTATGTGAAAGATAGACAGACATGAGTTGAGATGCTATTGCAGAGATTTTATAGTTTTTAAAATGTAATTTTTCCCTCAACGTATGAGTCTTAAATCAGACACAGCTAGTATATGGATTCTGTCTCCTGACATGCTAAGATAATACAGTTTAATGGAATTTCCTGTCTAGCCAAGACTCATTTTCATTTGTGCTTTGACATTGCAGTGAACAGGGCTCCTCCCCCACCAGGCTGAGTTCACCTACAGACTGATCTATTCCCAGCCTACACTTTTACTGCTGGAAGCTTCAATTCTCCGTCTTTAGTGGAGCATTTTGGTCCATGCTGTATAAGCTGCAGGAGCACCCTGGCTTAACATGTCTGTCTTCTTTTCGGTTTCTGAGTTGTGTCTGCTGCTTTAAAGATGGAGTTTTTCTGTGGAGATTTTTGCAGTAATGAAGAGCTATTTTACTGCAGCCCTGACGGCTTCTTGACCAACTTAACAGCCTATTAACACCACCCAACAACTTCTAAAGAGACTTCACAGAAACAAAATTAAGGCCATTTCTGATGACTTTGGCACAAGAAAATTTGATTTTCCCAATGCATTGCATAAACAGAAAGCAGAAAGCTTCCAAACATGAGGGGAAGTGATAGGTATTTTTAAAAAATTGATGAGAAGTATAAGTAGATGCATCTCTGACAAGCTAATCTGAGAGTTCTCGAGTAAAAATGGTATTAAACTATGCACCATCTTTCAGCAGATTCATAAATGCAGTGGCTTCTTATGATAATTATTGCTCTTTGATTACAAAGAAAATGTAGAAAAGGGCAGAAAAAACTCAGGGTTTTTGGTATCACCCCAGAGATACCACTATTAACTTAGACTCTATAATTTTATAATCTGTTTTTTTCTCTTAAAGTAAATCACAATTTTTCTTATGAACTTAATTACTGCAGCATAGCATTGTTTATGATTATATAAGATTCAATTGTGTGAATGTATCATAATTTGTTTAATCAGTTTTCTACTTTTTTGGCTATTTGTTTCCAATTTCTCACTATGGTAAATAATGTTGTAATAACCATTGTTCTACAAAAATCCTTTTTTGCACACCTTGAACTATCTTTCTGATGTTTTATGGGTATATTATAGTGTGCTGATAAAGTGTATTATCCGTGCATTATAGTTATGCATAATTTTGTAGTTCATTTTCACATAATCTTTGTGCATGGAACATAATTTGCTCCACTTCAGTTTCCAGCACTTTTTCCCTCCTTCTTTTCTCCCCCTCCCCTGTTCTTCTTCTCCTACTGGTCTTCCTTCTATTTATTTAATTGTTGCTTTATAGATGTTCACAAAGGTGCAATTCAGTGTGGTATATCCATATATGTACATAGCATTATTTGGTCAATTTCATTCCAACATTCCTTCCTTTTCTCATCCCTCCTCCCTCCCTCTCTCTCCTTCCTCAACTCTACTGATCACCGTTCTATTTTCATGGGATCTCCTTTCTTTTTTCCCCCTTATTTTGGTCTAGCTTTGAATTATCTTTTTAAAGTAGCTTTTGAAACATTTTTTTTCCTTGAAGGCTAGAGTAACTACCTTGAGGGATCACTTTCAAGTGCCAATTTTCTTCTCCCACCATCTCTCAAGAATACGGACTTTAGGTTCACAGTGGTGTCAATTACTGGAAGTTTGATGTTAGTAGCTAAGAAGGTAGCGCCATTCCTAGCAAATGGGCTCAGAATTACTAAACCTTTCATTTCCTTTTGAAACCCTAGAATTATTTTTTCCATTCCATTCAAACCAATTAAAAACACAAACCCTCATATGACTCTCATGTCAATGTTGGGATACAGCTGAAATTCATTTTGATGTGTCTAGTGTGAGATTGAGAACTGCTGTTTTTGGAGTTTTAGCAGCTATTCCTATACCTTCCCAATGCCAATTCATTAAGTTTACCAGATCCATTATGTGTATTTCAATTATCCGTGTGGTTGGCCAAGAAGAGTTCTACAATACTTAATTGAAATTCTGGAGAAACTTGATAGACTTCTTAACACACAGCTCACTATTACTTAATATGAATCAAAAGGAAGACAGCTTTGGCTCACAAAACTGCTGCCCTCACATGAACAGCCTCTCTTAAATCCTAGTAGGCAGAAAAATGAAGTCACTTTGGACCGAAGCCTAAGAACACAATGACTTCAGAACACAAAATCTTCTGTTAGGGAGGAGTTCTTCCTCGTCATCCTTAACAGGAAGGGTAATTTAAACTCTACTGGACCACAGTGAAACTGCCCAATCTCAAGTAGTTTGAGGGAGCCTGGAGGCAGGGGAAGGAGAGAGTTTGCTCCTATTCCTCTGTTTCTTTTCATTGTTTTTCCTTAATCTTTATTTTTGATAGAATAATATCTAAAGGCATAATTTTGATGTAGAATAGTTCTCATAATTTCATCACCACTAAAAAAGTTGGAAAAGCAGAGGTTTGACTCAGCAGACTAAATTACTTGTAAAGTCAACCTGATTGATTAAAAGAAAATCTTTTCTGAGTATAAATAGCAATATTCTGAGTAGCTAAATATTTCCAGGGCGTAGTAGCTGAGAATAAAGTTTATGGTCTATGGTAAAAGCAATATCTTAAGATATACCAGATTTTCTGATTGGAAAAAAAAATAACATGGTGGGGGAATGGGCAAATTTTGAAAGCCTAGAATGTCCAAATCAGTTCCTAATATTTTTTAGCAGTTCTGATGCCAAAATTATAATCAGCTCTTTAATTTTAAAAAAGCCAATTCAAGAGCAGCAGTGTAGAACTGATATTCATGGCACCTTTCATAATCATTCAATTTGCAAAAATCGTATAATGCTGGCTGGCTCATTAAATTGCTTACATGAGTTGACTCTAACAGGATGCCAGAGAAAGAAAGGGCAGCCTTCAGAAGTGCTGGGAGAAGAGCCCAGAGGAGAAACAGAGCTGTGCTGAGAGCCTGTGGGGCTTCGCCATGATTCCAGCCACACCCTCCTCCCCACAGCTGAGCCAGAGCAACACTTGAGGAGCACCCGTGACTCTAAGAATAAAAGTTCTCTCGTTCTCTTTTTAATAATTTTAAAACTAGGTGACGTTCCATCATCCGTCTGTATCTCAAGGTGAATTGGAGTTGATTAATTATGGGAAATGCCTGGGGTCTATGTTTGAGTGTTGCCATGACTACCAGGAAGAACAGAATGAGGACCTCCTGGGACTGAGCTTACCGCCAAGACTGACCAAGCTAGAAGGATGTTCTTGGGCTTCTCCTTGGGGAACAACAGCATGTAGTCACAAGATGACAGGGTGCTGTACCCTCTGTCAGCACACAGAGGGGAGCCACGGGGGAGGTGTTATGGGGGTTTATGTACCAACAGAAGTAATAAACACTAGCATTCAGAGTGCACAAAGTACTTTTATCTTCTTTTTTCTGATTTCTATTACATAAACGCCCTAACATTTCCAACCATGGGTAAACTCAAAAGGAATGTTGCCTGAAATAACGTGGAAGTCTCAGGATGCCAGGAAAAGGTCCAGTAAAGGGTATTCAATAAAATCAGGAAAGATCCAGATTCCAGACAGTAGTTAGCACACAAGAGTGGGCAGCACTATGGACTCTGCTGCTCCTAAGAGCTCACTGGGTAGCCTCTATTTTGTTTTGCTTTCATGAATCAGGGATGTGCAGACAAGTCTGACAGAGCTTGGTAAAGAGCCATTAGAAGACATGGGGAAGCCTTGGCTGCCTACGCGCTTTCACTCCCCTCTCAGGTGGGCACATGACATTTCCAAAGGGAAAGAATGCTGTTGTCCATTTTTCAATGTAGGAAAGCTAGCGCCTCCAAATGCATGAGTAAATGCCCAAGACTGAACTCTCACCCACATGTCAGACTCCCAGTACATGATTTGTCCCTGGGAAAGAGTTCCACGCTGTTAATACACCCCCCACCCCCAGAGGTTCACAAACAGCCTGAAACATCCAATATCTAGTTTTGCCTTCAGTATCACACTCTTTGCATTCCTTATGCAAAACTACTCCATCGGGGAGGGGTATAACTCCCGGAGAACCATCACAGCCAAAGCCATCAGTCTTTCATTGCTACCATTCACAACAGCGCTCTAAAAAATGTCCCTGCACCCATAGTGAAAGTCTATGACCCTAAAGTTCTGGATCCTGGGTTCAGCGTACCAGTCATGAGATATCTTCAACACTAAGCTATTATGCATAGAGGCAAAAAGGAATCTTTAGCTTTGAGGGATAGGAAGGCATTTAATGGAGGTGCCTCACATCTCTCTCTGCTCAAGTATAAGTAAGTCTACTTATACTTATATCCCCGGGGGGTGATTGAGGAAGTTCCTGGTGCAGCTAGAAGAGGGTCAGGAGTTCCCCAGGTGTTGGGGTTAGGCCTGTAAGTTAGTCAAATGAATGCTAACTTGAGATCTGGTAGTAATGGGCCAAAAAGTGTGGGGACCTTATAGAGTCTAGTGGGTAGGGAACATGGCTCCCTCTCAGGGTCTCCTAAGCATCCAGGTCACAAGGCAGAATTTTTCTAGGACTTTTCACTCTTCTAGCTGCCACCTTGGTCATCCACAAGCTTTGGAAAAGAGAAGATCCAGAAAAAGGTGTTATCTAGAGAGAAGTAGCAAGGGAGAATAAATAAAAGACAAAGTTGGAGAGTAAAAACTTTAGAGAAAGCAAGGAAGAAGGGGAAGGAGGCCTGAGAAAGCAGTATAGTTGAGAAGCTACAACCTATCTGTGGTCCTCAGTGTCTGATACACACGTTTTGCACCCCACCTTTTGACCAAAACGTTTTCTTCGGGAGGGGGTGCTTTCAATTAAACCCAGGGCCTTGTGCATGCTAAACCCATGCTCTACCCTTGAGCTACATCCCGGCATTGAGCACATCTTTGTATTAGTAGGTGTTCTTATTTGCCTTTCACAGATGGAGACACAAAGGGCAGAGGGACTAAATAATTCTTGCCCAAGAACACAGTGAAACAGATTTTCCCACCCTATCATGTATCCTCTGGCCCTTTGAAGCCTCATTGGCTTCCTGGACACTATTTGCTGTTGTTATTCTTCACATTTCTTACCAAGTTAGGACCGTACTGTTGTGTTTCCAGAATTATAGTGAAACATCAGAATAATGAAAATCACAGAATTGAGGTATGAGAGCAACTTTTGAGATCACTGCGTTCAATCTCCTCATTTTCAGGACTAGATTCAGCAGTGCAGTCCAGAGATGTGAAAAGGTTTACTCCAAATCACATGGCTATGCAAAGAAAGCTGGAACTCAACATGAATGTCTATAAGTGGCAGTTATCTACCCAAGAGTCTTACTAGACATAGAATTGTTTCTTACTTTTTTAATATCCAACCCAAGGTATTTAGCATTCCCAGAGCATTCCAAATGTGTGAGCAATAGCAAACAACCCAATGTGATCCAAATCACTAATTTCTGGTGCTTTCTTCAGGAACATTTTTGGCTTTCAATATGTTAACCATAAGGAATATTGAATTTAGAAAAGTACATCGAAGTTTTCTATGCAGCATGTTAAGAACAGCTGAAACCAATTAAGTGCTAATCAATTTTACCCTGTCTGATGCAGAGTGGAAAAAATGTTCCAGAGGTCTCTCCACCCTGAGATGTTCTTGGCGATGGGTCCCTTGCTGTGGGCCCCTCCCATCTCTTTATGTACACTCAGGAAGAAGTGACCTGGCTAATTCCTTCAGTGGAGAGCAAAACCCAGCCCAGCCTTTCCCTTTGAAATAAAAGTGCATCTTAAGAGATGGCTGAAAATTCTGGGGCAATGCACATCACAACTGGGAAAACAGGAAGGAATAATAAAGACAGTGAGATCCAATCCCATCCATTCTCTGTGGCCAGCCACCTAACAGACTTTACCAACTCTCTCTCTCTCTCTCTCTTTCTTTCTTTCTTTCTTTTTTTTTTTTTTTTTGGTACTAGGGATTGAACTCAGAGGTACTCTACAACTAAGTTACATCCCCAGTCTTTTTTTCTTTTTCTTTTTCTTTTAACTAAGTTGCTAACTTTGGATCCTCCTGCTTCAGCTTCCTGAGTCATTGGGATTACAAGTGTGACAATTTCCCCCAAACTCCACCCTCTTCCTTGAGAGTCAGACAGCAAAGCAGAAGATTTGTGAATTTGACACCTTAACATTTGAATTTGGGCTCTGCCAGTTATTAAATGTGATTTTAAACAATTTATTTGACCTCTCTAAGCCTTAGTTTATATGTAAAAAAGGAACGATAAACCGGGCATTGGCTCATGCCTGTAATCCCAGCCACTCCAGAGTCTAAGGTAGGAAGATCACAAGTTCAAAGCCAGCCTCAGCAACTTAGTGAAGCCCTAAGCAAATTAACAAGACCCTGCCTCAAAATAAAAAAAAAAAAATACAAAGGGCTGGGGATGAGGCTCAGTGGTTGAGTACCTCTGGGTTAAATTCCCAGTTATCAAAAAGAAAAAGTAAAAAAGGAACAATAATATCAACCTTTAAATCAACAAGAATATGTGCCCTTTAATGATTTAACAAGAATCAATAAATGGGATAGATTCAAATGGAAAAGCTTCTTCTCAGCAAAAGAAACAATCAGTGAGGTGAAGAGAGAACCTACAGAATGGAAGCAAATTTTTATGACAGGCACATCAGATAAAGCATAGCACCAGCTAGCTGGGCTGGCACCCTGAGCTGAGTTCATGAAGGCTGGCTAAATAAATAACCAAGAAAAGGGTGAAAGAAGCACACAACACACAGAAATACTTTTGCTTGCAGGAATCAGGGTCGACTCTCTACCTGAAGGGTCTGTTGGAAAGAGAGAGCGAGCATGCCTGAAACCCTATTTATTGAGGGGAAAGACATTCAAGAAAGTTCAACCCAAATAATGCAAGGGATTAGGTTTCATGGGGTTGCTTGGTGATGTCTTGTGGTCAACAGATTGACTGACATCTGGGAAAGCCATACTCATCTCAGGTGGTGTGTGGGATCAAAGGCAGAGCGAGCAAAAAGGACACATATGTCACTCAGCTCAGTCAGAGCAGCAATGTCAGTCCAGTCCCCTCACGTGCTCAAATGCTCATAGCTCACACACACGGCCCATGGTTGGCTCATGACAAGAGCACTACTCTCTAGGATATATAAAGAACTAAAAAAACTTAACACCAAAAAACAAATACCCCAATCAACAAATGGGCCAAGGAACTGAACAGATACTTCTCAGAAGGTGATATACAATCAATCAACAATATGAAAAAATGTTCAACATCTTTATCAATTAGAGAAATGCAAATCAAAACTACTCTAAGATTTCATCTCACTCCAGTCAGAATGGCAGCTATTATAAAGACATGAATGAATTATAAAGATACATAAATACATACTCATGAAGAAGATCGAATAGATGGTATGGGTGACACTTCTGAGAGTTAATAAACAATAATAAAGACTGCAGGGAACCATATATTTCATTCATTTGCCATGATCTTCAACTTTTAAGGAAAACAACTTATCCCTTCCAAATAATTATAAAATAAAAGCAGCATATTCAAGATGCCTCATTCCCTAGCCATGGTTGATTGTTCCAGAGTGGGAAGGTAACTCAAGTTAGGACTCATTGCTTAGAAAACTGGAGAGATTAAAACTCAGTTGACTCTCCCTTCAGAGATGAATTCATTATTGGTGTGTGAATATATTGCTGAACTTGTAGACGGACAGTCCTCATCTCACAGCCTGATTATGTTGTGATCCAAACTTAGAAATTAGTCAACAAAAAGTTGAAATCCTGACCTCTAAGTTTACAATGAAAATATAACGAGCTAACAAACTAGATATCTGGTGTACAAATTAGCATATTCTGTCACTGTAGGTTAATCTATACATGCAGCCAAACTATAAGAAAGTTTCTTGAAGTCAGAAAAATGGATGCTAGCTAGGTAACTCCAGCTGGTGGAACAAAACAACATGATGCCTCCACCTTCTCCAAAGAGATTCAGCAACCTTGAAAGTCAGGTACTTGTTTTCTTTGGGTTGGACACCTTCTGCTCAAAATACTCATTGGTTCTACCTTTCTTTATCCTTCCTTAGACATCTAACCCACTTTTTAACTGGAACTTTGTTTTTTAAATAGCCCAGTTGTACTAGGCGAAAAAATGGCCAGAAATAGATCCAAACCCTAATTCCTCACATCTAGGAATGTTACCTTAATTGGTAAAAAAAAAAAAAAAAGGAGTCTTTATAGAAATAATTGCATTAAAGATCTTGAGATGGATGAGATTACCCTGGATTATGCATGTGACCCCAAATGCGATCACAAGTGTCCTTATAAAAGAAAGAGAGAGGGAGGAGATTCCATAAACAGACATAAGACAAGACGGCAACATGAGGCAGAGATTAGACTGATGTGGCCATAAGTAAATGAATGCCAGCAGCCACCAGAAACTGGAAGAGGCAGAGTGTGGATCCTCCCCAAGAGCTTCTGGAAGAAGCATGCCCTACTGACACCTTGATTTCAGCCTGTTGATACTGAATTCAGAACTGTGAGAGAATGAATTTCTGTTGTTCCAGCCATCTAGTTTGTGCTAATGTACTATAGTAGCTACAGGAAACTCAAAAACTAATTGTCATAGATTCATCTTAAAAGCTATTCTTGCTCTTATAGGTGACTTTGCATTCCTGGATTGACTCATTATACATATCAAGTAACAAACCGATTTTAGCTACCATAATCAAAAAAGGAATTCTTGTCATCAGGGTACAAGGGTGTTTTTGTTTTTTGCTTTTTAATGGTGCTAGGGACTGAACCCAGGTCCTCTCACACTACCACTGAGCTACATCCCCAGCCCTACAGTGCTATTTTATGGAGCCTGAAGGCAGGCATGTAGCTGGACCCTAAGAGCATACAGACCCAGGCGGTCTGGCAAGAACTATATCCCAGTCCTTTTTTATTATTTTGAGGCATGGTGTCACTAAATTGCTGAGGTGGGCCTTAAATTTGCAATCCTCCTGCCTCAGCCTCCCCAGAGGCTGGGATTACAGTTGTGTGTCCCCATGCCCATCTCCTCTGCTCCTTTCTGTGCCCCTCTGCTTCTTGTCCTCTTGCTGCCCACCAAGATTTCTCTGTTATGCAGCGCACACAGCAGACAATGGTGTCTACCAACATCTCTCCGTGGTGAATTGTGTTTCCTCAGCTATTAAATGAGGAGGTTGGCTAATATGCTATGCAAGTCCCATCTGGCTCTGAAATGTGATGGAATTCTCTTACAAGTTCTGTGTTGTGAGTGACGGGAGGGACCCTGAAGAGTGGAAAGCAGAGCACAGTAAACATGAGGGAGCAGGCGCACCTTAGGGAAGGCTGCTGGGTCTCACACTAGGAGCTCCAAGCTGGGATCTCTGAGGGCATCTGCTGAGATGATGGGTGTGGCCAAATGGGTTAAGAGCTGTGACACCTGGCGTTGAGAGGGTCCACTGTGACTCTATACCTTGAAACTTCAGACTATATCACTGCCTATCTCAAATTAGTATCAATAAGCCATAAAAGTTGCATTCCTCCCCGATTCATAGGAAGAAACTTTTTTTTAAATGAAAATGAACTATACTTCCCAGCTCCCCATGCCCACTCCCCCAGAGCACCTCTTCAAGGTCACTTCAGTGCAGCCCTCAAAACACAATGTTACTAGCATATCTATGCCCATGCAGAGTTCAAGAAATTCAACTCCACCACCTGCCAAGATAAAAAAGAAAGGAAAAAAACCCACTCTAGGTCTGCTACCTTCTTATGGACCTGAATCCCTGGGTTTAGAATCAGCAGGAAGCCCAGGGCTTTCTGGCTGAGGCTAAGCTAGGAGTGGTGGGGACATCTGTGTTTCTAGATCTGGCCTTAAACTGACTCCTTACTCCCAGTGAAACAAAGCAGTCAAGTGCCTCGCACAGATTCCTCCGTGTACATGCCACAAGTGCCACAGACCCTTTCGGTGCCCACCACACTAAACTGCTTCCAGTCCATGGCTTCTCTCTCTCCCCTCTAAGCCTCTAAATTGCTCTTTGTCTGGATTCCTACTCCCACCCATCCATGTCTTTCACCTGGATAACTTCCATTTGCTTACAAGGCACCTTCTTTGGAACCCTCTCCCTGCTCCATCTCACTTAGGGTGCCCCTTATGAAGACCTCGATCACCCCTTGTCTCACTCCTTATCCCTCTGGCTGGCAGCCAGGTATTCACTTCTTTGTCTCTGTCCACCAATTAGTAGTTTCTAACTATCTTTTCTATCTACATCTCCTCTGCTTGGCACAGCGCCTGGAACATGGTAGAAGCCCCATAAGTGTGGAATGATGAGAGGCCAAGGGCCTCATCTGTATGTCTTCATCATGTTCTTATTCTAATAGAGACCACTGGTCCTTCCACGTTTCCTACCTTCACACTTTGATCCCCGTCATGTGATAATGACTATTTCATCATGAGGCATAGTGAAAAATGAGAAGCTTAGTACCCTAAACACAGCAGAAAATATGATTTCTTAGATGAGCTGTCTGTTCCACAACAACCTAAACCAGGTTTTCGCAAGCAGGGCAATGTTCTGGGAGATATAGGAAGGGATATAAGGAGGAAAATCAGCACTTCCTGCACCCCAACTTGGACCTTGAAGGTAGGATCTTGGAACGCTCTCCCAGTACTGTTGTGGGATGACATATATTCATATCCCCCCTCCCCAGTTTCTCTGTGGCCTTATTTCTTATGTTACTACAATTTGGAAAGAAGAGTGAATTCATCTTGAGACTTCAATTTATGTACAGCATTCCAATGATTAAATTCATTCTGTGCCACGTCACTCCTTGGCCTGACTATAGCTAATGTTAAACAGTTAGTTCAGCTCAAATTTTCCAAGCATGAAAGAGAAAAGTTGATGTGAGGAGCCTCAGAAGTAATGTCTTTTGTGGGGCACCTGTGACAGCAACTTCCTCAGAACCTCCCCAGCCCCAGGCAGACCTGCTGTCTCTGAAGAGTCTCAGCTCATCTCTAGGCCCTAAAAGCTTAGAGTATTTATGAAGCCCCACAGAGAGCAGTTCCCACTCAGAAAGAAGGCATTCCTCTTGCATGGGAATAAGGCCAGGGAAAGAAGCCCTGCTTATAAGACTAAGAGAGTGTAAGATTTTTTCTAAGCAGCATAGACATAATCATTGCTTCTGAGGAAGCCTCATTGCTACTTCCAACATCCAAGTGAGAGTCTGAGATGGAGAAAGAAGATGGAAAGTAGGTGAGTCATGAGGCAATGAGGAATAACCTGCCGTTGGACTCTCGGCGGAGCCCAGCACATCTGACTTGTTGGTTGGTGTCCTTCTGCTGCCCTTCCAGTGCCTCATGTCTCTAAGCCAGTGGTTCTCCACTGGGAGTGATCTTGGCCCCAGGAAACAAAGGACGAAATCTCAAGACAATCTGGGTTGTTACAACTCGGGAAGCACTATGGGCATCTAGTGATTAGAGTTCAGGCTGGGATTATGGCTCAGTGGTAGAGTGCTCGCCTTGCACGTGAGAGGCCCTGGGTTCGATCCTCAGCATCATATAAAAATAAGTAAATAAAGATATTGTGTCCAACTACAACTAAAAGGTAAATATTTTTTTAAAATGCTTAAAAAGGGAGAATCTAACTCAGGCCTGGGGTTGGGGAAGGCTTCCTGGAAGCAGTATCTCCAAGGTATGCGCTGAAATAACAGTGAATATGAATAAGATAAAGGCTGCAGTGGTTCATGGCTTCCCTGGAGACTTTCTCCTTTTTCTATAACATTGATTTCAGCCCAACACGAGTATGAATTCTGCAAATTTCTCTGGATGACAAAAATGAGTTAGTAGCCACACTCTTCCTAAGTGATTCTAATATGCAATTTTTAAAAATAATTTTATATTTCCCTTTACTAGTTCTTGATATTCTATAAAAACAGTAGTTATAGCACATATCACTGTCAAGCAATTTATGTAAACAGTAATATAATAATTGTTTTTTTAAAAAATATTTAAAAAAAACCATTAGGATATGTTTTGACATAATCCCAAAAGTGAGGAAGACAATTTGCTCCAATTTAGTTCCAAGCACTTCCTCCTTCCCTGTCCTTCCCTCTGCTCCCCTCCTCTCCTCTTTCTGTAATTATTTATAGTTGCTTTTTAAAATCAGCATCTTGTGGATACACTTGATGTTGGGATTTGCTGTGCTATATTCATGTATGTACACACAAAAGTTCGGTCAGATCCATTCTACTATTCAATCCCTTTCATTTACTCCACTGATCTTTCCTCTATTTTGATGAGATTACACTCTTTTTTTTTTCCCTGTCTCTCTCCCCAACCTCCTTATTTTAAAGTAGCTTCTGCATATGAGAGAAAAAATTAGCCTTTGATTTTTTGG
Organism: Callospermophilus lateralis; assembly: GCF_048772815.1. Taxonomy (NCBI): domain Eukaryota; kingdom Metazoa; phylum Chordata; class Mammalia; order Rodentia; family Sciuridae; genus Callospermophilus; species Callospermophilus lateralis. Next base: position 58,054,989 of record NC_135314.1, read on the forward strand.
GTCTGGCTTATTTCACTTAACATGATAGTTTCCAATTCCATTCACCTACCCATGAATACCATAAAGTCATACTTCTTTAATACTCCATTATGTATATATACCACATTTTCTTTATCCATCCTTCATCTGTTGAAGGGCATATAGGTTTCTATAGCATGGCTATTGTGAAATGTGCTACAATAAACATGGATGTGGCTGCATCACTACAGCATGTGGATTTTAAATCTTTTGGATAAATACCAAGTAGTGGAATAGTAGAGTCCTATGGTGGTTCCATTCCTAGTTTTTGGAGGAATCTCCATACTGCTTTTACAGAATGGTTGCACTAATTTGCAGTCCCACAAGCAATTCTTGATAATTGCCATTCTGATTGGAGTGAGATGAAGTCTCAGTGTAGTTTTGATTTTGCATTTCCCTTATTGCTAGAGATGTTGAACATTTTTTCAAATATTTATTGATAATTTGTATTTCATTATTTGAGAAGTGTCTGTTTAGTTCTTTTGCCCATTTATTGATTGAGTTACTTGGGGATTTTTTTTTTTGATGTTAAGTTTTTTGAGTTCTTTGTACATTTTAGATATTAATGCCCTATCTGAGGAGCATATGGTAAAGACCTTCTATTCTGTAGGCTTTCTCTTCGTGTTCTTAATTGTTTCCTTTGCTGAGCAGAAGCTTTTTAGTTTAATGACATCCCATTTATTGTTTTTTTGTTGTTGTTGTTTGTTTTATTTCTTGCACTCCAGGAGTCTTATTAAAGAAGTCAGTTCCTGTACTGACACATTGGAGTGTTTAGTCTACATTTCCTTCTAGCAGTTGCAGAGTTGTTGTTGTTTTTTTTTTTGTTTGTTTGTTTGTTTTTGTTTTGTTTTGTTTTTTATCTAATTCTTAGGTCTTTGGTCCACTTTGAGTTGATTTTCGTGCAGGGTGATAAATAGGGGTGAAATTTCATTCTTCTGCATATAGATTTCCAGTTTTCCCAGCACCATTTGTTTAAAAGGCTATCTCTTCTCCAATGTATGTTTTGGGTACATTTGTCTAATGTCAGGTAACTATTTATATGGGCTTGTCTTTCTATTTTCTATTCTGTCCCATGGGTTTTCATGACTGTTTTGGTGCCAGTGCCATGCTGTTTTCGTTTCTATAGCCCTATAGTAAATTTGAAGTTCAGTATTGTGATGCCTCCCACTTTGCTCTTCTCACTAAGAGTTGCTTTAGCTATTCTAGGTCTCTTAGTTTTCCAAATAAATTTCAGCACTAGTTTTTATAGTTCTGTGTCAGAATGTCTGTGGAGAGTGGTGCCAGAGAATGGGAGAGCAACGACTGGGTGTCTCTGATGATCTAATGGCTGTGGCATGCCTAGAGCCTGGGAAAGATTCTGTGCAAGGGTATAGGATGCCTAGCTGCTATGGTAACACCCTGCCTGAGGAGGTTCTGTGCAAGAGTCTTATCAGCTTCTACCTTGATCTCAGGCTCACAGCTCCTGGGGACAAAGGAATTCTCATGCTAGACAACCACAATGTTTCACCAACTCTGCTACTCCTGATCCTGTCCCTTAACAGTAACTTTAAACAATGGATCTTCTTGAGCATTACAAAAAGCTTGTAACATTGCACACTGCAACTGTGGAATGCAATTGTGGATTGCAATTGCGGAAAAGCTGCATAGATGTCTCTAGTTCTGTAACTTTCCTGAATACAAAGAAAAATGTTTGTATAGTTTTTAACCTGACAATGAGACACATATAAAATAAATGGCCAGCATAACTCTTTAGATCTGCTTCTTCATTACAGAGCAGTACTCCACCTGATCCCAGCTAAAGAATCTCACAATCTGCGTGTGTGAGTCTTTATTTTTCTAATTCCTCTACCACCCCTCATTGGAACCATGAGTTTGGCCACACTGGTTGCGGCAAATGTCGCCAGTATTTTGATGAGGATTTCACTGAATTGCTTTTGGTAGTATGGCCATTTGGACAAAATTAACTCTACCTATCCAAGAACATAAGACATCTTTCCATTTTCTAAGGTCTTCTTCAATTTCTTTCTTCAGTGTTCTATAGTTTCTATTGTAGAGGTCATTCGCTTCTTTTGTTAGATTGATTCCCAACTTTTGTTTGTTTGAGGTTATTGGAAATGAGATCGTTTTCCTAATTTCTTTTTTAGCAGATTCATTATTGGAGTATAGGAACATGATTGATATATGAGTGTTGATCTCATATTCTGCTACTTTGCTGAATTCATTTATCAGCTCTAGAATTCTTTTGGAGAATTTCTGGATCTTCTAAATATAGGAACATATTGTCAGCAAACAGATAATTTGAGCTCCTTTTTCTATTTATATCCTTTTAATTTCCTTCTCTTGACTGATTGCTCTGGTTAGAGTTTCAAGGACTATATTAAATGGCAGTGGTGAAAGTGGGCATCCTTGACATGTTCCTGTTTTTAGAGGAAATGCTTTCAGTTTTTCTCCTTATGGCATAATGTTGGCCTGAGTTTGTCATACATAGCCTTTATAATGTTGAGGTAAATTCCCTTTATCCCTATTTTTTCTAGAGTTTTAAACATGAATGGCTACTGTACTTTGTCAATTTTTTTCTTCACCTACTGAGATGATTATGTGATTTCACATAATTCTATTAATGTGGTAAATTACACGTAATTATGTTTATGTGGTAAATTACATTTATTGATTTCTGTATGTTAAACCAAACTTTTATCCCTGGGATGAGACCTACTTGATCATGGTGCACTATTTAATGTGCTTTTGTATACAGTTCACCAGTATTTTATTACAATTTTTTTCATCTATGTTAATCAAGAATATTGGCCTGAAGTTTTTTGGTTTTTTTTCCACCTTAATGTGTCTTTGTCTGGTTTTAGTATCAGAGTGATACTAGTTTTAAACTTGGCAGTGTTCCTTCCTTTTCTATTTCAAGGAATAGTTTGAGGAGGATTAGGACTAGAATGCCCAGTCCAAACATGATAGCCCCACAAGGCAGAAGCAGTAAGCTGATGCAGCACAATATGCAATAATGCTTTCCTCCCTGACTTGTCAGGTGCCCACCTTGACCATCTGCTCCCACCTGTCCTGCCTTGGCATTCACAGAATCATCCACCTTTATTACTCCTCGTTGGAACAATGTGATTAGTTCTTTCTCTTAAATCAGAATCTATTCATGTTCTTTAACCACCTTCCCATCTACTCCATCCTACCCAAAAGGAACCTAGTTTCTGCTTCCCCCATAAAAGAGGACTATTAATCTGCTTATGTTTTCCTGTCTGTGTTTATTGCAACTTATTACTACAAAATTATTGGCTTAAAAATGCACAAATTTATTATCTTAAAATTCTGAAGTTCAAAAATCTAAAATTGATTTGGGATTTTTCTACATTGATTTCTTTCAGAACAATATATAAGCAGGGATGTTTTCCTGTTGAAGATTCTACTCAGATTCTATTCTCTGCCTTTTTCAGCTTCAAAAACTGCCTGCATTCCTTGACTTGTGGCCCCTTCTGCCATCTCCAAGTCAACAGTGTAGTGTTTTCTGATCTCTCTCTCTTATCTCTCTCCCCCTACCCTTTCCAACCTCTGCTTTCAGTGTCACATCTTCTACACTAATCTGGACACTACTGCCTTCCTCTTATAAGGACCTTGTGATTACATTAGACTGATTGAGAAAAAAAAAACAGAATAATCTCATTTCAAGGTCCTTAATTTAATTATATCTGAAAATCCTTTTTTGCCATGTAACTTAACATACTCACAGGTGCTATAGTTTGAATATGGATAATGTCCCCCATAGGTCTGTCTATGTGTTAAGGGTTTGGTCACATAGGTAGCACTGGTGGGATGTGCTGTGGATCTAGAAGGTGGATCCTTATAAAAGGTCCTTAGGACACTGGGGTGTGCTCTTGAAAGGGATTGTGGGATCCTAGTCACTCTGCTTCCTTGCTATGATGTAAGCTATGTAATCTGCCATATTCTCCTATCAGGATGTGCCACCATTATCAGAGGCCCAAAGAATGGGCCACCCAGTGTATTAAGAATTGTAATGCAAAAAAATAATAATGTTACCTTAGATTAGGTAGAGGGAAGTGAAAGGAGAGGAAGTCAGGGGATGTGGGGATAAGAAAAATAGTAGAATGAAACAGACATTATTACTGTATGTATGTATGTGGCTGTATGACCAATGTGATTCTACAATATGTACACTCAGAAAAATGAGAAATTATATCCCATCTATGTATGATACATCAAAGTATATAAATGCATTCTATTGTCATGTATACCTAATTAAAACAAATTAGGAAGAAAGAATAAAAAGTGTAAAAAAAAAAAAAAAAGAATGGGCCACCCAATCTTGGACTGTAAACACAGAACTAGGGGCTAAAATATCCCTTTTATCTTTCTAAGTTAATTGTCCTGGGTATTTCATCATGCAAAGCAGACTAATACAACAGGTTTGGGGAGTTTGGACATGGACATCTTTGGCAGAATATTATTTAGTCTACCAACCCAACTTTGTCATCTGTCAGAAATAAAATATCTAGAGGTTTTGAGATCCCTAGAATATGGGGACATTGTAATACTGGACTTTCTGGACTTTCATTTCCAATAAAATGAGGTTGGTTTAGGCCACCACTGTAGGTAACAGTGGTGATGATAGTGTGACTTTTGATGACCACCCTTCCCCCAATATATTTGACAATGTATAGAGACATATTAGTTGTCTCAAGTGGTAGTAATGATAGAGTACTACAGTGGATAGAGGCCAGCAATGCTATCAAATATCTGAAAATGCACAGAACAATCCCCCGCACACACACAACAAAGTATTATCTGGCCCAAAATGTCACTAGTGCCTAGGCATTGAAGCAGACTGACAGGTGTTCAACAGACATGAGCAATGGGAATATGAGATTGGGGGGATAGTTATGTAGACTGGGCCTACTGTGATGCAATCCTGAAATCAGTCAAAAGTCAAGAGGAAGACTTGGGTGGGACTATCTAGAAACTTCCTTTGGACCCCCAATAAAACAAATGGACAGGTGGAGCATGCTGTCCCTTTCCTCTCGTTACACAGACCAGATTCCAGTGCTCAGGGAGACAGGATAGAAGCAAAGTCTCCCAACCATAAAATCTGTTAAGAATAAGTTCCAATCAAAACCAGTCAGTGTGGGTCAAGGTGACTCAGAGTTGCCTTGAATCTTTAGCATGTAATTATAATAGTAAAATCTTTCTTCCATAAAATAAGACCATATGCAGAGGGGTCTTGAAAGTCTGATGCAATCCTGAAATCAGTCAAAAGTCAAGAGGAAGACTTGGTGGGACTCTCTAGAAACTTCCTTTGGACCCCCAATAAAACAAGTGGACAGGTGGAGCATCCTGTCTCTTTTCTCTCTGAGAGGACCTATTCTCTCTCTCTCTTTTTTTTTTGTGAGTGTTCCCTTTTTCTTTTCTTATCCTTCCTAACAAACTCATGCCTACTACTCTAAGCAACTTACTTGAAATCCTTTCAGTGTGATTGAAAAGAACTGGTGACTGAGTCACTTTGGTTCTGTGGATGGCCTTGCTCTGCAACAAGACCAACCCTACTCAAAGTGTGGCCCATCAAACAGCAGCCATGGCATGACCCAGAAGCAATTTACAGATTCAGAATGTCAGACTCCAGCCCAGAGCTACCGATAAGAGGATGCATTTTAACAAGATCCCCAGGCAATTCACATACATATTAATGTTTAAAATGAACCAGAGCAATTATTTTCAACCCAGGTTGCACCTTAGAATCACCTGAGGTGCTTTAAAAAAGACAGTAATGCCTGAGTTCTACCATAGACCAATTAAATCAGAACTTTGAATGTTGGAAACCAGGCATTAACATCTGTTAAAAGCTTTCCAGATGATTCTATTATGCAGCCAGGATTGAGAATCTCTGCCCTGTGATCTCCAAAGCTTTTCTATTCAAAATGTGGTTGATGGACAGACATATCAGAATCACCTAAAGATTTTTTAGAACTGCAGAATCAATCTTAAGTCCCACCCAAAACCCCCTGAACCAGAATCTGCATTTAACAAGATCCCCAGGTGACTTATATTAAAGTTCAAGAAGCACTGCAGCTGAAAGTTATATTCATGCTTTAAAAAAATCCCATTTCTTTTCAAAATATAAATGCAGGTTTTACTGAGGTCATTCACCATACCGTACATGGTGTAAACTATTCAAAACCTTTTCAAACAATGATCTTCTGTTCCTAAATACTGCATATTGCATGACTATATTTAGTAGTGCTTCTCATCGGTAAATCATTATACTCTAAGCATCTCACAACTTGTCAGTTTCCAAGAACAAGGCTTTCTAAACAAAATAGCGTGGAAAAAGCACTCTCTCCTGAAAGGCAGGAGTATGGTTAGCAGTTAGAAATTCGTCCAAGACTTGCTTGGGAAAGTGGGTTCTGCCAAAGGAAAGGGAGAAATAAGTTACTGAACAAAGAGGCACGTCAGGAGGAAGCCTCAGTGGTACTATTTGAGGTAGACTGTGTTAACCCACCCTGGTCTTGTACCCTGGATGGTCTAGCTTAACTTTTACCCCACCCTAACTTGCTTATCTTGAGGGACTGATGCCTATAGGACAGGAGTGCTTTTCTGGTGGGCTGGTAGAAACTGGTTGTATCTAAGATGGTTGCCAGAATGACCAGACAACCTACCTCTAACTTCACTGTAATGAATACACGAATATTCCTCCTGGTATTAGCCTATCCTTCCACCTTCCTTTTTTAACCCTATATCTAGAACCTCCTGACTCCCAATAGGTGGTAAGTTAGTTGTGAGTTTATCTCCCACTTCTCCTATACTTGGCCAAAAATAAAAAGTTTCTGCTGCTCAGTCTGTGCTGGGTCTTGTTATTGATTCCAAAATTCTGCAGAACCAATATCCAGCTTTGGGGGTCAAACCCCCAGCATTGGGGAATCAAAACTGGTAAAGGTTGCAGAAAGCTTGGAATGGAGGTATGGATTTCCACTGATCATCAATAAAACCCTTGTCAGTTAAGTCTCAGAGTATTGTAAGAAAACTCTATCCTTTCATCTAAACAGAGTAAAGAAAATAGAATGAACCAGGGGAAAAGGAGGAAATCCTGGTTCTATCTTCTCCTAAGAATTTTTTTTTTTAAAAAGAGAGAGAAACAGAATTGGGATTTCTATATATTATCTAATTTAATATATGAAGTAATTTAATTACTATCAGCATTTTGTAGTATGAGGCTAAAAACTGAGGTTTTGAGAGATAAGCTACTTACTCAAGGAAACAGAGCTAGAAGTGGGTGACTAAAATTTAGTTTAATGTGTATTCATGATGGGTTGAATTATGCCCTACCCTACCACCACCAGTCCCCCCACCACCACCACCACCAGGGTTTATGTTGAAGTCCTAAGCTCTTGCATCTCAGAATGTGACTTTATTTGGAGATAGGGTCTTTACAGAGTCAATCAAGTTGAAGTGAGATTGTTAGGGTGAGTGCTGTCCTGTGATCTCCGGAAGATTTTCTATTCAAAATGTGATTGATGGACAGACATATCAGAATCACCTAAAAATTTTTTAGAACTGCAGAATCAATCTTATGAAAAGGGGAAATTCGTAGAGAGACAGGTATAAAGGGAAGATAGCATGAAGAGACGAAGGGAGAAGACAGCCATTTACAAGACCCTCCCTCACTGCCCTCAGAAGGAGCCAACCCCGTGGACACCTTCATTTCAGACTTCTGGCCTCCAGAAACACCCAACAACAAATGTCTGTCCAGGTAAAAGTGGAGGACGGAGGTAACACACCGAAGCAGCTGCCATCCCCAGAGCTAGGGAAGCCAAGAGAAGAGACCAGGCTTGTCAGTATCTGGGGGCTTAAAGGAGAGGGCCCTGCTGAGCAGGCACCCAGACTGGAGGGCTGCCTGTCTCCAAAGGGACACTCTGAGGTTGGCTCAGAGACGTGGAAAAAATGGAAACCAGAACCACTTGTCATCACCGGAAGCTTTACTGGATAACACTGAGAGGAACGGAATGCAAAACACTCCCCAAATCTCCTGCAGCCTTCCTGTTTCCTTTTCACATCCCCCATGGTCACAGTATCACAGGGAAGCAGCTGGCCAAGGAGAAATGAGGTTTGGTGCAATCCCTTTCTATAAAGGCCTAGGGGGTCTTCCTTTGAGAAGACCCTGTGCAAAACTCCTTCAGCTCCACTGCCAATAGTCCTAGCATCTGACAAAGCTTACTTGAACCACCAGGTGTATTATTATTTCTTAAAATCTCACCATGTTACTCTTCTTCTGAAAACCTTTAGTAACTCACAGTTATCTACTTATCCCCATTTTCTCTCACCCTTGGCCAGGCCCTCAGCCCTGACCAGCCAGGAATCATGCCCTTCTCACTCTCTACGTCAGCAGCTCCACATACCCTTCTTAAGTCCTTTCTTCTGCCTGTCCCTTAATCTCAGCAGTTCAGATCATTTCCCCCAAGAAAACAGTCAGAATCCATCATCTCCTCTCCCCTCTTCTTCTAAATTTACCTCCATGACCCTAACTCTCCGCCTGCTCTGGGGAATAGTTTTCAGCCCTCTTGGTCAAGGCTAACTTCCCCCGTGAGTATGCCTCAAACCTGATCCCCCCTGCTTCTACTCAGGCCTTAGGAGAGCTACGGCCACAGCCTGCAGGGTCTTCGGAGAATGGGAGAGGGTGGCAGATGCCAAGCGAGCCACGCTAGACGCGGGGTTGGACATCTGGGATCAGGGGTGGCCGCTCCGCACCTGTTGGAGGAGACCTCACCCCATCCCACAGCCAGAACAGAGCCAGAGGATGAGCAAAGTCCAGAGGATGGTGGCCATTAGCGCTGGCCCACAAGGGGCGCCTGGTCTTGTTCTACCAGAGAAACTATAGAGGAGCACCCACTGGGCCAGCCCGTGGTGCCCACCAACCTTTAGGAAGAAGGCCTGTGTATATGAGATGAAAAAGCTGCTCTCAACTTTTCCAACAACCTTTTAAAAGAAGATTTTTCTACATCTAGATATTCTAGATTACTGTAAAGAGAGACTCACACATCTGGTAAATGCCCTTTAGTTTTAAAAATCAGGGAAGAAACATCTTCTGGAAATGACTTGTGAAGTGAAATGGAGCTGTTAGACCACCTCTAGAGGCCCACATTCATACTTGTCACCTGCCTATTATGTGTGCCAGGCCTATGCTAAGTACTTTACATATTTAACCTGACTGTAAATTTTTTTTTGGCGGGAAGGATGAGAGCCAGGATGGAACTAGGTGCCTCTGAGGCTTAGCTTAACCACTGAACTACATCCCCAGCCATTTTCTAGTTTTTATTTTAATACAGGGTCTTGCAAAGATGATTAGGCCTTTGCTAAGTTGCTTAGGCCCTGGCTTTGCTGAGGCTGGCTTTGAACTTGGGATCCTCCTGCCTCAGCCTCCTGAGTTGCGGTGATAGAGACAAGTGCCACTGGGCCCACTGAGATCGTGATTTTTAATTATTCAAATGTAATGCCCCCAAAGACTCAAGGCATAAAATCAGATCATACCATTGTCATTAAGTCATAGTGTTAAATTATAAGTCCCATATTTCCTAAATCGATTAGATTCCTCTAAATTCTCTATGAGCTCTAAAAAACTGTGATCAATGCCAGACCTGCATATAGGAACAAGTGAGAAATTTAAGCCACATTCTATTTATGCTAAAGTCTCTAAGCAGCATTGATGCTTTAAAAGTTTGTACTTGGGGGCATAGCTCAGTTGGTAGAGTGCTTGCCTTGCATGCACAAGGCCCTGGGTTCTATCCCCAGCACCACCAAAACAAAAAGATAAAAAGTAAATAAATAAAAGTTTGGAAATAAAAGTTTGCACTTGATCTTTGTTATATTTCTGATTCCTTCATTGCAAGCATGTGATCAGCAGTTTTTCTTTTTGCAATATGCAGCCAGATTCTTTTGACACTAACTCCACACTAGCCCCAAAATTGAACATTAAGGTGTTTTGTAAATAAATACAAACAGGCTTTATTCGAAAACTCAAAGGGCTCACCTATGAATGAACTTTTGGTGTATGGTCTTTGCCATATCTGTTTTAGTGGACTGTAGATATCACTTGCTACCTCATATCCCTAACTGTACTTGGATTTTGAGGTTGCTCCACTCAGTAGTTTCAAATAGATGAGATGTTACTATCCAGTAGTATCTTGGCAAGGGAAAACCTCCTACCTTTCCATGCCATGGGAAATTCTGGGATCTCTTTAAATCTCCAAATTAATGAACAATTCACTGACATATGTTGACCTCCATAGCTGTGGGTTCCACATACATGGATTCAACCAAAATTAGATCAAAAATCTAATTAGGTCTAAGCAGGAAGATCACATGTTCAAAGCCAGCCTGAGCAAATTAGTCCCAAAAAATAAAGTAAAAAGAGCTGGGAATGTAGTTCAGTGGTAAAGTGCTTGCTTAGCACTGGTTCAATCCCCAGTACCACAAAAAAGAAAAAAAAAAAAATGTAGTTAGGCCTGTGATGGCTGTGTCTGTCCTAAACATATACAAACACTTTATTATTATTTCCTAAATAATAAAGTACAACAACTATTTACCTGGCAGTTACATTGCATTAGATATTGCTAAGTCATCTAGAATGTTTTAAAGTATACAGGAGGGTGTATGTAGGATATAATACAACTACTGTGCCTTTTTATGTAAAGGACTAGAGCATCCACAGATTTTGGTGTCCGTGGGGGTCCTGGAACTGATCCCCTGAGGATATGGAGGAGCAACCTTGGAGTGGGAAAATATCCTCCATTGTGTTCTCCCCCTGCCCACCCTCTAGACCCCATATTTCATATTACCCTTTGATTAATCTCTGACCTAGACCTGAGGTTGTCATTGCCTCAGGATAGTTCCTTTACAACAAAATGCAGATAAAAAAGAAGTTAGCTCTTTGCTTTTGGATTTCAAAATAAGCTTTGCAAGAAATAAAAGGATTTTGATACCCAAAAGCTGGCTTTGGATATCAAAGGCTAATACTCAAAAAGACTCAGGGCATAAAATCATGCTGTACTATGCATTATTAAATTGTGAATCCTATGTTTCTAAAAGGGCCATATAGAAAGTCTCTTTTGTCGGGGATTTTAGTCCTCGTTCCCTCCCCACCTGCAGGAGAGATAGGGAGAACACGCAAAGGTCCAGGACAAGCTAAGAAAGGAGAGGGCCGACTGACCGCCAGCACCCAGCCCTCCCCCACTGGAGGACAATCAGACACATCAGGGAGACCAGTCAAGGCTGGAGCTCTTTATTGAGGAAGCACACACAGCTAATATAAGGCACAGGAGCCAATCAGGCTAAGGGTCAGCAGGGTGAGGAGAGTTCACTTGTACACCCATTCTACAGGCAGTAAGGGGAGACAAGAGCTGTCCACCAGGGCAGAAGGGTTCTGAGCGTATCCTAAAGGTGGTCCGATTTTTCATCACAACCCACGGTACCGCCTTCTGGCTGATGGCCAGGGGCCATCTTAGCCATGTGCAGGCCCCAAGACCAGGAAGTGAGCAACGGCAAGTTAGGTTTCCTTTTCTCCATCATAGGTTTCTATTTCTCTGATGTGACGTGCCCTACATCTTTGCTGGTTCTGGTTATTTTGTAATTTAAAAAAAAAAAAAGATGGGGCTGGGGTTGTGGCTCAGCAGTAGAGCACTCGCCTAGCACATTTGGGGCCCTGGGTTCGATCCTCAGCACCACTCCATGTATTGTGTCCAACTACAACTAAAACAAAATATTTTTTAAAAAAGATGCTATTTATGGGCAGGTACTCTAATAAATTTAAAAAGTTGTTTTAAAAATAACTGTGCTATAAATAGTAATTGAAAATTCTAAAAGATCTGTGATTCCAGGGCTGTGCAGGAGGAAAAGAAAAAATAGTCACATGGGTCACTTGTGAAAGATCTTTGGCCCCTTTCCCCTCAAGCTGAGTTCAGCAAAGAGAGTGAATAGACGCACTCTTAGAATTGAGTTGGGGAAATGTGAGCTCAGAGAGTGATAAGACTCCACCACTGTAGAGTATTGAATGACCTGGCCCCAGAGGAGGTATGGGCAGGGAGGCCAGAGGCTGCCTCAGAGCTTCCTGAATGCCCGGGCAGGTAGGCCAGGAGAGGCTCATGTCGAGAGCAAGAAGGACCAAAATGTGAGAGAGACATCTCTGCAGATTCTAAATATATTCACTGATGACTATCCAGGATTAGAGCTCATCCTCTCCACGGTCCCCACTGAACCTTACCTCCAAAGGCAGGAAAACACTGAAGCCAGCAAGCAAACCCGGATTCAGAAGGAAAGAATGCTGTGCCCCCACCCAACCCTCACTCCTCACCCCCCACCCTGTCCCGAACACAAGTCTATGACCTGAGGAATATGTTCCCATGCTCATAAGGTTGACCCCTTGAAAGCTATAAAATAAATTAAAAGTGATTCTTTCAGTTCACCTGTACTCCATGTTGCATACACACCAATGATCAGTAGAAGCCCACAGTCTTTCACACTCTCTAGATAAGTCATTCATCCAATGTTATGGTTGGGCTCTAGAAGTGTTCCCTGAAAAGCTCATGTTTGGGAAGCATCATCCCTAATACAGCAAGATTCAGGGGTAAAGATTTTGGATAATAGTAAGAGCTGAAATGTCATCAGTGGATTAATCCATTTGAAGGATTACTAACTGCAGGTAGGTAGTTTGTGGCTGAAGGAAGTAGGTTACTGGGGGTGTACCCTTGCTCCTGGATCCTCGAAATTTCTGTTTCCTGGCTGCCATGGGCTGAACAACTTTCATCTGCCATGTTCTTCTGCTATGATGTTCTGCCTTACTCAGGCCCAGAGCAATTGCGTCCACCAATCACAAACCGAAGCTGTGAACCAAAATAAAGTTGTTATTGTCAAGTATTTGGGTTACAGTGATGAAAAGCAGACTAATGCATCTACCACCCATACTTCACCAACTGAGGGGAAGGGTCCACTGTGTGCCTCAGTGCACGTGTAACAACAGGTTGGCAAGAGTATACTCAGAGCCCACTAGTTCCCAAGGACCTGAACTTGAGTGCAAGCTATCTTTATGCAAAAATAATAATAATTAAAGAATGCATTAGAAGGATACCAGGGTATCTAATACTCAAAAGTAGAAAGATGATCAAGAATCAACCCTGCTCTTCTCCCCAGAGGTCTTCAGCTCCCTCTCCTCTGCTGGTCTCTGTAGGGCTGCTTCTCCTATATGTGTATCTGGCCAGTCCCACCACAGATTCATATATGGTTTCTCAGCTCAAAATCAAGATGACTAGTGGCTGTGGAGCAAATTTCTAACTCAAAAAAAAAAAAAAAAAAAACTATTTTTTTTATTGGTTGTTCAAAACATTACGAAGCTCATGACATATCATCTTTCATACATTTGATTTAAGTGGGTTATGAACTCCCATTTTTACCCCAAATACAAGTTGCAGAATCACATCGATTACACATCCACATTTTAGGAAAGCTAGCAGAATACAACAGTCACTAATATGGCATTATGCAAAAACTATTTTTAAAAGGATATTTCATTTTCCATTAAAAACTTTCCCCAACTTTAAAGTTTGTAAGCCAAAGAAAAGCTAAAAACCAGTACAATGGCTGGGAGTGATGACACACGCCTGTAATCCCAGTGTCTCGGAGGCTGAGGCAGGAGGATTGCAAGTTCAATGCCGGCCCTCAGCAAAAGCAAGGTACTAAGCAACTCAATGAGACTCTGTCTCTAAATAAAATACAAAATAGGGCTGGAGATGTGGTTTAATGGCTGAGTGCTCCTGAGTTCAATCCCCTGTACTCCCCCTGCAACACACACACATACACACACACACACAAAAAAAAAAACAAAACAAAACAGTACAATGAACATTTGTACATCCTTTAGTTAGATTTATCAGTTAACACTCTTACATTTCCTTTGTCTCTCTCTCTCTCTATCCTCTCTCTCCTTCTCTATTTACTATATGGAGAGACATAGACATTTTTTCTAAACCATTTTAAAATAAAGTATAGATATCATAATATATTATCTCAAATTTCTTCTTCCTATATCTCCTGAAAGAAAGAAAAATCCAGGAAAGAAAATTGGGCTACCTCAAATACCAAAATGACTCTCTCTGGGTCAGGTATCCCTGGTCCAATGGGGTGAGGGTCAATCTCTCTGAGCAGAGGGCAGTTTTCAGAGAATAGCATGGCCTCCCAGGTTCTTGAAAAGATGCCACTACTCCCTGACTATTTTTTATCCCTTTTAGATTAAAAAGATGTATATTGTATCATGTCAGGGACACTTGAGGTTGTCTATGAATAACTAAAATTGCAAAATTGAAACCCACAAATGTCAAAAGCTTACTATATTTTTAAAATGACCCAAATCCATTCCTGCTTAACATTTATAAAACTTTCTGCTCTTGACCACTTTGAGTGGTGGCATTCTGATCTTGGAAAGTTCAAGAATAAAATATGCACATAAATAATTCAATACCTTTGAACAACTAAAATAATTAAATAGATAGTAGTAATTGAGTATTCAGTCTATGCTGAGCACTCTGCTAATTATTTTCATACATTATCCAATTCTCACACAAAAAAACCCGTGTGATATTATTATTCTTGTTGTTTACATTTTGCAGAAGAAACTAAGGAGCAAAGAGCTGAGGTTGATGACCTAAGCACTTAGCACACTGCAAGGTTCTAGCAGTCTTAAGCAAGATCCAGTATTCAAAAGCATAAACATGCCCTGATACATAAGGAAGGTTTGCTTTCCTTTGAGGCTATACTGGGGAAGAAAACCTGAGCTCAGAACAACAAAGGATGGAAATGGCTCCAATACTATACCTGAATAGTCTCAGAAAACCCTTATCTCTTACCACAGGAAGCTCATTGCAGACTAACCATCACAGAGTAAGTACTCTTGTGCCATTGAGCACTATCTCTAAACAGTCCCAAGATACTGCAGGTTCAACTAAAAGGTCACAGGCCAGATTTTTTAAAAAAGCTCTCCTTTCCTGTGGGTGTCAGAGTCCAGGAGGGATGTTCTCACCCACTCATTGTGTGTCCTGAGGGTCCTTTTACAGTGACACCCTGAGCTAAGCAGTACCCATCAAATACACTTTTAATTATCCTCACCCCTGCAGAGTCACAGAATATTGGCTCTTGAGTTATATTTAATCTTTTACTCTATAAATTTAAATATAGCCTAACTCAGATTTTGCTTTGTGTTCTTGAACAGAGACAGGATTTGAATCTTGGTTCCCAGCGAGCCCTGCAGGATACTTCAGCTCAGTGCTTGAGTCTGGTTCAGGGTTTTTGAGGTTCAAATTCTCAAAGGGTCTCTCAATTTCACAGTCCCTGCTGGCAGCTTCTTTAAGAGGAACCCTTGTTCCAGACCATGCTGGGTTCATCCCTCCTCAGGGTTGAATATGGAAAGGATGCGGGAGCCACATGGGAGGAGAGCATTACTCTTTTTCCTGGTATCCACTTCATAGGAAGGGAAATGGTTCCAACATATTGAGCTTTTCCCATTGCCACTCCTAACATCCAATCACACATCTGTGTGATTTTTAAGGCTTTTCTTATACCTGCTTATGTTTTCTATTCCTTACAGGAGAGAATGTGTTCCAAATTTTCTTTTTGCAGTGTAAGATGTCACTTCCTCTGATCCATCTCAACTATGTTCTTTCAAGTTTCCTTGGACGTCCTCTAGTACAACTATTCTCATTTTGGTTGCCGAGTCTCTTTGTGAAACGAACATCTACCCCTATATTAGAAGGTTCTTTCAGGCTACTTGGAAAACAGACTCCCATATTAGTGCAGGAAATGCATTCATTTCAAGGAATCCTGAAAATATGAACCAGGTGGCATCATTTCTGTCTTAACCATAGCCTTCCAAGATTAAAACTCACAATGGTTTTCACAGGGACAATGATGAAATACTGTTCTCATTCAGCCTATCTCTGGGCTTCAACTTTAATTTTATTATATTGCAGTTTATTCTTCCAAAACAGTGGAACAGGTCAGCTTATCACCATCTTGTGGCACTTCCCTTATTGGTCTGACTTGGTGACTCTTGGTCTCCATCTCCTCACCTATCAGTTTTTGACTCAAGAAGAAATTCCTTGGTCCTCACCTATGGCAAGAATTCCTCACCTATGGAATTCACAGTATATGAATTCCACTCAGAAGATAGCTGGAGGCACAATAGGCGTTTAAGTCTTCAGAGTCCATCTCCTAACTAATATGTTGTAAATTCTGTTCTAAAATTTCAGAGTTTCTGCTAAAAAGAATGCTATGGCCACTGGTAAATTGTGAAGATAAAAATTCAAAAAGTTCCACTGTCACAGTGTGCAGAAAAGAGTTGACATAGCAGGCTCAAGACTGCTATGCTTAGAAAGCCCTAATTACATTGTTAACTTATGGTTAGGCTCAGAAAAATTGGATTTCAAGAGGGTTCCCATAATCCCAAGAACTGTTTGTGCAAATGCTATAGTTATGCTAGCACTTGCTTTGCCTTGGGGAGTCTGGAATTTCTGGTCCATGGTGAAGGTGCTTTGAGCCCTGAGTCTCTCACAAGCTTTCCAGATAGCTGACACTTCATACATGGCCAACTTGTTGCTAGAGGAGTGAAGAGCATCCTGAGTGCCTGCAACGGGAGAAGACTCCAGAAGCTTGCATTTGGTTTCCTCTGGTCTTCCTCCCACTGCTTTTATCCCTCACAGATTTTGCTTTGTGTTCTTGCACTATAATAAGTTATAGCCAAGAGCACACCTATATTCTGAATCCTATGAATCCTGCTAGTGAACTGCCGCAGGCCGGCTGCCTACAGCAGAATATCCGGGGGGTGACGAATAACTTGTGTACGTTGATGCAGCAGGAATAGGAGCCGTTTATTGTAGGATCTGAGTGGTATTTATACATTTTACACAGCTTATCTAATTAGCATAAAATAGATACAGCAGTCAACCAATAAGGAATCTCCACACTTAATGGCTTGCTTTTGTTACTTCACAAACCACTCCCTCTGGCATTTGGCCAGGCGCCATCCAGACTTGTTTACAGACTCTAACATATCTCTGGCAAAATAACAGGTGCCAATCTGACTTGTTTACAGACCTTAACAGTGAACCACTTGTAGAAGGGGTTTGGGGGACCCCCAACACAGAGCCTATCAGATCCATAGATTTTTCATTCACATTAGGGTAACATATTTCCTCAAATTAAAAAGCTATGGGTCTCTCCCCTGCAGAGATATTACCCCACCTTTTGCATACATTTTTTATAGCTATCCATCTTTATAGCTATTTAAGTCAGTGAGGTGAAAGAGCCAGCTTTCCTTGATAGTAGCTATAAGTGACTAAAAATGTAATGAGGACAAAGAAGAGACAGGGGAGAGGGCAGAGCCAGGGGGAGGAGGCTGCCATCTGAAGGGCTTACTCTGAGTGGTGAGTCAGCAGCTTAGTGGCAGGCTTTCTATATATCATGAAAAGCCGGTAAAAATGAGCCTTTTCTGCCACATCCACACATTTAATGAACCAAATCCTCCTACTGTATGACCTTTGTGTGCAGGTCAGTTCCTTGGAGCAATTGCATTTATTCTCATCCATTTTTAGGTTTCACTGATGAATTAAAAATAATACCTGAGGATTTGAAAGAAACCCTGTCATTGCTCAAAAGTGCCTGATTTACTCCCAGGGAGTTATCTCAGACCCCGAAAGAATCTCAGCCAGTGAGGATTTATGATAAATGTCAGCGATTATACTGATAATGGAGAGCTCCCCCGAAAGTAGGTAAGGGAAAGCTTGCTCTTTTCAGTGGAGAAAAAGAGCATCAACTGCTTTCAACAAAGCCCAATGCTGGTACATCAGCGTCCTGCTTCTTCTCTGCAGAGTAGGAGTGGGGCAAAAGAAGAAAGGTTTTGGAGGGAGGGAGACTACATGGGGGAAAGAGAGGGAAACAAAACTGCCAGAGAATGAGGCAAAGCTTCCTTCAGCTGTGGGCCTCTGACCATGGAAACCCTGTCCCCAGGGGTCTTCTCAAGAGCCACGACCTAATGCTGCCAATTATACTTCAGGGTGCCAGTGAGGCCACCCTCCCAGCTGACCTGGGCCAGGCCCACTCTGGCAGGAACTTATAGAAGCTCCATCCTTGTGATCAAACAAGCAGCTTCTGCAACCCCCACATAAATTCCAAAGGCAATTGTTTACTCTTACATCTAAGTCTAGAGGAGGCAATAGTCAATGTCCTATGCTCAGGGACAAGTCTGTTATTCTTTTGCCCACAATCTTACATGTTCTCATGGTGT
This sequence comes from Callospermophilus lateralis, assembly GCF_048772815.1. Lineage (NCBI taxonomy): Eukaryota > Metazoa > Chordata > Mammalia > Rodentia > Sciuridae > Callospermophilus > Callospermophilus lateralis. The sequence goes on from NC_135314.1 coordinate 58,073,353, forward strand.
TCCAAATCTGGGAAAAAGCCCAAGAATCTGGCCTACTGCCTTGCTGTGGACATTGGTAGTGTCCGTCTGCCCAGTGTCCCTTCTTGGAGAATTTCAAAACTACTGATGAGTATGCAGCCTGCTATGGGATGGTGTTATAACCCGAACACAGCTAACCGCAGGACAATATGCTTTGTCCAAGGGTGGGCACACAACTCAAGCAGGATCAATTTGAACCCTTCCCTGGAATGGATCCATGGGCCTCAGGAGAATAGAATCTTTCTTCTTGTTGGAGTTCCCAAGTCTAAAGGATGTAATTTGAGACTTGCACCAGTCATCTTCTCAGTCATATGGAGAAACAAAACAGCAGAATAAGCTTGAGAGTCATGTGTGTGTGCGCGTGTGCGTGAAAGAGACACTGACAGACCGAAAAACAGACAGACAGCATTGCCCTGCATTAGTTTCCTAGGGTTGCCACAACCTTGATGGCTTAAAACAACAGAAATTCGTTTTCTCATTGTGCTGGAGGTCAGAAGCCAGATACTAAGGTGTCAGCAGGGCAGCACTCCCTCTGGAAGCTCCAAGGAGAATTCCTTCCTTGTCTGTTCCAGTTTCTGGAAGCTGCCCAAATTCCAGAGCTTTCCTTGGCTTGTGGCTGCGTTATCAAATCTCCATCTCCATCTTCACAGCCCCTTCTCCTCTGGGTGTCTCCTCTCTAGTTCTGTCTGCATATAACCCCCCTCTGCCTCTATTGCTCTTAGGGCCCACCTGGATAATCCAGGAGAAGCTCCTCCACTCAAGAATCTTTAATTAATCACACCTTAGCTGTATTTACTCTTTTGCCATATAAATTAATATTTATAAGCTCCAGGAAGTGAGTATATCTTAGTGGGAGGTTTGGGGTTTTTTTTTTTTTTTTCATTTGTTTGTTTGTTTGTTTTTGGCATCAGGGATTGATCTCATCCCCAGCCCTATTTTTCTTTATATATTTTATTTAGAGACAGGGTCTCACTGGGTTGCTGAGGGCCTCACTAAGTTGTTGAGGCTGGCTTTGAACTTGCAATCCTCCTCCTCAGCCTCCCAAGCCACTGGGATTACAGGCGTGCACCACCATGCCTGGCTTGGTGGGCATTTTCTTAAGTCCCATTCAGTTTTATTGAGTTCCTGCAGTTCCTCCTTCAGCCCCAGGAGCTGCCCCAGTCTCCTCACTAGTCAATAAATTTCCTCCTGGCGTAGGCTAGCATGCATTGATTCAGGGATGCATATTAAAGATGTCTTAAATATTACATGTTCCTGTGTCTGCAGCAGGCTGGGCAATAGAAGAAGGAACACAGTGCTATGGATAGAACATCTGCTCTTCTGCAATTGTTTGAGAAAATCACTTCTCTTTTCCAGCTCTGCTTTTTCAGAATCTTTACAAATATATTTTTTAAAATATTTATTTATTTATTTATTTATTTATTTATTTTTATTATTTTAGATGTAGACAGACACAACACAATGCCTTTTATTTTTATGTGGTACTGAGGATTGAACCTGGGTCCCGCCTGTGCTAGGCGAACGCCTACCGCTGAGCCACAATCCCAGCCCCACCTTTACAAATATTAAGCTTAAGGGATTAGTGCATTTGTTTATTCTTCTTGTTTTAAACACCAAATAACAATATTTATAGCCTGATGATCCATTGATATTTTTGTCAAAAAAAAAAAAAAACTAAGAGACCTAAAAAGACTAGGGCTAGATCAGGTTCAGCATGAGTTGAAGCTCTGATAATATTCCTGGTCTCCATCTTCTAGGTCTGACTCTTCCAGTGTGGCATAATTCAGTCCTAGGAGGAGACCCCTTACAGCTTCAGATTTATGTCATCTAGCACCCAGTAGCAGAGAGGGTCAGCTTCCCTGATGGGTAGGACAAAAGTCTTGGAAGTGTATTTTATTAGCCCTTTTGGGCTGACTTCAATCAAATGCCTCCTCTGAACTAAGAATCACTGTGCCAAGGGATGAAATGCACTTATTGATTTATCCCGAGTCACTTCTTTACCTCTAGAATAGGGTAGAATACATGGACAAAGAGTAGAAGAGGAATGGTTTTCTCGAAGGAAACTACTGTCATTACCTGAAATGCAGGAAAGCATGCTGGATGCAAAAGGAATTGATATGTACTGAATATCATGACATTAAAAAATGCTATGAAGTCTGGGCTGAGAGTGTATCACTCAATAGTAAAGTGCATGCTTTGCATGTGCAAAGCCCTGGGTTCAATTCCAACACAAAAACAACAATAACAACAACAACAAACCTATAAAGTCCTTTTTCTATCAAGCTCATGATAAGTAGAGGGAGTAACATAAATCATAATGTATGAATATAATGTGAGAGTTTATACTATCAATTTACAGAATTTTCTAAAATTAACTTTTAGGAGATTGTGTGGGTCTAGGACCTTTAGATCTAACAGAATAGGCTACATTAAGTTAATGTAGCTACAATGATCAATTAATAAATATTTAGTAAATACTTTATTTCCCCAAGTTGTGGATGAATGCATCTTGCCACAGGTCTTCTCAATGATTAGTCAATATGTCATAATGAATGATTAATTAGCCATAATAAATATTGTAGACATCGTTTTCTGCCATAGTAATTTTCAAATGTCTTGCACTTCCACTAACAATAGACTAATATTTCCATCACAAAACATACAAAAAAATGAAATAAACAGGATGTGGTGCCTCATGCCTGTAATTCCAGTGACTATGAAGGCTGAGGCAGGAGGATCACAAGTTCAAGACTAGCCTGGACAACTTAGTAAGACCCTGCTCAAAATAAAAACTAAAAAGCACTGGGAATGTAACTCAGTGGTAGAATGCCTCTGGGTTCAATCCCCAGGATGCAAAATTTTTAAAATTATAAAATTTTTAAAAAAGAAAATGAGGGCTGGTGATATGGCTCAGTTGGTAGAGTGCTTGCCTCACATGCACAAGGCCCTGGGATCAAGCCCCAGCACCCCTGCCTGCCCCCTACAAAAGATGAATTAAAGATAAAATAATCAATTTTTTAAAAATACTTCTTTATTTTACTTATTAATGGTCAAAAAACTTTTTTATCTCATAGGAAAGATAAATTTAGTGAGTGTGATGGCATTACTTCATTTAGAAATTATTTGCTTAAAATTTGTGATAGAATATTGAGAGTCTGATTCTAGGTCCAGTTTATTTTGATATTTGGGGTTTTTTTTAATATTTATTTTTTAGTTTTCGACCGACACAACATCTTTGTTTGTATGTGGTGCTGAGGATCGAACCCGGGCCGCACGCATGCCAGGTGAGCGTACTACCGCTTGAGCTACATGCCCAGCCCTTGGTTTTATATATTTAAGAGCTTAATAAAAATAACTAATTGTTAGAGACTGCATTACATGCCTCAAAAATTCGTACCTAACTCCCAATGTTACTGTATTTGAGGACAGGAGGTATTAAAGCTAAATTAAGTTGTAAGGATAGGGTCCTTATCAGGTAAGACCTGTGTTCTTATAAGAAGAGGAAGAGACATCCAAGAAATAGCCATATAATCACCCAGGAGAGAGTCATGTGAGCCAAGGAGAGAGGTCTCAAGAAACAGTCTCTTGCTGGCACCTTGGTCTCCAGAAATGTGAACTAATAAATATGTTGTTTAAACAACCAGTCTAGGGTATTCTGTTAAGGCAGCTCTGGAAGATGAATGCACTCACAAACACACACAAGTCTTGCTGGAAGATGTGTGCTATGGGTTCACTCAGAAAATTATGACCTCATTTTTCAGTCTCATCTTTTGGTCCTAGAAACCAGTTTTGCAAAGGTTTTGTTGAAATCTGACTAGTAAATTTACGTCTGCCTTGTAAATCACTTATTCATCAATTTAAAGTTGTTGCATTTTTATATTTTAAAAAATGAGTAAATAAACCATTAGAACTCTTAATTGGAAGATTTTTAAACAGGTTAGAATATTGTGCTGTTTTTCAAATGTGCATATATGAAAGGTTTTTAGGTGCTACACTTTTATTATTTTGAATAATAAAATCACTTAATGATAAAACAGTCCAAATTATCCAATTTCAAAATATTTTATCCACAACATTCTTGTCTTAACAAGCAATTATTTTATTACTCCTTAGTTTCATCACATTTCATCTTGAAGTGACAGATTTAATCTGATAGGAAGCATTCTGCGTGTTGTCATATAAAAATATTTTATATTTCATTAAAACTCAAAGATGATTTTGAGACAGAGGTCTTAAATGTTGCTAAACTTGAAAATATGCATCATTGTTTGACCTAAAGACAGCTGTTCCCAATTTGTTATCTTTTTTATGTGACAACAATCAGAATGCTTCCTATCAGATTAAAATAAATTCACACACAATCTGTCACTTATTTTGATTGTCATGCCCACAGCATTATTAAGTATTACAAATATTCTGCTATATTTTAATTTATAAAACTTATTAACCACATCAATGACTTTCTGTAACATTATGTGCCCTCTGACCCCAGTGCCTTTGCTGCAGCAGTTCCTCCATGGATGGTGCAGTGAAGATTTCACATGTGAGCCTCACTGTGGAACCTTGCCCAAATCCTTCCACTCCTACGTGGCTCTACTTGCACCGTTCTTCCAGAAAATATTGTTTTCATTAAAGATTCAATGTATTATTAAGAATGTTTCTCTCTCAGTATACCCTTCCTAGGTTACACACACACACACACACACACACACACACACACACACACAGCAATTCTTTGTGCATTTCATTATTGAAACAGAATTTAGCCAATATAATAATCTAAGGAACATTTGAGACATCTATATATTTATTCTCTATACAGCAATCTCCCACATGGTGTCATTTTCTCTGGTACTTGTTTTATTTCATTTTCTGCTAATCTACAGCAATATGTATAGTCATCCCTTGAAATCCTCAGTGATCGTTTCCAGGACACCCCTGAAGGTAACAAAATCCAAAGATGCTCAACTCCCATGTGTAAAATAGTGCAATATTTGCATATAACCTATTGTTATTGTATTCCCCCCAAACACTTCAAATTATATCTAGATTACTTATAATACCCAAAACAATGCAAATGCTATGTAAATAGTTGTTATGCTGTATTATTTAGAGAACAACGGCAAGGGGAAAAGTCTGTACATGCTTATAAAACACACTTTTTTTTCCTGAATATTTTCTATTTGTGCTTAGCTGAATCCATGGATACAAAACACAAAATGTGTACCCACATTTTACCATCATATTGTTCTTCATGTACTATTTCTACTATTCCCTATTAAGCAGAAAAACAAATATTTCCTCAACAGTATGTCTTTTGTCATTAAGAAACCTAAAATAAAGTCTCTAAACATTTAGCATTAAACTAAGTGAAATTTTCTAAAATACTAAACTGAGTATTACATATACTCACCAAAAAGAAAAAAAAAAAGCAGGATTTGTCTTTATGTTCAGATACCTGGTTTTTAAAGGTTGTGGTTTTAACCAGTATTTCAAGGCATACAAGGGATTAAGCCATAACAATGACTGTAAATCTATGTTTTAAATAGTCATAATGTTACTTTTGAATTTTTTAATTGACTATGGTCAGATTTGATTGTCAATTGCTTTTATCATGTTAATGTAGCAGATGGTAAACTCTTTTCTGATGTAGGAAGTGTGTTAGTTAGCCCTTTCCTTACTATTAGAAAAAAGCTTTATCCTCAGTTATGGTTTTATATCTGAACTATTTTAAATCTAGTTTAAAATAGATAGTATCATGTGTAAATCCACTGAAGTGGACACACTACAGCACACCACACCACAGTCTGTTAAAAGGACTAGCTGCTGCCATTCACTTTGTTTGGAAGAATACCCACTCTCTCCTCATGGTGTTAGGAGAATGAGGTTTAACTCATGGCTGACATAGAAATCAAATATGAACACCGCAGTCAACTCATATTTGCAACGCCAATTTCTATGTTTAGATAGGAAATAAGTAAAAATAGAAGTTCTAACTTTCTTTTCCCATGCCTTTGGAGAAGAATGAATTCACAGTAGAGGTTGTAGTGGACATTGGCTTCTTTTAGCATCCATTCCCTGCTTCTCCTGACAACATCAGACTGAACTTCTTTTGGATGTTCCAAGGGTGGGTCCTCATTGGCTTAAGCCAGCCAATTGCTCCACCACAGTGATCAGTTTGGAGATGTCAAGAAACTCAATTTGGCCTTTTAAAATGCATACCTTGGCTAGGTGCACTGACTCATGCTTGGAATCCCAGGGACTCAGAGGTTGAAACAGGAGGATAGCTAGTTGGAGGCCAGTCTGGGCAATTTATTCAGACCCTGTTTCAAAATACAAAATAAAAAGGGTTAGGGATATAGCTCAATGGGGTTCAGTCCCCAATAGGGCAAAAGGAAAAAAAAAAAGGGTGTCTTATGACATTTGTAGCAGCTCCAGAAAAAAGTCTCTCTCTCTCTCTCTCACCCAGATGAGGCTAGTCTTGCTGTCAGTTACCACACTGAGAGAATAGACTCGAGATTGCAGGAACCACCCTGTAGAACTCAGGAATGCAATAACACTGCTGAAAGGTGGAAGCAAGAGATGACAAGAAAGTGATCTCTGGTGACCTTATTTGAACTTCCAGATAAAGGCTTACCTAAATCCAGTCTTATCTCTGGACTGCTCAGCTACATGGGTCAATAAATTCTATTTGATCTCAGAGCCATTTATTGAAATTGGCTTCTCTGTCTGTCACTTGCAACCAAAGCTTCCCACTGATAACCATACTCTGAATCAAGAACTATGTAAACAAGTGTTAAACATTGTACAACAGTATGCAATAAAAATGCCAAGCTGAAAAGCTGGATAACCAAATGTATAACCTTGCAAAAGTATCTAAATTTTTCTGAGCTTCAGTTCTCTTATTTGAAAATGGAACTAATAAAAAAACCTTTTAGTTTATTGTGACAAATAAAATAAGACATGTTGAATGATTCTCAAGTACCTGGCACATATACAAACTGCTATTTAGATGCAAAAGAACAATGAAAAAATAATGGTCATCATTTACAGAGGCCTGCTACCTGCCTGGCATTTTTTATAATGTGTCTATTTAAATTTCACAATCCCTGAAGGGTGTTATCACTGCCATTTGTCACATGCAGAAAACTAGGTTCTTAAGTAATTTGATGAAGGTCACCCAGCTAGCAAATGGCAGTGACAGGACTGAAAGTCAGGTTAGTTTGACTTCAAACCTTACATACTTTACACTTTGCCAAGTTTTGTCGAAAAAGGTGCTAGAGAGCAAAGAATTTGACTTGGGCTCTGAAAATAACAATAACAAAAGAGAATTTTAATAGACAGAAGGAAGAATGCCAGTTTTTTTTCTTAAATTTTTAGTTATAGATGAACACAATACTTTTATTTTAATGTGGTACTGAGGATTGAATCCAGTGCCTCATACATTCTAGGCAAGTACTCTACCACTGAGCTACAACCCCAAACCAAGAATGCCAGTTTTGAGGGTGAACAGTGCTATATGAAGGGTGCAAAGTATTGTGATTGATAGAGGGCAGAAACAAAACTTTATCTACCATACTTCCCTCCTTTGATCCTAGCACAACGATTAGGACAGTATATCTAGTGGGGATACATCTATTTCTTGCTCCTCTTATTTCCATGAGGAGTGAGCAGGAGGAAGTTTTCTGACTGGTGAAATCCAAAATAGTCATGCATCCTCTATACTCTAAGTTTAGGAAGCAGGCCTGCCCCAGGAAGCAGTGTTTTCTGTTTTTTCATGCAGTGGGTTTAATACAAGTAGTTTTCCAACTCTGCTTGTAACTCTGGGGTGAAGTACTAGGAGGCCTGTTGTCCCTGAAGCTCTAAAGCCACCATTCCAGCTTTCACCAGGAACAAAGCTGATATTTGCTCTCCAGTCAGTGTGACTCCTACAGCCATTGATGGATTTTGAATTTGCACGGGGGATCTGGGCATTGTTTTGAAGTCCCCTAAATCCTCAACAGTAGGTACTCGGCAAACCTGGGTCAAAGAATATAAGTTCAAAGGACAATGTAAAGACTAGACTGATTTGAGAAGAGGGAACATGTTGAAGTAGATGAAGAGAGGGTTAGGGTATACCAGGTAATGGGGGGTTCACAAGGAAATAAGAAATTTGGATCTGATGTAGGGTAAGAGTGCTGTAGGTTCTTAGTAAAGGAAAAACATGAGAAAGAGAATTTAAGCCAAGTAGTGAGAAACTATGACAATGTGTTGCAGTGGAACTACAAGAGTGGGTTGTTGGGGGACAGCTGGAGCCAGAGGGCAACCAGAGGTGGTTTCTAGAATTTCTTAATGAGGGAAGATGAAGGTCTGGCCTAGGAAAGTGGGCATGTGGAAATAGGGAGTGGAGGGATGCATATGCCATCTCAATGGGAAAACTGCCAGGCTATGGTGACAACCAAGCTCTGGAATAAGGAGATATGTTTAGAAGGCAACCACTGAAGGAGGTAGATGAGCAGGCTCCAGAGCTGGTGGGAAGGGGGATTCAGCCTTGGGCAAGTTAAATCTGAGATGCCAAGTAGATTAGTTCTCCGCACTAGCCACGGGGGACTCATGGCAGGAAAAGAAGCATATTTAAGCGAGTGGGGAGCGCCTTCAAAGAGGTAAGACACCTTTGAAGGCTGCTAGGAAGAAATTGGTGGATACCCAAGGCGTGAGCAGGACAGTTACCTGTAATGACAGAAGGACAGAGACACAAGTGAGACATGGGCTGAGAAGAGGAAGCAGTCACGGCTCTTGGACCTGAGGGAAGGGCAGGAAAAGGCTACCAGCATATGCTGGACTCAGGATCTTCTCAGCAAAGCAGGGGACTGACCCTCACCTTGCGATTGAACCCAGACCAGCCTTCCATGCGCCGGCCCGTCTTTGGCCACTGCACCCACTTCCTGATGCTCTGGCTACAGCGGCACCCTAGTCTCTGGGCTGAGGGGGCTCCTTTGTACCCCAATCCTCTCCCTTTCAGCAGTAGGGAGGCTCAGACTACCTAGGCTGCAGGGCATCTTCTCTCCGGGGTTCCAGTCCCGGCCTAGACCGGGGCCCCCAGCGGTACCGCCCACTTGGCCACCTCTGCAGCTCACGCCGCCGGCTGCGGCCCGGGCTGCTGCAGGCCAGCCGCCCCTCCCGGGGGAGGGGTTTTGGCTCTCCTCGCCCCCCCTCCACCCCGCACCCTCTTCCCCTCTCGGCCTTTGTTGCAGCGTCCCTCGGGACAGCCCCCAGTGCCTTCGCTTCAGCGTCCTGGGGGTCGGAAGGATGCCTGGCGAAGGGCCGTGCGGTGAGAGGGGTTTAGGCTGAGCCAGGACGCACGAGGGCTCCCCGCAGCCGGGGACGAGGGAAGGGAGGGGAGCTGGAGCCGCGGGGCCCGCTGCTGCAGAAGTGGGAGGAGAATGGGAGGAGCTGGGGGGCAGGCAGTCGGGGAAGGAGGGGTCTTAAGGGGCGGCGAGCCCAGGTCGAATTTCCTCGGAGGCTGCTGATCCGCGAAGCTCCCACCTTCGCTTTGAGCTCGTTGCTGCCGTTCTGTCCCGCGCCCTCCGGAGCCCCGGACCGGACCATGGTGAGCACGGAGTGCGGTGGCTCGACCCCTCCGGGCGGCCTGGGGTGCCCGGACGGAGGGGACGAGCCTGCGGGACCTGAAGAAGTTTCCCGGGTCTGCGCGGGGCCCGGCGCCTTCAGTCTCGCTCTCTTCTCTCTCCCTCAGATGTGGAAACACTGGCTTGCGCTCGCGTTCGTGGCCGTCGCCTGGGTCCACGCCGAGGTAGGTGAGGGGTCCAGGAGGTCGGAACGCGGGCCCCAGGCCAAGGGGCTCTGCGCGCCTGGCGGCCGGCGTGCGTCCTGGGATGCTCGCGGGGTGGGACTGGGAGTTTCCACACTTGCGGTGGAGTGGGGTGGGGCGAGGCTCGAGGGGGCGCTCGGAGCAGAAATGCTACTCGCCAAACTTCAGTCTTAAAATCTGGATAAGTTTGGGCCATAAGCGAGAGCCCCACCGCGCCTAATATGGAGGGAGGGTGGGGTGGGGGAGAGATCAGGACTGGGCGGACTGGGACCGACGCGGCGACAGCAGCAGTCGAGTTCAAAAAGGCGCCCTGAGTTCTTCCCTTCACTTTAGAGGAAATTAAGAATAGTTCAGGACTTTTCCTTTCCAAGTCTGTCTTCCCCGGGGGTGGGGGTCGGGGAATCAAAAGATTCCTCTTTCGGGGCAAAATAAATTTCTCTTTCTTCTTTATAAAGTGAGATTATGATTCCCTGAAATTTTTTTTTTTTCTTTTCAAAGTGCCCTGGGATTTTTTTGTTATTATTTAGGCCATATAAGGGCATTTTAAAAATCTAAATTATCCTTTAAACTCACATTGCGCAAGTGTGAGAGATCCATGGCTCTGCCCTTTGGGGGCTCTGCGTTTCCAGTTAAGGCATTTCAGCTTTTTTTTTTTTTTCCTGGTAATGTTTTCTTTTCAACTCCAGTGACCTTCCTGAGACACTACAAACAAACCAACAACCCTTCGCTCACAAGCCCCTCCATTAACTCAAAGGTTTATGGACAGAAAATAAACAATTCTAAATTCCCTGGGCTCTAGTCTCCAGAAAAGTGAGGTCAGAAACTAAACATTTGATAATTATGGCAGGAAATGTGGAAGGAATTAAAAAGCATGAGGGAGAAGAAATGGAATGCACATTACAAAAGAAATAGCTCCCTAGTGGGTGGTTTATAGTCCCTTTTAGTTTTTTTTCTTCATATTACAGTTTAGCCCCACCCTTAGCATCACAGCCTGACTGTACTGCAGAATTCATAAATGCATACAAAGTCTTCACGATTTAAAAAAAATACACATTACACTGAAGTCTCACTTAATTCACTACATTATTGGTTGATGTAGAAATACAAGCTGTTTTTACTCCCAATGAAACAAGAATAGCTAATAATTATTAGCTATCTACTATGAGTTGTAATAAAATTCCATTTTCATGGTATAGAAAGTGATTCAGGGAAGTTTACCTAATGCATCAGATGCCCTTGACTATTAATGCTAGCAATAGGATTTGAACCCAAGCTCCAGACCCACTTCCAAACATGAAGTCTTAGCATTTACCAAGTATTTTGTATACGGGACTGTGTGTATTATTGCATCATTTCTTTTAGTTCCCCAAACCCTGTAAGATAGGTTTTGTTATTCCCATTTTATAGAGGAGGGAACATATTTAAGGACACTTGCCCAAGGTCATGTAACTGAGTAGTAAAGAAGAAGGATCTGAACCCAGTTCCCTCTGCCTCTGGAGCTCACCTTCAACTCCTGGCCTGCTTCTCTTCCGTTTCATTTTCCAGAGTTTAAATTTGAGGAATTATCCCTCTTCACTGGTAGATTTAGTCCTGATTAAAAAACACTCCTCCATCCCTTGCTGTACCCTCAAAGGACAGCCATAGTTCTGTGATGGATGAGGTGAATCCTGGGTTAGTTTTCCAGCAGGCTTAAGAATTGCCAGCCAGTGTGTGAAATGGCTCTGTGAACTGGAATGCAAATAGGAGATGTGAGGAAGCTCTGAGTTCAGTCACCACAAGGCTGTGAGGCCCAAGGTCTGGGATCTATTCTAGGCAGCCTGTACTGTACACCCGCCTCCCCACCCCTCTGCAATGCAGAGAAAAGCTTAGCCCTGGTAGGAAGTTCCCCCAGCAGCAATTTCCTGCTGGAAGTAGAAGAGCATCCAGTATTCTCAGAATTCCTGGGCAAAATCTACAGGGAAAGAGGCAAAATGAGAAGTGCTGAGGCATGGAAATCGAAGGAGTTGGTACAGAAAGTTACAGTGAAGAATGAGGGGTTACATTTCATGACTCCAGTTTTTTAAGGATCATTACCTTTTAATCGAGTCAACCTTTGGTGCCTGGCCCTAAAAGCTATATATGGCAAATTTTTAATCCATGTGTTCATAATGTATCTTTAATTATTAATGAAAAGGTAAATTAACCCTCTCCATAGGAGACTTTTACCTCAAATATATTTTAAGAATTATGTCTTGTAGTGAATGTGCTTACAGTAGAATTTTTCCCCTTTAAGGACATTCAGCAAACACACTCAAGAATGGGATTTATAGGCTTATTGGCAAGAATCCATTTTGGTAAACTTTAGATGAGTTAAAATTGTGCAAATATTGTTCAACTTTTTAAAAATGAAATTTAGAAAATAAAGTGAGGGTTCTCATTGCTTTTTGCATCAAGATTTAATACAAAGATTTAATTCAGCCTTTTAAAAAATAATATATTTATCTACAAATAATGTTTCTATTTGAAGAAGCCAAAGTTGTTGGAGTAATCCTTCAAAATTGGAGGTGTTCCAAGCTTGGGGAAAGGTGGACTGTCATCATTGTTAATATCTGGCTATGTAAATTCCATTTGGTTAGATTTGAGAAACTATTAACAGATCACATTAAGGAAAGAGTTACATTCTTCCCAGTGTTTTCCATTGTCTTTTAAAAATTATTTATTTATTTATTTATTTATTTATTTATTTATTTATTTATTTTAGTTGTAGTTGGACACAATACCTTTATTCCATTTATTATTTATTTTTATGTGGTGCTGAGAATCGAACCCAGGGCCCCGTGCGTGCTAGGCAAGCGCTCTACCACTGAGCCACAATCCCAGCCCCTTCCATCGTCTCTTACTTGGCATTTCCAAGTTGCTTTTTGATTGCTTCCTTTCTTACCTACTCTATCACCAGCATATTCCTTCAGCCAGCAGCCATCTGAATTCTGCCCCATTCACATGAGCAAACACCAATGTACTCTATAGAGTCCCTGCAAAAAAGACAGTGTTGAGTATGGCACATATCTCTAGATGTATATAATATTGCCATCTGGCCAGGGCAGGACATGGGGGGTGGAGGCCATGGCAGAGTGAGGGCTTCTATTAGCAACTACACAAAGCCTGTTTATTTTCTCTCTTCTATTCCCTTCCACTGGGTGTGATTACAGTTCCTTGAGAAGTGTTGGAGATGCAGGCATGGTGGGGAGAACCCAGATTTTGGTTTGCCTGCTCCATGAGTTGATGATCTCTGTCACTCTAGCATGGCAAGTTGAAGGAGACTCTGTGGCCCAACAAGACCATGAGGAGGACAGCCTTGGCAAGTGCCCAGGTGTTCCCCCACTTGCTGTTAGGGGTGGCCTCTGCTAGCATTGATTCCCAACATTTCAGGTCTACAAATTCTTTATTGTGAACCATGCATAAAGGGAATAGATTTACAAATCAGATTGTAATTCCAGTGAGAGATCCACATTTGACCTGGGAACTGTAAGTATATTACCTAACAGTAAGGAGATGCAATAACAATTCTACAGACAGATTAACTTCACTTAGTTCTTGACTGACCCCATTACAATACCATCAGGGTTCTGTCCCTCAGAAACCGCACTTAACTTTCATTTATACCCTATGCATATAGCTAACCACTAGGGTTTTTTGTTGGTTGATGTGGGAGCTCCTCTACATTCTTAGATAGTCTCAGGTAGACCTAGAGTGTAACCTCCATCTACTGACTGCTACTTCTTGAAGCTTCAGCCAGTGTATTTGCTACTAAAATGATTTCTTATTTACTTTTGGCAAATAAAGTTGTTGTAATGCTGAAGACCATCATTGGAAATTGGAATGTTAAAAACAGAACAGGTATACAACTAAAAAGCAAAAACAGAAGGGCAAGTGCCCAGCAAATCAAGGCCCTGGCCATTGAGAATGTCTTTAGAAGGTGGACATATTGCCAGGCATGGTGGCACAGGTCTGTAATCCCAGTGACTCAAGAGCTGAGGCAGGATTGCAAGTTTGAGGCTAGCCTCAGCAATTTAGTGAAACCCTAGCTCAAATTTTTTAAAAAGACTGGGGATATAGCTCAATTTTAAAGCACCCCTGGGTTAAATCCCCAGTACCTCCACCCTCCAAAAGTGGACATGTTACAACTCCTGTAAACATTTCTGGATTTGGTAACAGAAAGCAGGCTCCAGTTCCCAGTCTCCCAGGAGCAAGTTGGGGAAGAATTGTAAGGGGGAGAAATTAGAGAGTATGGACTGCGGTGGACATAATGACTCCAGAGGAAATGTCCCAAAGAAGTCTGTTAGGCAGAACAACACATGCTTGCACAAGAACAAAAAGTAAAGGATGAATAACAGTGGTCACATATGAGAATGGTTTCTTTTTCTTAATCGTCTTCAAATAACTGGACATCCAACAGAACATTCCTAGCAGACATAGTGACACACTCCTGTACTCCCAGCTACTTAGGAGACTGAGGCGGGAGGATCATTTGAGTGATACCAACCTGGACAACACAATTAGCTTCTGTCTCAAACTAATACCAGATATTATAAGACTTAAAAAAATAAAATTAATATAGCTCATTTTGTAAGCCAGATGATTATTGTCCTTGGAGGTCAAATGCATACTTTTTCCCAGTGTACATGTTTCTGACCCTGGCTTTGGCAACTGCCTTTTCCAAGAGTGAGCCATGAACAGCACCGGTCTTCCCTTCACTTTGCCCATCAGTTAGCGTTTACTGCCACAGGCTGAGCATGCTATGCACACATGGTCTCTACCTACCAGTTGCTTATAGTCTAGCAGTGGGCCAGGTTCTTTAAATTGTGGCAGCTACTGTGTCTATTACAAGGATATGGTGAATAAATGTCCTTGTAATTCTTGTTGTACATTAATATAGAACTTCCCTTGATATTGAAAATTCCTTTACAGTTGTAAAATGGACACAAATCTTTAGGGTGTAGTTTAATGAACTTCTACATCTGCATATACCCAGGTGGTAGCCATCACCCAATCAAGACAGAGGTAGTATTATCTTTATCAGCCCAGTATCTTGATGTCTCAACACTCAGTCACACTTGGCAAGTTTTTAATCCATGCTTTAGCAATAGTGATCCTTTAATAATTGATGAAAAGGTAACTTAACCCTCTCTATGTGACTTGCAATTTGCATTTTATTTTAAGCATTTAACTTGTAGTTAACTGTGCTTATAGTAGAAAATTGTTTTCTTTCTTAGGTACCAGGACAGACAGCAAATAGTTAAATGCAGTCTTCATTGATGTGAATTTGATTTAGTAAACCTTAGGTCAGTTCTGGGGGAGCTTACTTGACTGTTTTGTGAATGGATATGCTAGGGCTAGTATAATCTACACTGAGAAACTAAGTTAAGGAAAGAAAGTCAAATCTTTCTATTTGACCTGTTTGCCCTGGTCATTATTACATTTAAGGAGACTGTACATAAGATACTAGTCGTGTGATGTATGACAGCAAAAAACTTAGTACTGACTAAATATCCAGTGGGAGAGGGTGAAATAAATCATGGCACAGCCATGCGTACCACTAAAAGTTGTGTTTACAAAATACTATCTGTAGGGTTGGGATTATTCTTTGCTCTCATCTTTTCTATGTTCTCTTTTTATGGGTATACTTTATTTTCATGTTTTATCAGAAAATAACAACTTTTTATTTAAATAAAAGATTAGAGAGATAAATTCCTCTCAAAAAGAAAGGGATTCACAGAAATTCCCGTATTGTCAAGACACTGAATGAAATATCCAAAGAGTAAAACTTCTAAGGATCCTTTTAGGAGAAGGGAGGGAGTGAGGTTTCATAATTAGCCACTATTGGTTCATCCCCCTTCTAGAGAAATGGATCAAGTCCATCAACAGAAGTATTCAATGAACTTATTGGATACTGTATAAAATAAAAATAAATATCTCCCAATTCTATGACATGGCATAAACATAGCATACACATCAACATTACCTCTCCCTTATCCATGACAGACAGTTCTAATCAATCATGAAGTTCTTTCCTACTGAATCTGGAACAGGTTTGAAAATCATACTCAGTAATGTTCGAGGTAGTTATAAGCAATCAATCAGAGTCTGTCTGTGAAATAAAAGGTTTTTTTGCCATTCCTGCTGGAAAAAATCAATCCAGTTGGACAAACATTGACAAATGTTTAGCCAAAATTAGGATAATTAGAAGGCAGAATTCAGGTCTGTGTGAAACTGACAAAGACAACATGGGGTAATAGGTGATAGAATGCAGATTGGAAATGGATGAAAATCCCAGGAAAACTCTGCTTGCCAGTTTCTGGTCCAAGCTTCTGAGTTCTTTAGATGAATCTGAACACTTTGAATTAAGCCAAAACTGCTAATATTGGCCATCAACAAAATAGGATAATGAGAATTTTCTTGGCCGTTCCAGTGAAAGTTTGAACGGTTGCTGTTGCTAAGGCTTTGTAAGAGCTGCTGCTGTCATAGATAACAGCTCTGCATTAGCAGAGTCTGGCAATAACTTGCTAATAGGATGCTTTTGGGGTAGCTGAAATACAAAATATATCTCATAAATTTGCATTTTTTTTGCTGTGGTTGAAGGATTTTCATGTAATTTCTTAATAGACTTTCTATATCCTCATTTGGAAGCCATCACCATTAAGCTATTCCCAGGATTACGTCTAAATTTATGACCCCTAATGTGTCCCATGAATAATCCCAGACACTATTTGTGACCAGTCAAGCTGTTGCCAGGCAAGTTATAAGATACATGGAAGAAGCTGTGGTCTGTTTCAGGCCCAGATGTGTGTGTGTTTTCACGGGTTATTGGCTTGAGTTGATGTAGGGAGAGAGTCTGTCTTTCTCTACTCCTTGTTGTTTTCCAGATTTAAATCCTGTGTCTGAAGCAATATCTGTCTTTTCCCCAGTCTTTTATTCTACTCACAACAGTCGTTATTAAGTATAATTTATTAATCTCCTACAGAAGCATCTGACGTTATGCAAGTCACTTTGCACGTATCCTACCACTGGAATATTGTGGGATTAAAGGGCAACAACTTATGGTCCCTGTACTGCAGGAGCTGCCACCACTATAGCTACTGTACAGCTCAAATGGTTCCAGCCATTAAGGAACCAAATCTATGGCTTTGGTAGAAATTACTACTCCATTTTCCTCCTCTTTCTACTGGTTCAGGAAATCCTGAAATGCAGCGGTGGGATGGGTGATCCCTGACTTCTCAAAATTTCTGAGGCTCCACTTGGGCAGCTGGGGCCATTTTCAACCTCCACTTTGTTCACCCTGTCAGTATATCCAGTAGGTGGCAGCTTTTTGCATGGGACTTTACCTGAAATTTTATCTGTCCCTAGGCTCTGGTGTTTTTCCCTTGCTTCCCATTTTCATGACACTCAAACCTTCCTCTGAGTTCCTTCTTTCATTATCTCGTTCTCACATCTGGATGTCTCTCAAAAAAAAAAAAAAAAATTTATTTTCTGTGCCAGTGTTTGAACCCAAGGTTTTGCAAATGCTAGGCAAGTGCTCTACCACTGAGCTAAACCCCAGCCCCAAGACTTTTATATGAATTTTGTTACTGAACATTTTTATTATTAACTGCAATTAATTGTAAAGAATGAAAAAGTTCTTGACTTAGAAGTCCTGCTCCTACCCTTTCTGATAGCACCATTTTAAAATTACCTGATGTCTCTCAGACTTGTCCAGACGTGAGACCTTGTGCAAAGTGACTTATCTTCCATGAGCTCACATTCCTCATCTATAAAATGGGAATGATGCTGTTCTCTGCCTGTCTCTTCAGTTAGGTAATGGAAAGGGCTCCTTGACTGATGGCACATAAATCAACACCAAAAACAGAGTCCTGCTAGAGAGATAAAGTGCCTGTTGCCATTCCCTACTAGGCATCAAGGAAGAGTGTTTTTTGGCTCTATAATGTCAACAAGAAAATTCTCACTTTACACAGAAATATCCATGAGTCATTGCCTCTTATTGTACAGAGTATGTACTGGCTCAGGTTATTACTCCATTTACCTACTTATCCTTGAGAAGATGTAATATGTGATGGTTCAGCACTCTGACCTTGAAGCTAGAGAATCCTTGGGTTTAAATCCTAGTGCTGCCCTCACTGTCCATGCAGTCTTGGGGAAGTTACTTAAAATCTCTGGCCTGTTTCACAGTCTATAAAATGGGATTAATACAAAGTATCTACCCCACAGATTAGTCATGAGAATCAAATAGCTGCTACATATAAAGCAGTTAAAAGTGAGTTTGGCCCATCGCATGTTAGCTACTCCCATTCTGTAGCATCTCTACTAATAAGAACTCCAAAAGCCATTGGATTTGGGTGTATGAGAGAGCGAGCCATAGTATATGGAATTCTCCTGCCTCTTTGATTTGCTCTCTTCAGGAGTTTTAAGTATCTGTCTCCTTCTTTGTTAATCAAAGTTTCCAACTCTGCAGATATAATTATGTCAAAGTTACAATAAATGGCATATTTGTTGCTCAATTTAAGTTTTCATAGGTTTTCCACATCTGGAACAATGAGACAAAATGGGTTAAAAAGAAAACTGAGCCATCAGGTATGGTGGCACATACCTGTAATCCCAGCAGCTCACGAATTTGAGGCAGGAGGATCACAAGTTCAAAGCCAGCCTGGGTAATTTAGTAAGCCCCTGTCTCAAATTAAGATTTAAAAATACTGATCTTGTTGTTCATGGTAGAGTGCTTGCCTAGTATGGTTCAGGCCCTGGGTGTGATCCCTAGCACCACAAAAATAAATAAATAGAAAATGGGGTATTTATTTCAGGGGACATTTTGATGTTCAATATTTATATAAGAAACGTTGCTTCTACTGAACCAGTCTTTTCCTTAAACTTCTATGTAGTGTTTCCTCTGTGAGACCACAACTCTGTCCTTCCTCTAAGGAGAGGATTTCACCTCCATTGAGCATCTCCTATAGGCCAAAACCCAGCATAGGTTCTCCCTGAGGCAGTAAATGAAGGGAAGGAACCAGAATGAGAAGAGGAGAAAGGCAAAAGGAGAGGCATAAAGCTCCTCTGGGATTTTTCCACATAGTGTTCTCTCTCCTGGGTTTCTCCTTACATGTGGAGGTGACCACCAGATGTTGTAGATGGCCATTTTCATATAGTCTTCCTGTAATCCCCACAGCATGGCCTGTTAGCTGGTGATAAGTCTTCAATTTTGATTTTGGAAAATATGATCACACAAAGAAACAGGGCCCCTTGTTGTGCAGCCAGTCCTGCCTCCAGCCTCCGGTGCCCACACCTCTCATCCCCAGGCCCTGGGTGATTCTCTTTGCTCTCCTCTTCATCTTTCTCCTCTTCCTTGGCTGCCCTTTTCTTTCTCATCTTCCTCTTCCTGCCTTTATAGAGAGGTCATTCTGCAGTGTCTGGGCTGCATTAGGAGCCACCAAAATACCTATGAACCACCATGTTCACATTTATATAGAGATAGAATTGCACAAAGCCTTGATACTCTAGTTTGCATTAGTCATCTGGGACAAAGTATATTTTCTCAAGATCTGCTCAGAAGAGCAAAGTGGAAGGTCTCACAGATCTGTTCTCTATCACTGAATTCATGCCAGTGACTAAGTCCTGAGCCTGTCCCCAAGGAGCTTTCAATTCAGTGGGATGCCAGATAGGGACACAGACTCAGAGTGGTCTAAGTGAACAGTGTGTGAGCACAGAGCTGAGCACAGGAAGTCCTCCCAGAGGAATTGGCTATCAAACTGAGCTCTGAAAAATGACAGGTAGTGGAGACAGCAGGTAGAGAGAAAAAGTCATATCTTATTTAATTCTTACAACCCGTTAAGTAGTTATTGCAATCTTAATTTTATCCATGAGGAAATAAATTGTGGCTCAGAGAATTCAATTAGTTACCCCAAATCAACTGCCTAGTAAGTGGCCTACTTAGAATTCCAAGATAAAAGCTCAGTGATTTAGGGCCACTGTACCTTATTTCTGAAAGTGACTTTGAAAATAAACCAAAAACTCTTGCTAGTAACATGGACTCAGCACTGTACTGGCCTTCAGGTTACATCAGTTGTTAAATGGCTTGAGTGCCATGATTGAGAGTCAGGTCTGGTCATTCTGGCCACATGGATGTTGGTTCTCTCCATTTGGACTCACTTAAGCTACTTCTCTGATGTATACTGGAGAGTAGTTGTTATGTCAGAGCATTTGCAGCTAATGGTCAGTGACTCAGGGGATGGTTTAAGGCAGTTTCTTTGTTCTTCAGGTGTATTTACAACTGTTTCACATTAAATAAGGCCAAATTGCAAAATGGCTCTAAAACTCCAGCCTAATTATTGAAAGTGTGATTGTAGACATTGTTTACTGCACATGTGTACAGTCAGCCCCACTCACCAGTGGAGGGGGTGAGTGGGGCTGACTCTGTCCTGCACTGGGCTCAGCAAGCCACATGCCCTAGTACAGGGCTTATCTGTCCAATCAGAGGAAAGGAGCCCCTTTTTCTAACCAATGTGCATAGCTCCTCAAACATTGAGTCATGTGATGCTTGCTGGACTCTAATGACCCTTTCTACAACTGTGTATTTTATAAACTGATATCATTCATGGTGTTGGGGCTTCCATCAAAAGTCTGTTCTTGGGGCTTGGGTTGTGGCTCAGTGGTAGAGCGCTTGCCTAGCCTGTGTGAGGCGCTAGGTTCGATTCTCAGCACCACATATAAATAAATAAGATAAATCCATTGATAACTAAAAAATATTTTTAAAAAAAAGAAAGAAAAAAGAAAAAGCCTGCTCTTGGTATTTGTGACTCTTCTTTGTGGATAAGCCAAGATGATACAAATGGAAATTTTAAAATTGTGTTCTTTTGGCCCCACAGTGTGCTACTCTTGGCTGTTGCCCAGCTCAGTCTAGTTTGAGAACTGTGATTCCCCAGGAATGAAGAAAAGAGTTTCCAGCTCCCCTCCGATTTCTGGATTAGCAGAACTTCCCTTAGCACATAACTGAATTCCAGCCCCTGGGAAGAAATGTCTTAGACAGAGTGAACCCCCAGCCTGGAGCCTGTTGGAGGTTGTGTCATGTGTTTGCATTAGTTGAACAAAAAGTGAACAAGCTTTCCAGCCTGGCCTCCCCTCCTCCCTGCTCGCCTCTCTGCTGGGAGAGGCCGGTTAACGTCTAGACAGTGTCTACTTGGCACTGTGCCTTTCTAGCACAATCTGCACAGAGCTGCTGCTCTGACTTTGCCTCTGCTGCTCTGACTTTGATTGCTTCTCCTCACTCATTTTCCTAGTTTTCTTGGTCAACCTTCAACTGTCTCAGAGGACTGGCATGAGGAAGTAGGAGAGGGAATTGATGAGCCTGCCAGGATTCAGCTGCCTTGAGATGTTCAGAGTCAAGAAGCAAGAGCAGTGTTGGCTGATGCCAGGGCTGAGATTAGATCCCTAATGGGAGCTGGCTTCAAATCGTTACTACTTATTGGCCAGAGAAGGACTGGGGCAAATAGCCCAGGGCAGGCAGCAGCACCCCCAGCTTCAAGCCTCATGCCATGCCGACTTGGGCAAGTCACCTGATCCCCTTTCTCAAAACAAAGGGTTAGAGTGGGTCTGAAACACAGCTTAGAAATCCTGCCCATCTGAAAGAAGGCAGACATTCTAGGCTATATTGTCAGAATATTCTACTTAATGGAATTAGGATATTTGATTAGCTCTTGTCTTAAATTACAGCCTAGGATGTAATAGTTGGAAAGAGAGACTGGCCCAGGAATGAGAAAACAGAATGAATGAAAGCAGGTGGCCCTCCGGGTCCCTTACTTCCTCTGCGTGTACTGAGTGCAGTATAAACAGTACAGCATGTGGCACCTGAACACCAGGAATCCCAAATGCTGTTTACACTACAGAAAGGAATCACTTGATTTTCCACTTCAAAAGCCAGCTGCACAACACTGGGCAAGACGTGAGGGATGCTGGGTCCCCCTGAGTTGAGTGGAGAGTCTTTTTTTAAAAAAAAAGACAACCCAAAATCCAAAGTGTGCAATTCAAGATTTATTGAACTTATTCAAAAAACAAAAGTTCCTTCCAACTTCAAATGTTCATGTTTTGTTTTAAAAATACTGATGCATTATTGCAAACACCTTACAAAAATAACTGTCTGAAAATACTGGGTGAACTGTAATTTTGTTTTCTGGAATCCTCCTGGCTTCTTACCATGTTGCCTGACCAGGGTCTCCTACATGGTCTTCTGAACAGGTGTTGATAAAGTTCCTGTCTTGGTCCTCCCCTGGCCCTGATTTCAAATCAGTTATAAGCTCTAATTACTATGCATGAGAACTGGTCTTGGCTTCTGATATCCACAGTTTAAATCAAGTGACTTGCTGGGGTGAACTCAGTAAGGAAGCAGAAGCCAATACAGATGTTTTAGTCTTGTTGAACTGTTTGGTAGTTGCCTATGCTCCTGTTCCCAAATTCCACTAGATAATCCCAGGGTGCTAAATTGTGCCAACCATTGTTCCTGAATGGGAGTGGAGGGAACCCAGTGTTGCATATGTCTTTCCTAATAAGGGTATTTGTACAGATTAGAATTGATTCAAATTAGCTGTGTCCCAGAGTAGACTCTACCTGTGTGTGCATGTGTGTGTGATTACATACAAGAGAACGTACACACGCACTCACCCACACTGACTTTATCTTCACTGCTTGGAGAACCGGGCCATCTACCTATCTCTTCTCTAGTGGGACGTCCTTCAAGACAAATTCCTAAGGACACTAGTGAGGAGAAGCACATGTATTATTAAATTTCTTTTAACTGTTCTATTTTAATTTAGTTTTGTTTATGTGTGAATTCTCTTAGACTGCCTGGATATCTTCCTAAGTTTAGACATACAGACCAGTACTTATTTTTATGATTTTTAAGTTTGACTATTAGTGAACTTAAAATGTATATTATTCATTTATTTATTTATACCTCATTCCAAAAATAAAAACTATGTTTTCCCTCTTAAATTCCATGGTCAGACTCTCTTATTAGTCCTGTAAGGATCAGGCTAATTAAGTATATTTTCAGGAAGAAGGACCAAAGTTTGTGGCATAACATTTGTGACGGAGAAAAAGGAAATGGATGGGGAACTCCAAGACAGTCCTAAGGAATTCCTGATTGCTCTCACAGGGTTCTTGGCTCATTGAAACTTTAGTGTGAAATTGGTACATATGGAACTTCTATAGGAGCAGAAATAATCTAATCTAATCTAATAAAACAGAAATACAGATAGATGTCCCTCGGAGCACAGACTCAGACATACCCAAGTGCGCTTTACTGCCAGAGTCCCAGTCTGGAGGGCCTAGGGTAGCTTCCTGTGGCTTCTTGGTAGCTCAGCCCAATTCACAAAAGCTACTTTGAGATAGAGGCAAGTGTATACATACCATTCATTCACAAATGGTCAGAATACTGGCTCTCTTCTCTGAGGGCATCTTCACCCTGAATCTCTGCTATATGCTATGATTATGATATTCTAGCTGGTGGGATGTTGGCTGCAAACAGAAGCAGAAAATTTGCCTGGTTCTAAGAACCTTTCGGGAATGTGTCCATTTGTGCTTTGCTCTTCTCTCCTCTAGTCTTTCCTCCTTGGTGTTTTCTGTTTTCTTTCCTTTTTTATCCTGTGTGGCCACAGCCTTGACCTTGCCCTCAGCTGCATATAGAAAAGCAGATTCCTGATTTAGGTATTTAAGGGTAAAGCCTTCATTTTGTGCATTACTAGGTGTCTGCAAGAAGAGTCATTTTCTGAGTGTTAAACAGAAGAGTAATTTTCTACTTGGCATCAAAAACTGTGTAATGATCAAAGAAAACCCGAGCATGAGGAACACTCCAGGTGTGAGCTCGCTTTGGGTTTCTCAGTTTCCTTTCTTGGAGGATAGGCCCAGGAGAGGAGTGAGACTGTGAAGTGTTGAATAGAGGCCAGTCAAGCCTTTGCTAAAGGTTGAGTATAATACATCCAGTAGTCACTGCAGACTTGTTTCTTAATAAAATTCCCTAAACTACTCATAGGCCGTGTTGTTTAAAGGACAGTTACAAAGTTAGCAGCTTTCTCATAGCAGAACAATTGAAAAAGTTTTCATGTTCATTTTCTACCAAGGGATGTGTATAACTTAATCTGGATAAGGTATACAAAAGTTGAATTACCATACCACCTATAGGCTGTTGGGTGTCAAACTCAAGTATCCAAAGTCAAGGGTTGTTGTTTTGTTTATGCCCCATTTTAGGTGCTTTTCCTCCATTATCTCAATTACATTTTTCCCCCATTTTTGCTAGTACATTATAGTTGTACATACTGACAGGATTTGTTGTTCCATACTCGTACATCTACACGATACATAACATAGCTTTATAATTTGGTTTTGGTAATTTTTTAAAATACAAAAATAAAGAAACCATGATGTGATATAAAATCCTCTAGGAACAACCAATGCTTGAGGTTCTTAACCCTACTGTGTTGGTCATTTTACAGCTTAGAACATCTCATTTTCCCTTGAAATTCCCCTTAGACATTTGATCAAACAGAAAGCTCTTTATTTTCTGCCTACTGAATTACAGTGTGACTTAGAGAGAAGCCAGCTTCCTCCCCAGTGGCTGTGTCAGTTGGCTGATTGGGTTATTTTTCCAGGTAATGCTATCATTTTGCCCAGTATACATGACATTGTCATTGACCATAATTACTCATGTTACACTGTCCAAGGATGTAAAGACCTTCTCATTCCCTGGTGACTTGTTTAACCCCAGGAAAGTCTTTTCTCTGCCTGTGCTAGTAAGAGTGGTGAAATGAGTGTGTCTATGCCTCTGTGTGTATGTGCATGTGTGTTTGGCTGTTAGCTAGCTGAGTGCTGTTTTAGGCTCTAGACTGCCAGTCTATGGGTTCAGATGCGAAAGTAGCCACATTCAGAACATCATGCTGTTCTCTTTAAAGGAAAAGCATAAATTAGGGATTTCTAAGGCTGAGAGTATTCAAAACATGAGTGATCACAAAGTGGTTCTTGCCCTAGAAATGGGTGAAATTAATAGGAGGCAGGAAAATAGCGCTGATGAGGACTGGTAGGAGGGAGGCCCTAATACAGGTAGGAAACTCACTGTTAATTGTAGCAAGTTAAGCAAATGCAGATGAGATGATAAAGTTAAGAACGATTGATCTTTATCTTAAATGCTTCTTGAGGAAATACTCGAGTGAACACCGCTGAAGGGTATGAGCTGAAAAGATATATAACTGTTTGCAAAGTGAATAATATATGATTTATAAGTAAACTCACAATAGAAATGATAATGTAAAGGCTGTAAATTAGAATAGCACCAATATATAGTCTGTCACCAGGAAGATGATGTATACAAAGAGCTCATTTAATGGTAGTTACTATTCTTCTTGTTATTGCTTGAGTTCCAGGCAACAGTAGAACTACAGGAGAGAATAAAGAACCTGGACTGGTGTTGTGTATTGAGTGGTATTCATGTACATGCTGGGTTAAATGTTTTTTTCTGCAGGACTTTTCAGAGCCTTATAATATTCATGTGCATTATTTTTGACTCTCTGGGAGGAAAGTTCAGTAAGCAATGTTTCCCAACCATTTCACCATGGAACACATTTAAAAATATAAATATTTCAATTCTGATCTTCTGTGTACCAGTAAGGACAGATTCCATAAACAGAGTCTATTTACATCTGATCCTAGGCCTTGCTGAGCTCACTTCCTGAACTAATCCCATTTCATCATTTCATCAGGCATGTGGTTCATCCAGAGCCCAAGGCCATCCTGAGAGGAGAGCCTTCTGGGCCTGACTCCAGTTTGGGCCATCAGCATGACTCTGTCCATACCTGCCTACAGACTGTTGGGTATCAAACTCAAGTATCCAGGATTTCTTCTTTGACATATCACTTTCCCTTCCCATACCCCAGTCCCTCAGCAAGTCTTGTGGGCATTAGTCTTAGATATGTCATCTCTCCATTGACTGCTGTCTATCTCCATTACCAATACTCTAGTCTAAGCCACCTCGTGTCAGGCTGTTGCGTTAGCACCCAAGCTGTGTTTCCTTTTTCCCTCTTGTCTGTCTGCTCTCTGTTTCTCTACACAGTGGCCTGGGTAGTCTTGTAAAACACATCTGTTCCCTGGGTAAAACCCTCCCATGTTCCCTGTTGCACTAAGGATGAAGTACCACCTTCTCGGTACCTATGAGACCCTGCACACTCTGGTCCTTGTCAGCTTCTCCCAGCTAACCCCACACCTCTCTCCCCAGCAGACCTCAAGCCACAGCCACACTAGTGTTTTCTCTGTTCTTGGAACGTAACAAATTCTACCCTGCTTCAGAATCGTTGCACTTTTCTTCTCTCTGTGACTGCTGTCATGCTTCGGGGTTCAGCTCAAGAGCATTCCCTGACTACTCAACCTATAAAGATGCCTTGCTCCAAGATTTCTGCCATTTGTACTGTTTCCCTCCAAACTTTGCATAGTCTGCAGTGAACTTGGTTTTTTGTTTGTCTTTCACTGTTTTCTCTCTAGAATATATACTCCTTCAAAAAAAAGACCTTGTCTGTCTTCTTCACCCATAGGTCCCCAGCGCCTAGAACCTAGAACTGTGCTTAGTAAATATCTGTTGAATCAATTCACAGGCTAAATGGATTAATAATGAAGTCAGATGTCTCATATGAGAAGATGTGTAGTTTCCTATGCCTGCAGTCCATGTATCCTAGTCATCAATCTGTATGTCGGATTCTGGAGTTACAATGTATACTTGGGAAGATGGGTGACAACACTAGACTGTCAACATTTTGCTTAACCTTGGATATGGTAGTAATGCTGGGCTTGCTTAATCAGATGCCTGAATCTTAATTCTTTCAGGTCTAGGTGAAATTGAATTTAAGATGGGGTTAACGGAGCCAGGCACAATGGTGCATGCCTGTAATCCCAGTGACTCGGGAAGCTGGAGGATAGCAAGTTCAAGGCCAGCCTCAGCAACTTAATGAGACCTGCCTCAGAATAAAAAGGACTGGGGTTATAGCTCAGTGGTAAAACACTCCTGGGTCATATCCCCCATACCAAAAAAAAAAAAAAAAAAAAGAGAGAGAGAGAGAGAGAGACAGAAAAGGCAAGTTGAATGGTAAATATTTTTATTCTTCCCTTCCATGATCAGCAATTCTGATAAAACTGGGTACCATTCCCAGAGGAAAAATGTCCTAAGGAATATAAAGTAAAGCATTAAATTTTGTCGATGGTGATTCTTTGCCCAGAGCCACAACTCACTTTGTCTAATGACCTTTCCATTTGCTGAGAACTTTATTTTTTTTTATCCTTCCTGTTCTTGCTGTCTTTCCTGTGTCATTTTAATAGCAACTATGGTGTCTCCAATGTGGGTAAGGAAAAAAAAAAAGACATTTAATGTTGCTGAATTCATTCAATCAAATCTCAGAGAAATATCTTATTCCTGGGTATGTTCCACAGTATAAAACAGTGATCAGTTTGGGGTAGAGTCCCTGGGAGTGTACCACCCCACTCACCTGCCACATTAACTCTCCAAACTTTCTTACACTTGACCCATAGACCAAGTTCCCTGATTTACTTACTACAACACATTGCTCCACTTTTCAGTGGAGTTGGGGGTCCCCATGGATAACCAAAAGTAATTAAATATGTGGCATTTCTCCAGTATTTAGTTAGTTTTAAAAAAAGGATAGCAGTTTGAGAACTCTGTCACATAGTACTTGGGAGTAATTTTGCCACAAATGATAATCTGTTCATAGCAATTAAACTAGTAGATTTGGGTATAGAGTTTTCTGTTACCCTTTTGAACAGAAAAGGAGGCCTTTGTGCATTGTTGGTACAGCTTGAGGGTCTCATGTGATTTTAATCTCTTCAAAAATAGGGGGTTTTGCTGCAGTGGAACAGAATACTTGGCAGTTGCTTATTGGTGGGCTTCCTGTCAGCTAAAGCCTGATTGGCCTGTACAACTATGCTTTATAGCTTCTTCTCCAACACCCCCGCCCCCAGCTATAACATAATATCCCAAGGGCTCCAAGCAAAGAATGCATGGAAGGAATGTCTCAGGAAGAATAGAATGTGCATGTTTTCATTGACTTGAATCTCAAGGCACTAAATGTGAATGTGTAATGTTGAAAGCTGGTCGCAAGAGAGTTAAAGCAGTCGAACCAAGAAAATGGGGGGAAAAAACCAAGTTTTTGAGAAAATACAGCCACCTCATTGCCAAATTAATCCATGGATATTTGTGCCAAAAATAAATAAATAAAGTTAAGAGGCAGCTCAAATATGTTCGGTTTAATTAACCCTTTGTCCTTGTTTCTGAGTTAACCCATGAAAAGGCAGGAAATGGCAAACACTTTTATCTTATAGAGACCAGAAGGTTGAAGTGTCTTGTCTGTGGGCATTGAAAGTAGAGCTAGAATGAGACTTACATGCCCATGTCATCTGCCCGTTTCCAAGGTGTTAGATAAGCCAGGTGTGGTGGCACATGCTTCTCAACCCAGTTACTCTGGAGGCTAAGATAGATCACAATTGGCCAGCCTGGGCAACATAGCAAGACCCTAGTAATTAAATAAATCACCAAGTACTAGATATTTCTTACTTCAATATCCCAGTCCCAGATATAACCCAGAATGCTGCCTTGCCTATAGTTTCTGATAATACCTGTTCCTTCAGTTATGTACACCACTTCTATGTCATTCCAAGTGAAAGAAAGTCTTACTCTTTCTACGCAAACTCTCCTTCTCTGATTGAGATCAGAACAGGACTTACTGTTTAGAGCTGTTGAGCAGTGCAATTAAGATGTGCCCTAAGTGTAATTGGATTCCAAAGACTAGGTATGAAAAAAATGTATAAACTCTCTCAATAATACTGATTGCATGTTGAATAGTAATATTTTGGACATATTTGCTTAAATTATTAAAATTAACCTATTTATTTTGATTTTTAAAAACGTGGCTACTAGGAAATTTTAACTTCTTTATGAGATTGGCATTCTGTTCCTGATGGATTGAGCAGTGCTAGACTGTTGTCATTTAACCATGCATTGCAGTTAGCCACATTTTGTCTTGCATTGTCTCTGTTAGATCATGGTGTTCTGTTACTTGAAAATTCATGTATTTACATCCCCATCTCCTCACCTAAACTATAAGCTGTTAGAGACACAGACGGGGCTTTATTTGTCCTTGAGCCTCCAGCTTATGGCATGTTTGGCATTTTATTGTTTGATTGTTCTGTCTATTGCTTACTTGTTCAGAAGTGAGTTTAAGTGATAAGGAAATGTAGATTAATTTCTGTTTGGAGTGTTGCTTTTTTCCAAAAGAACTGATTTTATTTAGTTCCTAATTTGTTCCGGAAGATTACTGTTTCTGTAATTGGGCTATTAACATCCGGGGGCTTGCAGAGGGTGCCAGAACTTCCTGACAACCAGCAAAGAGCCCAGCAAAGAGCACAGGTCTTAAAATTGATGTCTACAGATCTCAAAGAACTTCTTTCTGTTCACCTAGAAAGCTTGGGGAAGTTCCAAATTCAGTGAAGATTTGCACCCCCCCCTTTCCAGGATCCATGTGGGTATAGGTGAGGTAAATAAGTCATGTTGCTCCGTGACTTCCAACCGTAAACCAAGGCACAGAAGCGGCCACCACCAGCCATGGCTGCCAGTAGTAACTGTCAGGAACTCCCACTTGATGACTAGGATTCCCGAAGTCTCCAAGAAAACACTAGAAGATGTACCCTGGGTGGGCCTGACCCTTTAAACATCCTGCAATTTTGTGGGTGAACCATATGTTCATAATACCTAGGCTGGCTCTATTATGCCTAAAATACAGTCATTTCTGCTGGTCTCCTGGGAGTGTCTGACCTTCCTCTGCCTTTCCTGACCACAGGATCCCTGATCCACTGATTTTGGTTCCTTTGTTAAGGAATGTGCAAAAATGGCACCTCTGTATTCAGAGGCAGATTTATTAAGTGTCACTGCTAGGAATGACCTCACTCCACTGACCACTTTACCACCATAAATGACTCACAGAGAACCATGTCCCTTTGGTGACAATGAGTGAAATGAATGTTTTTCTCTTTAGAGGAATAATCAAAAGGATTTATGATGATCAAAATCTAGATGCAAAGGTGCTCCCGTGTGCCCAGATTCCCTAGCTTCCCAGCAGCAGATGCCCTGAAAATTCTCATGTGACTGTTGAATCAAAAGAGATTAAGGTTATAGGAGGTAGCCCATGCTGCAAGTAGTAATTTCTTTGGGTTTCTCATTTCTAGCATTTTGGTTTTGGGTTTTGGTTTGTGGGTATCTAAACATGTATTTCCCACTGAAATATCAGTCCCAAAATCTATGGCTGGGTTTCTGGGAGCCCATATTCATTAGGTTAGAATTCTACTCTATAAAATAAAAATAACAAAATAACAATTATTCCACTTATGCCTTTTTTTCCAAGTGTATCTATTTAAAAGTTTCCCTTTTACTTCCAAATGCCCAGGTTTGGGTGATAAAATATATGGCTGAAGGCAACAATCACACATCTCTACCTCCTCTGTAGTACCATCCTTGCAGAAGAGCTGGGCTCCATGGTGATACAGAAATAATGCTTGCAGCCTCCCAAACCTTCAAACTCAGATTCAAAAAGCCCCTGGAAGCAGGCACTGCCCAGATAATGAGATCATCTGCACAAACTCTCCTCCCAAGAGTTCCTGAATTCCTTCCTCTGGATGCTGCAGAAGGGAGCCCTTGATTTGCATTTGGAATTGCTCCAGGTATAGAATGGGGAATGAGGAGGACCTAGACAGAGAGGGTCCGGGAGAGCCTGGAAATGGGCAAGCTAGAGGAACCAGCCATGAAGCCTGAGTGTGAGGGGTACCACCTGCCGCTGGCGTTTCCTTGGAGGACTGTTCCTGGGGCTGCAGGTTTCCTCCCCTCTTTTCTCCTGGCCAGCTGTTGCCATGGCAACACAGTGTCTGAGAACTTCTAATTACATCTGTCTGCTTCTCCTAGAACCCTACCGAGCCACACATATGGAGACTTCATTTAGCCTGTAGTTTCTTGCTGAATTTTAACCCCTTCTGCATCCTTGGGCTAGACAATAATTGCCAGGATTCTGGAAACTTGACAGCTGCTTTGCAGCCATATTGCCCCCAAAGATTCCTGGAACTTTGGAGAGTCGCTCTGCTATACTGGGTCTCCCAGCTCCACTTTGTTCCAGTAATCCTGACTGCACCCCCACATCCCACACCCCCTGCCAAGCTCCTGACATTCTGTCAGAGGGCTTCAATCCTGTTTGGGCATCACAGTTCCTTGAATGTGCAGATCCCTGGGGAAATACCTTACCTGGGCACAGCTAAGGCCTGGCCTTGCCCTCACAATCCACTTTTCAGTGTATTCCAGCTCCTCGCAAGGTCAGCCTAATGGATAGGGAAGGGCTTGGCCCAGAAGGTTCTGGGAGTGGAGGTGGGTGGAGCAAGGCAAGAAGCTTCTTTTCTGGTCTGAGGAGACTGACCAACCTGCCACCCTCAATCTCATAGGACAATGTAGGCTCTGGGTCCTGAGTAGAGTTCACAGAAAATAGCTGCCTTGGATAATAACCCCATTTTCGCTGTTTCTCTTGCCCTTTTCTCACTTCTCTTCATCTCTGCTTTCCCCATGTGTAGGTCACCAAGGAGTCAGGCTGCTCTTTGGCTTTCCACCCCTATACCCCAAAAGTCCCATCCAGTTTTTGTCTTATTCTGAGTTACCTCACATCCCACATTCCCTTATCTTTTTCACTTTCTTTCCTTCCATCAAATTCACATTCTTTCAACATGTCTCAGCTAGGTTATATATTAACTGTGGACAAAGAAAATGCTTGAAAGCCATTTCAGTCCCCCATTGCCCCCTGTTCACCTCATCAACATCCCCACACACACACCCCCAATATATCTTTCTGTGGGTCTAAGACAGTCTCAAATTAGTGAATTCCAGGCTGAATATTTATGATCTGGCAGGGAAGGGTGGGGTCCTTAAGTTCTCCAGAAAGGCCCGTACTGGGAGGGAGCAGCCTTAGGAGAAAAGCAGGCAGGGGCATCTTGCCTTCCTGTCCCCACCCCAGTCCCAGGGAAGTGTGGCTCAGTTTGCTCTTTTGTGCTTTCAACAAAGGCTGATTGAGTGGCACAGAATGCTGCACTAGGACCTACGAAAGGACTCTTAAAATAATAGTCTTTGTCCTTATAGGTTAGCTGGAAAGACAGAATGTGACAATCAATTCAGTTTTTTTAAGTGATCAAAATGAGTTCATATAAAAAAAATCAAAGGTCAGAAAACAAAGGTGGAATTCATACCAACCTAAAAAAAAAAAAAAAAAAAAGCCAAGATGGAGTGGTATAACTGTAACTAAGCCTTGAAGGACGGGGAGAATTCAGGCAAGCCAGACTATAAATCAGACTTCCCACATGGTAACATTAGTTTTTTTATTTGATCTTGTGGGACATTCTCTGCCCATGTGAAGGTTAAAGAAGCATCTAACAATATCTCATAGTGGTGACATTTTCAAAGGGTAATGAGTTCTCATTTCAAAATCTAGAAACTCAGGAGCCCCTATCCCCTTTACTTATTTTCTGCTTGCAACTTAAGTCTGCCATGGCTACCTGCTCAGCTTGCAGACACCTCTCACAGTTCTCCATAGCCAGAGGCCCTGAGAAGTAGAGAGTTTTTGAAGATGAGACCAAGGACTTTGAGGTCACATAAACAATGAAGTCACCCAGGAGAGAGGCAAAAGACTCGGAGCCATATGTTGAACAACTTGTTGAATGCACCCAAGGAGATGCTGGTAGATGACAGTGTCAGGCAGCCAACTCAGTGCTAGGTCAATGGAGGACAGTAGCTTTGCTTTCAAGGTAGGAGCCAAATTGCAGTAATGGAAAGGAGCCACAGATATGGTGGAGGGGAAGCTGCCTAAGTTCTCTGCCACAGTGGACTCCTTCCCTAGCAGGGCAAAGTGGGTGGAACAGAGATCTAGATTCCTCTGAGATCTGTCCATTTCTCATCTGCCTTCCACCACATAAAGGCCCTAATTCCTGCATTCCACTCAGAATTCTAAAGAATGAATCCTAATTGTTTCCGGGCATGGGAAGCATGGGGAGGTGGAGGGTTGACTTGCGTGGGATGGAGTGCTTGGAACATGCAGGGATGTTGGTCCAGATGTGTCAGGCTACAGGGGGGCACTTCTAAAACTGGCTGTCTGGAACTCTCCCACAGCTGCCCTAGAGCCTTCTCCCCCTCTGAGTTGAGGGTATTGGGATGTAGGTGTTGGGATTTTTTTTTTTTTTTAACTTTTGATCAGCCATTTTTCTTGAACTACATGTGGAAATAATTAGAGCATGAATGCTGAGTAAATGTGAGCTCTGGCAGCCCCAGACATACTTCAGTGACAGGTTCTTGGCAGGAATGGAGACTTGTGAATCTCCTGTGAATTTCCTTTAGGGATTCTCTCCTTTCTTTTCTTCCCTTTTTTTCATGCAAGGCAAACACAAGTTGAATAAAACTTTAGCTCACCACGAGTGAAATCAGACCACTCAATTGGGGTCCAGTTACTGCTTCCCTGATTTCCTCTGCCGGAATCCAGGAGGGAATAAAAAGGCATTGTTTTAGAATGTCCGTGGACTATAAGAACCAACTTTAATTCGCCCAGCAAAGTCCCTGAAACACCGTCAAGAGCTCTGTAGGTAACCAGTCTTTGTTTTTGCAGCGCTGGTGATTGAACACAAGAGTCTCGCTCATGCTAGGCAAGCAACTCTATCACTGAACTACATCTCCTGCCCCGTGAATTCTAGCAGTGTGAGGAACTTAGTTAACATCTACAAACTCTGCATTTTAGAGATGGGAAAACTGAGGCTCCAACTTTCCATAAGTCATACTGCACTTGAGGCAGAGACATGTCCAGGGCCCCTCTCCAGCCTCCTGCATTAGTCCTTCTAAGTGCCTGTCTCTGGTCGAGCCTCTGCATTACTGTCTCAGACTTCAGTGGAGGTCTAAGAGCTTTTTTTCTTTTTTTCTAACTACCTTTTTTTTTTGGGGGGGGAGGCTGTTTCATCCCAATGTTTACCAGTTTATTTCTCATGCAGTAGTGCAATGGTATTCATCATCCATTCATTCATTCCTTGGAGCTCTCTAGACTAACTAGTCTTCTAGGTTTCTGAGTGTTCCTCCTCTCTTTTGGCTTCTGTGCCTTGAGCCCTCATTCAGTAGTGCAAGCTGTTAACTGCCCAAGGAGGTAAGTGCCTGAAATCCAACCTGCACTCTGCTTACCAAACCTTCTAACTTCGCCTGGTGCCCCGTTTTTTTCTGGTTTGTATGGAGAACCCCTGTGGATTACAGGCAGTCTGTTCTCCTGCACACACATACACACATATACATTCTCTCTCTCTCTGGGAGGGGGGTATTTTTAACTTGGAATTGAACCTAGTGGTGCTCTATCACTGAGCTACATTCCCAGCCCTTTTTATTTTTTATTTTAGGACAGGATCTCATTAAGTTTCTGAGTCTCACTAAATTGACCAGGCTGGCCTTGAACTTGTGATCCTCCTACCACAGCCTCCTAAGTTGCTGGGTATACAGGTGTAAATGCCCAATTCCTG
Source organism: Callospermophilus lateralis (assembly GCF_048772815.1). Classification (NCBI taxonomy): domain Eukaryota; kingdom Metazoa; phylum Chordata; class Mammalia; order Rodentia; family Sciuridae; genus Callospermophilus; species Callospermophilus lateralis. The sequence goes on from NC_135314.1 coordinate 58,107,809, forward strand.
CTCTCTCTGTGCTGTCTGCTCATCCTTTCACTTCCTCTGCCCAGCTGCCCTCAGCCTTCTATCCACCATTTGCTTCTAAGCTCATTTGTTCCTTCGTCCCCATTTCTCATTCCTATACAGATGATATCTGGATGTGCATCTTTAGCCTTTATTTTCAACTGTCATTGGGATGTGTCCCCATAGACTCATTCATACCTGACTCATTCCCGCCTGCCCCTCCCTCACTTGACCCTTCCCAAGACTCCATCTCTTACAGACACTCCTCTAAATCTCCAGGGAAGGAGTCAAAGATCTTGAGCCAATTTGGATTTTTCAGTCTGAAAAGGCAAACACAGAGTCCATGTGACAGATTCTGTAAAATAAGAAGATAGTTAAGGTAAACAGCATTGTCCCTTTTGAAATTTGAACACAGCAATTTGTAGTAGGCACATAGTACATTATCATATAATTGAGTAGAGAATGTTAGGTGCATGTCATATCCCATAAGATGTGATAGAGCTGGACCTGGAAATTAATACAAAAGAGAATTTTTATAAATTTTCTTTTGAGACAGGGCCTTGTTAAGTTGCCCAGACTGTCCTCAAATTTGCCATCCTCCTGCCTCAGCCTCCTAAATTGCTGGGATTACAGGCATGCACCATTACACGAAGTAGACTTAAATAATTCTTAGTTGGCAAGTTCACAATGGGTGATTTGTACCTAAAAGTTAATCCTTCTGGTGTGATGCATCCCTTATTTTGATGTTGTAGAGCCCAGCCATGCTTTCCCAGAAGCACCATGAGTGTTGCTGTCACTGGCCACTGACAGACTAACTTGAATGGACCCCAAGTGACATTTTTAATTTTTAAATGTTTTTGCTTAGGTTAACTTCAGTTACTTTACATAAACAAACAAGACTCCAAACTTATACGGTAAGATGCCAAATCAAGAACCTGTGCATGCCAGGCTAAAATGACACTTTAATGTGTGGAGACCACCAGAAGCTGCTGAAATATTTTAAGCCAGTGTGTGACCTCACAGAATCAGCAAGGAGGACAAACGGAGAAAGGCAAGACTGATGCAAAGAGTCCGGTTTTAAAATGCTTTTTAAATATCCAATTGAGAGAAAGATTTAGGCAAGCTTCTTCATGTTTTTCTCTATACTTGCTGATTAGGTCAGATCTGCTCGAGTTCTGATTTATTCATTCATTTATACAAAGAAGAAAGAAAGGTATAGCTGATTCCTGCAGGGGCTACAGACTCCTGCCTCTACCCTTACTTCTCTTCCATGCATTCTATTCAAAATTGTAACTGCTGCCATTAACTCCCCAACACTCCAGACCATCCTCTCCTGTTTTGTTGTTCTCCATATCACATATCACCACCTCGCATAGCACACGTTTTACTTATCTGTTTCTCTCACTAAAATTGAATTTTTTTGAGGATGGGTATGTCTGCCTGTTTTATTTACTGCTGTCTCCTCTGGGTTCAAAGTAGCACCTGGCAGTTAGAGAATCCTTAAGAAATACACAGGGCTGCTGGGTTTGGTGAATACCTCTGTTATCCCAGAGATTTGGGAGACTGAGGCAGGAGGATTACAAGTTCAAGGCTAGCCTGGGTAACTTAGTGACAGGTAACTTAACTTGTCTCAAAACTAACTAACTAAATAAATACAAGCCATGGCTGTAGCTCAGTGTTAGAGGAGATTGCTTAGCATGCAGGAGGCCTTGAGTTCGATCACCAACACTACAAAACAAAACTCTTCACTGGCTTACTAGTACTTCACTTCCGTCAACAAGTACAGATTCTTAGCATGTTATTCCAGGTGAGCCCTTTACAACAGTCTTTGTCCCACCAACTTTCCCCAATGTTCTTCAAATCTGAGCCATCCTTGGCTCCTTGAGCAAGACCTGGGCTTTCCTGGTTCTGGGCCTCTGCATCCACATTACCGCACTCTGGCCCTGCTCCTGTGGCACCATCTGGTAAACCGCTCAGCCTGTAGAGGCTTCCTTCCCACAGCACCAGCACCTCATCACTCAACTCTGTGGAGCCACAGATTATTTGGGCTTGTGCCTGCAGTGTCCCAGTGAGCTACAAACCTGACTGACCATCAGAACCACCTGACAGTTTGTTTTCTTGCTAGAATCCAGGGCCCCACCCTAGACCTACAAAATCAGTCTCTGGAGGAGGAACCAGGGAATCTGTATTTTATAAAATTACTGGAGTAGATCAGACAGGGTTTAGGGGTGGGGATGAGGTCTTTGGCAGCTCAAAGACCACATCTTTGTGAAGCCTTCCAAATCAGCTTCTAGTTTCTTTTTATTTTAAAACAGATTTATTAAAAATATCGTTATCAATGAAATTTTTATACATTGAAATATACAGCTTGATGTTTTGGTATTTGTGTCCATTGTGAAACTATCACTCTAATCGAACTAATTGACACAATTTATTACCTCTACATACTTACCATTGTATGTGTAGAAGATGTAACTATTCTCTTAGCAGATTAGAAGTACCCATGTTAACTGTACCATCATAGATACTTCTGATTTGCTAAGAAAATAGAATTTCTTATTTTGCATAATTGAAACTTTGTATCCCCAAACGACATTTAATGTAAAAACTGTTAATTAATAGTGGCTCTGTGGGAAAGCCAAGGATGGAAGAAGACCTTTAGAATCTACTTAAGGTAAACTATCTGTGCATAAAATATTCAATAAGGCTGAAACACATTGAAGGCCCAAAAGCCATTGTTAGAAAGATCTTGTTTATGAATAAAATCATAGGGCAAGTGGAGACTTGGATTTACCATTAAGCATCAGTTTTAGTTCTTTTACTTGCAAGGCCTTTTGCAGGGCCTTGTGCCCAATTTTGCATTCAAAGTTGTGTGCTTTTTTTTTTTTCCTTACAGAGGGCCCCCAAATTGTTTAAGCTTCAGGCCTCACAAAACCTGGACCTTGAGCTGAGGGATTGATTGTGAATACATTTAAGGGAGGGGCCCTTATGGTAGGGTTGGCACAAATGCAGTGTCTACTGCCAAGTGCATCAGAACTACTGCTAAAATCATCACACCTCTTTCCGCCTCTTTCCCTAGCTTATGCAGGATGCATGAACACATTCCTTTTTCAAGAAAAAGAGATTGAGCAAGTCACGTGGCACTCCAGCTAGATTCCCAGGGTCTGCAGCAATTTTACTCTTTCTTCTTGGCTTTCTCCGGCTTTATTACAGAGTTCCACTCCAGACTAGCTCTCTGGAAGCAGCCAGCATCCCACCCTAAGCACCACACCCCAGGGTCCCTGCCCCCACTCTCTCCAGTTCTGTGAATTCCTTTGTCCCCAGCTCCATAGTACTCTGTGTTTCTGAGGGGCCCTGATGTTCCTGTGAAGTTTCCATGACTAATTCTGGCAAAGCAAGGAGAGCTTTTCTCACGGCAACAAAGCCGCTCTGTCACAGTATAGTGGCAAGTGGAGCCAGAATTCCACCATTCCACCTTGGCAAAATCAGGGCCTCTTTTTTTTTTTTTTTTCCTTTTAAATAAAGTGGAAAGGAGGAAGAGGTTGGAGGGGGCAGAGCCGACCCAGTTCATGTTAGTGAAATGACGGTATATTAAGCTGACAGTTTTATGGCTTTGCTTTTATAAGCTTCCTCTCCTGCCAAAACATACTGTTCTTCTAGAAATTGTTTGACTTCAGAATACTTTCTTTTGAACATTCAAAGTATATTTTATGCTCAGACCTAATGCTGGTTGGTCCAGAGACTCAGACACATGATCACCTCCACTGGTGCTTTTGCAAATAGTTTGCTTTTCCATTTGCTTGCAAAAATTTTCTTTTTGTAAGACTTTGGATTCAAGATGATGCCTTTCCTGGTTTTGAATCAAGAGCAGTTTAGTGGAAAGAAACTGGTGTTAAAGTCTGGAGGCCTAGGACTAGGACCTGGCTCTGCACTCTGCAGCTGTGAGATCTTGGACCAGTCACTTATGACTATGAACCTCAGCTTTGTTTACCTCACAGGATCTTAAATCTGGAAGAGCCTCCTGCCGCCTATATTAAAAGGGCTTGAGAGTCAAAAATGGTAGTAACAAACACATATTCATCAAAATTGCTGAATAATTATAAAGTATTATTATTTCCATGTAATAGCTGACAGTTGCTCAGAGAGAGTATTTTTCTGGTAAAAGAAATATTCCTGATCAATCTTTTACCAAAGGGAATCTGCAATGTGAAATTAACCTTAACCAAATCCTCAGAGCCCAGTTTTAACACATACTATGAAAACAACAGGGATGCAAGTCAGAAATGAAAGCAAAAAGCTAGAACAACCTGAGAGTTCTCAGTTTTGGAGGCAAATATTTTGTTGATTTTTATCACTATATCTGGGTGCCCACACTTACAGAATATAACCCCTGCTCCCATGTAACCCATTGAATTCATGGATAAATTCAGACTTAGGTGCCTGTTAATGCTGTTATATAAATGGATCTGCCTGTAGCCTCATGCCCGTAGAGAACATGCATGTGCCCAAGTGATTATCTATACATAGGTGATATTCTTCTCCAGTATTGGGACCCAATTCCAAAAATTATTATGGCGGTAAACCAAATAGTTCTGTTTTATTCATAAGAAGAGTATTGCACCCTGTGCCAGCCTTTGTAGCTATCCCCTCCCCCCATGGTTCCCTGCCTCCACCATACTTAATACAGGAACATCGAGGGTTAGGTCATGTCAACCTGTGTTCTGTTTCTGAGCTCTTTCACTAGTTATGTGGCCTCCATATGTCACAGATTTTCTGCATCTGTTACATGGGACTCAGGTGGTAAGGACAGAATACCGCTCAGTTGTAGGTGCTGTGGTTAACATCAGGTGGGGTCTTATGAGTTTGTCATTCCTGACTAGACTGCTGCCTTAGACCTACCAGGTTGCTCTGCTTCCAGCTTCTCTCCATCCAGGCTGCCTTGCCCTTTAAACTAGAATTTCAGAATCGGAAAGGACTCGATACAAATTCACATTCCAAAACATCACATTCATCATGTCACCTGCTAGACCCAAACCTTCTAAAGGCCATTGCATGGGATCCACAGAGAGATCCTCAGATCAGCTGTTGAAACCCACACTGCTCACCACCTCCCCTGCTGCCCCGCTTCACCATTGCTGTCTTCCTCACTTCTTTTCTGTCTCTCTCACCGTGACACTCCTCACCATGCAGCCATCACTGCCCATGAGCCTTTTCATTCAGTGTTTTCCCCAACTCAGGGTGTTTTTCTCTCTGACTCAGAAATGGTCACTCAACAGATTAGTAAGGCCACCTTCCACCTTAAGAAACATTCTGGGAACCTTAGGGATGCACCTGACACGTTTGCTCCCATAGAAGATGGTGCTTGGAGAAGGGTTTTCAGTGGCACGAAGATGTGACCACTCTGGAGAAAAATTTCTTCGTTCTTGATTTTTTTTTTTTTTTTTTTTTTTTTCTGCATTGAAGCCTGCCTGTGAACTATGGAGGGCTTTGAGGGCTGCAGGGAAGACATTCCTTCCCAAATTGGCAGATTCTCCTGCCTACTCTTGTAGGGGGTCTGTCCTGTTTCCTCATCTCCTGCACCACTTTTCACTGGGAAAACAGCTGGGCAGAGCTGCAGGAGCCAAGACTACTTCTGCATTGCGGCTCTGGGCTGTGGAAGACAAAGAGAGAGATTGCCACCTATTGACAGACGTGTCACCTGCAAAGAGGAATGGTTGTATAACTGGTGGCCTCCCTCATCGCTGCAAACAGGACTCCGGGGTTGTTAGGCCCATTGCTTTTTGTTCATTCCATCAGCCCTCCTTCTTTCAGTATTACTATTCCACTGTAAGCAAGGACAAGAAAGAATGGGGTCATGACAGCTGAAGGTGACAATGACAGTGTCTCAGTGGAAAAACTGAAAATAAATTACCCACTGTAGTAACAGCCATTTTCTGTTGTGCGGCAGACACTCTGCAGCATCTAATATGTCTTATTCAGTCCTCACAACAACCCTCTGAGGATCTGTATTTCTGTTTTATACACGAGGAAACTGAGGTTTAAAGAGAGTACCTTGTCCTTGACCATGGCAAGAAAGGAACAGAGGTGGGATGTCGAGCTCCTCGACACTTTCTCCTTACACCTATTAATTACACAGTTTATATGCCCATTTAGTTTCCTTAACCTTAAGTCATCTGGACATGAAATAAGTCTAATATATATTAAATCATTTAGCAGGTATTTTATAAAGAGAAGGTATGTATAAATAGAAGCTTGGTTATCTATTATCTGGAGATCTGGTTTGAATCCTAGCTCCTCTCATTTCTAACTTTGGGACCTTGGGCAAGTTATTTGACCATTCTGATCTTCAATGTCCTCATGTATAAAATGGATAATAATAATATACATGTTCTTGTAGGGTTGTCCACACAGTAAGATGAACTTTTATTAAAAAAAAAAAAAAAAAAAAAAAAACTCTGTAAATTTTAACTGTACTTACTATTCAAGGGTGAGTCAAAGATATTGTCTCTGAATGGATTTTTGAAACTACTTTTGAAAAATGACTTGTACTGAATTCAATTTATAAGGAAAAACTTTTGTTTTTAATTCTCACTAAAAACAACATATGATAAAAGGAGGCCCTGTAAGGGTCATCTGCTATTCTGCAGTCCTCTGTAAGATATGGGCAGCTTGCTTTACTGTGATGCACTTCCAAATATATTATCTCGTTTCATCTTCATAGTATTTACTCCTATTTTACACATGAAGCTCAAAAAATTAAAGTGACTGGTTAGGGATGTGCAGCAAGCCAGAAGAGGTTTGTGGGTGTTTGCTTGTGGAACTATGTGCAGGTGTGTCCTTGAGGGCAGGCAATGTGTCTGAGCATGCCTTTTGTGTGTCTGAAGCACATGGGACACACCCACAGGGATTGGTACATCTAATGAAAGGGAGGGGGTGGGGAGAAGGGTATCCTGAGATTGTTTTTTTGTTGGTGGTGGTTTTTTAACACTGATCAGCAATGGCTTTTTCCTATTCCTTTTCAGTATTGCATTACATTCCCAGGCAGAGTTCTCAGAAGAGGGCCCTGTCTGGAGAATAGGCTTGATTTTATCAGCATTCCATGTTTAGAAACAACAGTTCCCTGGTCCACCTACTCCTCTGGGAATTACTTCCTCTTTTCTTCCTTGCCTGCCAGCTTTATTGAATTTGCCTTAGCAACATCCAAAAAAGAATTGGTTTAGCAACAGCATGTGAACCAATGAAATGTGAGCATGCAAATTACTTCTAGACCAATAGGAGACCTCTCCAAGACTGTCAAGCCCCCAAGGTGGGGGGTGTGAGGGGGAGAACAATCTGGAGTTTGCAGAACAGCCTCAGGGTGGCAGCAAACCAACTGGATTGGCCATGGGTCCCTAGCTTTTAAGCCTCTACTTTGTTTTCTTGCTTTTTTTTTTTTTTTTTTTAATTCATAAATATAACATATTTACCAGCTATAAAAGCCTTACTGTAGCCTGCAATATGGACTCTTGCCTTTACCAAGGCTAGCCCTGTGACCCCAGCATGCCACCTGCCATCTTTATTGTGACAATCAGTGCCAACCCATTGGCCTTTGGTGACTGCCAGCCTAGCCAGTCAGGAAGAAGGGCTGAAGAAATTTCATTCTCTTTAGTTTAATCACCTCTACTGCTGGACTGAGTAGTGAGTGAGGTGGAGTTGGCTTTCTGCCACCAATGAATGGGAGGGAAGGAATGTGCCACCAACAGATTAGCTCCTGTCAGTACCCATATTTCCAGGTGGCATAGACTTAGGCTGTTCCCTGCTTTGTCATTTCTACCATATACATCTGATCGGGACTCCTGACCAGCAAGGGGCCTGAGGGGAGTTCTCTCTTTTGGATGATTTGGCCCTCATATTCCTGAAGCCAAAGCAGTCACTTATAGGGGACAAATATCAAATAACTCCATATTTCCGTGGTTTAGCCATCTTTCTTTGTCTTTGAGATGATGTTGTATTTGACACCACCTGATGAGGTTTTAGACTATGAGATGTTCATATTTCTTTCCAGTGTTCTTATCACTACCTGGCATAGTCTTTTCATCCTTTAGGAATCACTTGAGATGTCAAATCTTCAGAAAGTCCTATTTGATTCTTGCATTCCTCTGCTACCCTCCAGCTCCCTGGAACCCCTATCATTGTACTTTCATTAATATATATATTTATTATATATATATTCATTCCTAAACGTCTTTTTCCATGAGAGTCATAGAGCTTCTTGAGAAAGAGGATTGTCCTTTGTATCTCCAGCCCTAAATGTAGTGTTGGCATACAATAGATGCTAGATAGTCATTTCTAAAGAAAGAAAGTAATTCTTACTCGTGGAGAAATAATCTTAAGGACTCAGAGATGCCTGAGCCTAGGCCCAAGCAGTGCCAGGGAGTATGGTGCTGACTGTGGAGGATCAACTTTTGGCTGATCAAAACCCTTTAGCACATGAGTTGCAAGTCCAGACCAAAGTCCGAGCTTGAAAGATAATCACCACCATTGGCTGATCCTGTGATAGGCTTATCTCAGTAACATGGTTTCCTTTATTTGTCTTTTAGGAAGAACTAAGAAGCAAATCCAAAATCTGTGCCAATGTGTTCTGTGGAGCCGGCAGGGAATGTGCCGTCACAGAGAAGGGAGAGCCCACATGCCTCTGCATTGAGGTAGGTGCTTATGTCAGGAGCAGAATGACAGTGGCCAAGACCCGTGTGGCTGCCTTGCTGGAGCTGCCAATAAGCAGAGCAGTGCCAACAATTTCATTATCTTTATAAAAGTACACCTTGTCTACGTAAAAGGCATGTAGTATTTTTCCCCAGGGTTAAAAATCTGATCCATAGTTTTTAATGTAGGAAGTTTTTCTTGTAAAAAATATGTTTAGTTACATAAGAGATTTTTAATTAAAAAATTGGCAATTGCTGGGTGCAGTGGCACATACCTGTAATCCCAGCAGCTGGGGAAGCTGAGACAGGAGTCTTGCAAGTTAAAAGCCAGCCTCAGTAACTTAGCAAATCCCTGAGCAACTTAGGGAGACCCTGTCTCAAAACAAACAATAAAGAAAACAAGCTAGGAATGTGTCTTATGGCTTAGTGGTTAAGCAACTTTGGGTTCAACCCTGGAAACAAACAAACAAACAAAAAGCAATTGCTTTATTTAAGCCAAATAGTATAAACATTTATTCAGACATAAAATTAATAATCTTTCCTTAAAACTGTCCAATCCCATTAGTCTGAGATAACTGCTATTATCAGTTTTGTATCTGTTGTTCCAGGGGGTTTTTGTGTGTGTATGCTAATATAAGCCTGTGTTTCCCCCTATTTTATGGAAAAATGAAATTACAATTCTTATAGATAAAAAGGTATGTAATTTGTATCTTGCACTCATCAATATATCATGGACAGCATTCCAGAACAGAACAGTTTTAACTCCTTTTAAAACTGATGCATAATATTTATTGATATAAAAGAACTAGGTTTATTAAATCATTTTTCCATGGATGGACACGTAAGTGGTTCTTTGAGAAGCTTATCACCACAAACAATAACATTCTTGTACAAATTTCCTTTCATGCTTCTCCCTTTGTTTCTGTAGGATCAAGCCACCAAGGCTCTAGGTCAAAAGATGTGCCAAGGTTTTTAAAATAGTGAACAGAAATGCAGGTTTTGCAATTTAGTTTTTAGATGACATCTAAAAAGCAAAGTGAGCCTTTGAAAGATAGTCAAGATTCTAGTAAATTCTCACTTGGATATGTGCTCTTTTTGTCCTCCCTCTGTCAAACCAACCTAAAACCTGGCAACACGGGTCTTTTCTCAAATAACTATATCAACTTAGTCCCCAGATTCAGGACCCTGATCCATTATGCAGAAAAGCAAGTTTCCCAACTTGGAAACCTAAAAGCCTGATCCTACTGAGGATCCTTTTGCTGTGAGAGGTCCTCAATAGAAGTATACTGACTACAAAGTGATGGCATAAGCCCTGACTTAGGATCTAGAAGCCTCACGTCTAGTCTCAACTTAGCCACATATAGTTGTGTGGTTTTGAGTGAACTAATTCCCACCAGATGCCATAAAGATAGTTTATATGTTTGCTTCATCGACTCTTTCTTGTTACGGTCCCTTTATCAGGTCTAGGCTGAATTTGCTTTCCCCTTCTTCCTTTCTCCCTTCAAGAAACAAAAGTCTAAAGAAACCAAGCTTGACTGTGGTCTTGGCAAAGCTTGATTGTGATCTTTGTCAGTAGGCAAAGCTGAACCTCGTTGCCAGATGAACCTTATTCCATATTCCTGTCCATAAGGATTTACTGTAGTCCCAACCCCAGCCTCACAACAAAGGTTGTGAAACTAGGAGGAAAACAAAGTGGTCCACAAATACTAACAAATACTAACAAAACAAGAGATCCCTATGATTAGTCCCTAAAAGAACTGAAATATTTGTGTGTGTGTGTGTGTGTGTGTGTGTGTGTGTGTGTGTGTGTTTCCCTACTCATCAATCTCCATATTCCCAGCTCCGGCTGTTTTAGGTCATAAATTTTTGGAATTTTGAGAGATCTTAGATCTTCCAAAGATATTGAGTGACTTTTTCCAAAGTAACAAAAAATCCAGATTCCTGACTCCCAATAAAATGTCCTTTCTGTTAATTCATTAATTAATCTGAGACTGGGTAATTTATAAATAATAGGAATTTAATTTTAACAGTTCTGGAGGCTGTAAAGTCCAGGATCAAATCACAAGTTGGTTTGAAATCAGTGAGCACCTGGTCTCTGCTTCTAAGGTGGCACTTTGAACATCCTCATCTTGAACATCCTCACCTAGCAAAAGGCAAAAGGGCAAAAGGGCCTAATGCTGTGTGAAATCTCATTTTATTAGGGCTTTAATCTCATTCATGAGGAAAGAACCATGACCTAATCACCTCCTGAAGGCCTTGCCTTTAATACTGTGGTTGCATTGGGGATTATGTTTCAACATGAATTTTGGAGAGGACACAAATATTTGCGCCATAGAAGCACATCCATTTCTTCACTGAATAGAAGAGATGACTCTGGATCAGGATGGACACAGAGGGCCATGAGGGACTGAGCATTGGAGTGCCTCCAGCATCAAGTGGGGTAGGGTCACTGATGGCCATGCCTGAGGCTCTCTGTCCTATGGCAGCATCGAGGTTCCATCTATGCTGGTGGGGAGTTCCCTCATAAGATGACTTTGTGTGTGTGTAAGTGCATGTTAGTGCCCATAACCACACAAGCATCCTCCTGCGGGTCTATTTCAGCAATGCAAACCTCACAAGAGGCCTGTGTGTGGCAGTAACGGCAAGACCTACCTCAACCACTGTGAGCTGCATCGCGATGCCTGCCTCACTGGATCCAAAATCCAGGTTGATTATGATGGACACTGCAAAGGTAAGCATGCTATCACCACTGCATGGTAACTCTCCCTGTGGAGAGGCAGGGAAGGGTGGTGTATGGCCTGGCTGACCATGTGACCTTTCTACCATGGTCACTGCCACCCAAAGCTGAGAAGACCATCCAGTTGGTTGGAGATGCACCCTCCTGACATTCAGGGGCCTGCTAGGTTTTATGGATTAGGCCCCAGGAGCCTTCCAGCACCTACCTGCAGCTAGAGAGTAGTTAAGGTGATCACATAAATATAATAATAAGAAGAAAGTCCTTAAGGGAATTCCACAACTTTTCAGAATGTATAAATTAAATTTAGGCACTTCCCAGCCCAGGTACTATTATGTTTCTTCTTTTTTGCACTCAAACCATTACCATTAGAACAAAAAGGAAGGCATCCTGTGGTTGTTGCTAATTAGACACCAGCCCCCTGCCAAGCTATCGCCCTGCCCAGCCCTCCCAGTCTTGACCTCCCCTGGAGTAACAAGAAACTGTTTCTCAGGTGTTAAGTGCCCAATGTAGTCCCTGACCAGAATGTTTCTCCACGTGAATTCTCAAAATCCCAGGAAGCCTTCAACCCAACAGGAGGAGATGTGAGATCAGGAGGGCAACTCAGTGGACCCAAAATGTCAAATAAAGCAGAAAAGAAAAGATCCCATCCTTGGACCCTGGAAGAAGGAAAAGATAATAATTTAAGACAAACTGATAGAAAGGCTACAAACAGCCCTCCTTGGGTGGGGCAGTTTTAATCCTAGAAACATGCAGAAATTTTCTTCACTTTATGTTAACATATTTTTCCCTTTGTCTTGCAGAGAAGAAATCTGTAAGTCCATCTGCCAGCCCAGGTGAGTGCCTGCTTTTTTCCTGCCGTGTGCAGGCATCTCTGAGGAAATCTTGTGTTGCCTGATCCTGCTGAGCACACAAGCTCTTCTGTTTTTCAGAACCTGTGACCCAGAACACAGCTCACAAAAGCTGCAAAACACTGCATTTTGGGGGGGTGCTTGCCGATTAAAGCAGCTGTTGGAGGTGGGGGTGTTAGCTGTTTTCCATTTTCACTGCATAGTGACACTGCATGGACAGGAAGGCCACCAAGTCCTTTTTCCAACACTCTGTAAGCATGCTCATGTCACAGGCCTTTTGAGGGACAGCCCCTTCGAAAGCTGATAACTGAAAAGGCCAGTAAGACTTCTGTGGTTTTTTTTCTGTCTATACAGATTAAAATCTTATCTTGAATTGTAATTCCAGACCTCTTTAGCCCCTGCTTTCTCCAGGTCCTCATAAAATCCTTGAGAGGTAGATCTTACTGTAATGACCTCACAAAAGAAGAAATTGAGGCTGAGAGATTGAGTTTCTGCATATCACACAGAATATGAAGGGCATAGGAAGGGCAGGGTGAAGAAGAATGCCCACTTGTTCATATCCCTGGCTCCGTGCCCCCTTCACATCCCAACATATGTTCTCTTCCAGGAATTTCCTTCTGCCAAGGCTTTTTCTACTTTGTTTCCTCATCCACCCAACTCTGGATCCCACCTGTTACTTCCACATGGCTTACAACAGCTGTCCAGAGCAGAGCTTTGACATGGCCCTTCCTTGGCCCTAGTTTTCTGTTGTTCATAAAAGAGGATGATACAGATGGTGTGGTGTGTGCCTCTGTGTGTGTGTGTGTGTGTGTGTGTGTGTGTGTGTTACTGGGAATTGAACCCAGGACCTAGAGCTTGGCACATGCTTGCCACATGCTAGGCAAGCACTCTACCTCTGAGCTAATCCCCTGCCCTTTTTATTTTGAGATAAGGTTAGCTCAGGCTAACCTTGAACTTGTGATCCTCCTGACTCAGCTTCCTGAGTCACTGGGATTACAGGTATGTACCACTGCACTCAGCAAGGTGGTATAAAATTTTAAATGGGAGAAAGTTTTGATAGACCTGGCTGATAAAAACAGAGAAAAATCAGAAAAAAAAAAAAAAAGGAAAAGAAAATCAGAAAACTTGTAGCATAACAAATGATAATGCTTTCATGTATTCATGTGTTACTTTAGCTTATCTTTGAGCCAAAAGAGCTGCTCTGCTCATTGATTTTTTCCCCCTTTTTCTTCCTAAAGTTAATGAAAATGTTCTGTATTTTTCTGCTCTATTTTTCCTCACTTAAGCAGCTCTGTTTCAACATTTTCAATCTCAATCTTAATAAGTGCTTTAGTGAGATTAGCTTGACTCCTGGTTAGACACTTTCTGGTTGTGAACCCTTGTGTGATAATCCTGTCCCACCAGGTGCTGTGGGGATTGGATGGGATGACTCAGAGCCTGGGCATTGTGCTCCCCAGGGAGCGGGTGCCAGATGACCCTGGGGTCCTCCCTCACCACCTGGCTTATCTCTCTCCTCTTTCCTGCAGTCGTTTGCTATCAGGCCAATCGAGATGAGCTTCGGCGTCGCATTATCCAGTGGCTGGAAGCTGAGATCATTCCAGACGGCTGGTTCTCTAAAGGCAGCAACTACAGTGAAATCCTAGACAAGTACTTTAAGGTAATCAGTGTTGTAGTCAAGACTGTTCAGGCCCAGAGAAGGGGAAGCTTCCTTCTCCTAGTGCCTGCCCAGGAGGAAATATGCAGCTGCTTAGAGTTTCATGTTGTCCACCATCTCACAAAGCCGTGGAGTTGCCCTGTGACCCGACCCCCTGGATAAATGGGAGTCCAGCAGTCAACCTTCAGGATCAAGCACACACGTGCCGCCCCCTTGGGGCAGTTAATTCAAAGTTCTTAGAGAGGCTGTCAGTGAGAAATATGCCCAAGCTCTGTCCCCTACCCTGTAAGACACCCACAGAGCTAACTGCTGATACATGGTACCTTCTGATCTCACCCAGACCTGAACCACTTCAACCTTTTACCTGCCCAGATTAACATTTCTCTGTCACTGACTTCATCATCCATACCCCTGAGTTTCCTCATCTAAGAAGAGTTAATGGACTGGCATCTCATGGGTCAGAGATTCCTCATGAACCTCGGAAGTAACATCGCCCATCAGGTTTACTTGAAGCAAATTCTAATTAGGGTTGGGAAAGATGCTGGTTTCAAAGGGGAAAATGAAGGAGGAAATAGTATTTGGCAACATGTTGGACTACCTGAGCTCTCTCAGAGAGCCTGAAGGTTGATAGAAAGCAGTAAAGGGCACTCTTCCAGGTGATTGACAGGAACACAGACACACATAAGAACATCACACTTAGAAGCACAGACACATCATAACCCACTTGAATCTAATGTATGAAATATGATATGTCAAGAGCTTTGTAATGTTTTGAACAACCAATAAAAAAAATTTAAAAAAAAAGAAGCACAGACACATATACACATGTGCAACAATAGGTCAGATACACATACCACCCTCAGAAATGCACACATCACAGTGACAGGTACACACAGACACGCATATTCCAGTACCCACATTCTCACAGAAGCACCAAAACCCCCTTCACTTTATGACACAGATCTCTAGGTGGGTGCTTCACTTGCTTCCCAAGCCTGCTGTTCCCATGACTTGGGAGAAGATTCAGATGTTCGAGGGACTACATGGCAGCTCTGAGGGCACCCAGCACGCTCAATACCAGTCTAGTCTATGGATTCTTTTTTTTTAACTATTATTTTGGAGCCTACAGATGGAGAAATTTTGAGTTGAGTTAAAAGAGGTGTTTGATCATTTAAGACTTCTTCTTGTGTTACTGTTTTTAGATAGAAGCTTCTCTATGGCAGAGATTAAATCTCTCTGGATTTCAGGTTTTGGAGATCTCACCAAGATGAAAAAGCTTAGCTCTTCTCACTTTGTCCTCTCTCTCAGCTACTCCCACAGGACAGAACCCTTAGCAGGCGTGTTTCCTCTCCCATAGACAAAGGTCACATTGCTGAGCAGGAGAGTTGGACAGGAGCAAAAAGTAACTAAAAGAAAATGCTTTTTCCAAAGCCGAGGGAGTGGTTCCTGCAGGGCCTGTTGTGCACAGTGTCTTTGCCCTGTGATTGCAGCTGGAGCTGTGGGGCCCAGCAAGCTCCTTCTGGGGGGCCTCCTGGGACCCTGTAACTGTTTGCAGTTGCCCTTTTGTGGCACCCTGCCTCAGGCATCTCTGACATCTGCTATTCGATTTGATTCCCAAGAATCCAGGCCACACTGCCCCTTGACACATCTCCACCTCCTCCCATCCCCAGCAGTAATACTCTTGCAGGCTCCCAGCTGAAAACCGCAAGGCCCCTTGAGAAAACAGCTTTTCTCTAGGGTGTTCTCCCAACCGAGTTTGACTGCTGCTGCCAAACAGAATGTTCCTCTTCCCAGACACACTGGCAGTGTTGGGTTGTTGTTGTTGTTTTTAATGATTATCAGAGGCCTATGTGGTCTCTTCTCAGGGAGACTCCCTCCTACTAGGTCAACAGTTGCTTGCTGGGACAGATCTGACACCTCCCAGAGACAGAATTGCTGTCCAGTCTCACTGGTATCCCTTACATCAAAATAGTGGAACTTGAGTAAGGGCTAAAATCTGCCTTTCACCTCAACCAGTGGTTCACTCATTGTTTCTTAGGTGAAAGAATTACAGAATGGAGAAGGGAAGACCAGCAAGAAGTGTCTTTCTTGCCCATGTCACCCATACCCTGTGACTCCAGATTGACTCCTGGAGGCCAGGGCTGAAACTAGAGCCAGGCTTCTTGTCTCTCTTACGCTGGGGTCATGTACCCCATTGCCCCAGCTGCTGTGAGTGAGTCAACATCTGCCTCAACCCATCTGCTCTGAATAGTCTCCAAACTTAAAACCATGAGCCCCAATCATGAGTCTCCAAACATTCATCTTCCTGCCTTTCTACAATCCAGCAGTCCCACAGAGGGAAAGTGTTGTTGTCTCGAATATAGAGCCATGAAGTACAGGTATACAGAGGGTCTGTGTCTTTGTAACTGGTTGACTGAACAGAGGCCAAGTGAATTATGTTGGGTTGTGATTCCAGATCAAGACCCCACAGGCCTTTCATGCTGTTTCTGGGGCAGATACCAGACCTGTGTTCCTATGGACTCCACATACTGATCTGGCCTGTGGGCCCATCAGAGCCCTTATTAAGACTACAGACAGAATGGAATGTCCCCTCAGCCTCAAGCCTGCCTCCTGATCCCAGTGATACTGAAATGTGTGTATACAGCACTGCCTTTTGAGAGCCTCTGGCCTGAAGTTGCCAGGTTCAAGGTGTCCACTGGGGTCCCTCTAAAAGTGAGTGTGCAGCCAATGTGGGATTCTTCCCCTCCCTACACATATTCTCTGTCTACCCAGCACATGCAACATTCGGACTCCAGAAAGTCCTGCTCTTAAGAATATTCCTGACTAAGCTTATTTAATTATGCTCCCTTAGTTAATTAAGACCTCACAGATGAACTGCAGGGAAATTTCCTCAGGGAGAACATATAGTGAATAAGAATATCTGAGATCTGCTCCTGGAAATCAGGACAAGAGTGATAACGAGGTCTAAGCCAGGGCCTCATAGTTGTTTTATATACACCTGTCATCGCACATGCCATGGATAGATTTATAACTTTAGAGTGGAGCGCACGTGGCACACGGCAGTCATACAGTCAGTAGCTACATTTGTCCCTTCTGCCTAGAAACCTGGACAAACTTTCCTTCCAGAATTCCTTGTACCATCTGAGGAGCCACCTTGAAAGTAACATGGGATGCTCATTATTTCCCAGGGTAGCAGTATGAGGCAGCCCAGGGAAAGAATTTGAGAGTTAGGAAGGGAGTGACATTGGAACTAGTTAGAAGAGCAGCAGCATCCATCGTGGAATTTGATCAGAACCTTAAAATAGACTCCTTCATGGCAGCTATGGCCTGGGCCTCTTGAATGGTCCCAGATGTCTGAGGACCATTTTACCATGAAGGGACAATGCCTGAGCTCACCACACCCTCCCCTTGCACTCATGGGATGTCATCTGGGTGGTCTGGACAGCCTGCTTGGAGTAGTCTCTGGACCTGTGCACACATCTGCAATGGGCCCTCAGGGATTGGGGTCTTTGCACCACCCTGCTGTGGTCAGTTATAGGTATGAGTGTGAAAGTTAGACCCTGAGATCATGGCAGGGAGGCTGGAATCATACAGCAAGACAGAGTTGTGTGATTCCCAAGGGAACTTGGAGGGTCACTTGTGTTGCTGCTCCAGAGCAGTGAGTTAAAAGCACTGAGGTTTCACAGCTGCTGATTCACCGCGTGCGACTTCACACCCTGCGGTCGTGTGTGCATCCAGGTTTGAGAATATGGTGTGGTGGCTGGTCTGTCCCCAAGTTGAGAATGTCTGCAGGGTAGGTAGTGTTAGGGCTGGCACAGAGCACACTCAGGCACCCCAGGCTTTGGGGGCAGCTCAGGACTTCTGTCAGTCTGCCTTCCTGAGGAGGGTCTGGACTGAAAGGCCTCCTGGTAGCTTTTATCCAGGTCTGTCACTTGCTTCCTTCTCTGGGTATACAGTGATCCAGCCTTTATTGCCATCGCTCTTCGGGACCAGGCCAGGAAGGACTGACAGATGTCAAGAATAACATGAACCAGAGATGGGTCAGTCCGGGGAAGGCAATGATGGGATTGGGGCTCTACAATCCTTCCTGAAAATCTCTTCATACCCTTCTAGAATTTTGATAATGGTGACTCTCGCCTGGACTCCAGTGAGTTCCTGAAATTTGTGGAGCAGAATGAAACTGCCATTAACATCACCACCTATGCAGACCAGGAGAACAACAAGCTGCTCAGGTGAGATGAAGCAGAACGATGCCTACAAGAGGGGACTCTAACCCCTTCCTACCTGTAAAGAACCACCCATGCCAACATGAAGAAAAAATAGAAACTCTCTCCTGTTCTACTCTGTGAACATTATGAACTAATATATTAAGAACTAATATACTGATCAGATATGTTGATATTTGATCAAATAGTTAGTTTTAGGCCAGAACTTACAAGGAAAAAAGACTGGAATTTTAAATTATCAAGGTCTCATCAGAGCAAAGTTGTTTCTGAATGATTTAGGTGATACTATATTGGTTAATTTTCCGAAGGAATTACATTGATTCAGTCTAAAATAGCTTCATTGCTGATTAGACAGTCAGTACTGTTTCAAGTGATTGCTCTAATTGTTATAAATGTATATCCCTCTCATTTTCTGGTATTATCCTAAAATAAATATTAAGAAAAATCAACCTCCACGAAACTTCTAGTGTGGTTCCAGTACATCAGTAAGAATTAAAAATAGTAAAAGCTCCTCTCTTGTGTTCAAAAGAAGTGCAAAGCCCATCTTCTAGAAGGATTCTTCCTAAAAATAGTCTATGACCTTAAGGTATAGAATCTGCAAATCCTTCATATTTTGGTAACCTGAAGTCAGATAAGGTTTTACAGTTTCAATGTCTGAAACTTAAAACATCCCAGCAAGAGAGTTGTCTTTCCTTTTTAGGTGAGAAACCAGGTTCAGAAACGTTGAATAACTAGCTCAAGACCATTTGGGTAGTAAATTAAGTCAGTGCTCAAATCCAAGCCAGGGGTGGTGTGAATGAACTGCAGTTCTATAAAACTCTTCTGAAAGATCTATTTCTAGAATGGTGATAGTGTGATTCTTGTTTGAATGCCATATTCTTTCAAATCCCATATTCTTCCCATGTCATCTGTCATCTCTTCTGTTTTGATTTTTTTGGTCCGATTGACTTGACAGTTACACCGGTGGGAAGGCAGTTGCTGGTGGAGGGTGTGCAGGTAGAGAAAACATCAATCAAAGTGGACAAAACCATTCACAAAACTTGAGTCATCTTGGGAGAACATTAGAACAAGTTTGAGTGATCCGGCATCCAGCTTAATAAACTAAAGGTTAGGTGTTTATAGGAGTCAGACTGGGTGGTGCTTGAGACTGGTCAGTGTAGAAGGTCAATGAACACACTCCTCTCCCTGGCCTCCTGGAGGCCCCAGTTGTATGTGAGCCTGGTTCTTCACCATCTTGGGTGTGAGGCTGAAGCCTTGCTGATGTGTTTCTCCTGTGTTTTGTTGCAGAGGACTCTGTGTTGATGCGCTCATTGAACTGTCTGATGAAAATGCCGACTGGAAACTCAGCTTCCAAGAGTTCCTCAAATGCCTCAACCCATCTTTCAACCCTCCTGAGAAGAGTATGCCTAACATAGAAATTGAGAGGGTTTTGGAGGCATTTGGGGGGAGCCAAGATAGAGAGGGTCGGTGGAATTCTCTAGAGTTGGCTGAGAAAATCCCTTTCCACAGTTCTAGTCTGGGCCCCAGCCCATCATCTCCATGGTGCTGTAAAGGTCCAAAAGGGTCTCTGTTGAGTGAGGGTGTCTGCTCAGTCATGGTGCCTCTGAGGGACAGGCAGGCCTTGTCAGGGAAAAGGGCAAGGTGCAGACTACAGCAAGAACCTTCACAACCAAACCATTGTCTTATTTCTGGTCCAACAGAGTGCGCCCTGGAGGATGAAAGGTATGCAGATGGAGCCGAGACCGAGGTGGATTGTAACCGCTGTGTCTGTGCCTGTGGGAACTGGGTCTGCACAGCCATGACCTGTGATGGTGAGCTGTGCCCCTGGCAGAAATAAGGAGCAGCTGGGGGCATGGGAAAGAGGATAGTGACTGGGAACAAGGAGCCCAAGCAGCGAGTAACAGACCCAAACTTGTAATGTCGGAGCTCCCAGGGGCAGCACTATAGGTGAAGTACTTGGCCCAGATGCATTAAGTCTGAAAATCACAGCTGAGCCTTCAAACAAGAGTTGACTAAGACCAAAACCATGTGTGTATGTTGATATGAGCTGGAATGATCATAATGAAAGCAAACGCCAATTTAGGACTATGTGCCAGGCATTCTTCTAAGCACTTAATCCTTGTGACACTTTAGGGAATACTATATATAAAAGACTGAGGTGATTGGAAGTCAAAATAACTCCTCATTTTAACTCCTAGTATTGCAAATACCTAGCAGGGGGGGAAAAAAGGAAAATATCTGTAGACCCTCATTGAACTATAGAATTAGGTAATCTAAAAAAAATTTTTTTGAAATAATGTTGAAGTAGTTGAGACATGGGCAGGGAGGGATGGGGAGATAAAGATGTCAGAAAAATTAGGGGGACAGAGCAGAGAGTAAAGGATGTGTTAGAACCAATAGGGTCCCATCACAGTCCTGGGCTACAGTGATGGCAGAAATCAAGCCCTAGCAAAGAACCGGGGACTATTCAGTTTGGAGGCAAGGCAGAGAAGGGTGTTGAAGCCAGGTCTGGAATGGAATTGAATCACCTTAAGTTTGAGTAGAAAGATCAGTTGGAACCAGACCCAAAAGTTACACTGGAGGAGGTGAACCTAAAATTATATTTTAAAAAGTTAGCTGAGGCAAGAAGTGGACTGGTACCTAAAATTGTGTCAGGAAGATTAGGTAAAATGGTGACTGGGAGGAGGAGCCCAAGGAGCTAGGAAGAGCTTCTCCTGGACGAGGAGCGCCAACAGTATAATACACAGAGGCTCACGCTGTCCATAGGATCACTAGCCTACCACTGCCCAGGACCAAGTCCATTTTCACTGTGGGCAGGAGACCAGCCTAATTCTAGGTAGAATCGGAGAGCAGGGAGAATACAGATATTAGCAATTTCTAGAAGTTGCTGGAAGTCAAGATCACGCTGCAATAGCCAGAATACACACTCAGTAGCTACTAAAGCCAGCAGAGAATATCTTAAAACAGCAGCTGGGCCTGCCTCAACCAGGAAGCACCCTTTGCTTGTCTTCCCCCAACACCTTCAGTACATAACTGCTTTCATTCTGGATTTTGAAAGTTAGTCTTCCATTTCTAAGACACAGGAGTCAGCATGCAGCTGGCTTATAGAACCCTAAGCATCATTGTCTGGATAAGCCCCATCACGTGTATCAGATAAAATTCAAATCATCCCCTCCATCATTTGCTTATTTCCAGAGGCACACAGCTCTAGACTGCTTGTTCTCCCTCCCAGGAAGGCCCAATTCAGATCTCTGTTTGGGTATGAAAATACAATTCAGGGATTGGGAGTGTAATTCCATGGTAGGGCTTTTGCCTAGCGTGTTTGAGGCCCAGCACATGTTCACTCCCCAGCACCACAAAAACTAAAGAGCAATGCCAATGGTGGTACCCCAAGGATCTTAGCATATCTTGATATGGAGGCTCTGGATCTAAGAGGAAATTATAGAGGCAGTATTCAGAGGCATTTCTGGGGTAGTGCCTGAAAGTTAGCAAACTGGTCTTAGGTCACAAATCCCAAAGGGAAAGCAAGCAGGGACATCAAGATGTTGTAGACCCATGAAGCTAGGGCCAAGTGAAACTGCTGGGAGGGGCAGGTCAATGCCACTGCCTGGTGTTTCCTGATGGTAAACATTGTGATTAATACCCAGAAATTCCTGAGTCCCATCCCAAATGTACTGAATTAGAATCTGTAAAAAGAAAAGCTTGGGAACTTGTGTAGTTTTGTTTTGTTTTGTTTTGTTTTGTTTGTTCCTATACAAAATTGGGAAACATTACTAAATGTAGTGTTTATAACCCTGTCTGCACACCACAGGAGCCTCTTTAAAAAAATACTGGTGCAAAGGCCCAACCTTACATAAATTAAATTTGAATCTCTGAAGATGAAAGCTAGGCTTTTTTTTTTTTTCCTTTTGTGGTGCTAGGGATCAAAAGCAAATGTGGGGCCTTGCTCGTACTAGGTAAGTGCTCTACCAATGAGCTCTCCCTCATCCAGCAATGATATATGTAAGTGTTCATCGGGGCATTTTGAGGATGTGTAAGTGATTAAGAATCACTGCCCCAGAGGAATTTCCTGAGCCAGGACTCAGGTTCTTGACATAGCTTTTCTGCTAGGCCAGCCCCTGTCATGATGTGCTATCAGTTGAAAGACACTGGGAACAGAGGCCAGAGAATAGTCGGTAGAATAGTCAGTTTGTAGTGTGTTACCTTGGAGATGTCAGTTGTATGAGACCCTGCATGGCCTCATACTCAAGAGAAATGTGAGCAATCTACTCTCCCTCCATAGGTTAAATGGTCGATGAGTTGAGAACCCATAAGGTAGATCTTAGTGAATTCCTCACAGGCTTACCACAGCTGCCAATGTCTGAGCTTTGGTTCTTTTTGCAGGAAAGAATCAGAAGGGGACCCAGACCCAGACAGAGGAGGAGGTGACCAGATATGTCCAGGAGCTCCAAAAGCACCAGGTGAGTGGTGGCCACTGTGTTGGTTCAGGTATTGCTGCTGCCTCCAGGCCCTTCTCTCAGTCACTGCCCACTGCCCCCAGGAGACCAAGGAGACACACTTTGTTCAATACAGTAGATCCTGCATGATATCATTTCACATGCATTATCAAACTGGGATACAGTTTTTGATGAAGTCCTCTAAGAGCCCAGCAAGACCCAACAGATATAAGATACAACTTGGTGAGTGACTATATAAGTAAGAATTGGCAAGGTGGCTATTAGCAAGTGAGCATGATCTGAAGCAGTATTAGTGTTTCCTATCATGGCGTGCCCAGACCCAGTTTGAAAACTGCTCTTGGAGAGCAGGCTCCGTAACTTGCTCATCGTTGTGCCCTTACATCTGGCACTGGGCCTGGTATGAAGTAGACACTCAGTGAGAAATGAGTGGATTCATACCTCAATAGAAAGGATCTAAGTTCAATACCATATAGTCAGAGAAGAACCTGTGATTGACAGAAATTCTCCTTCCTGGAGATTCAAAAGGTAGTAAATCAGAGTTCTATTCAGAGTATATGTTAGTGTGTTGAAAGCCTCTTTAAGGAAATCGCTCTTAGCAGAGTAGGGGTCCACTGAGGCACTGTGGCAATATTGGGTCCTGGGCCTGTCCTTCTACCACTGTGCTGTGTAATCTTAACAGGATACTGCTCCTTGCATTATCTATCTGTTGACTAGATCTAATAATAGAAGCCTTCTCCCTGACGTTTGAGTTTTAAGGAATATCACAGTCACAAAAGCTGCTAAACCACTGAGATGAAATGTTTAACATGAGTTAAAAAAAAAAAAACTACTATTGATAGTAATTGTTCATATTTATTGATCATTCTTTTTTTAATATTTTTTCAAATATACATGGACACAATATCTTTATTTTGTTTATTTATTTTTATGTGGTGCTGAAGATCAAACCCAGGGTCTCTCACATGCAAGGCAAGCGCTCTACCACTGAGCCACAACCTCAGCCCCTTATTGATCATTCTTTACGTGCATTTTGACATTATTATCACCAATTGTGTCAAAATCTCTTGTCCATTGTTTAAGCAGAAGCTTCTAGTCTTGCTTTTCCTAATTTCACAAGTCTTGAGTGAGTACGTGAGTTCAACCAATTAAAAGGGAAGGAAAAACTTCACAGGAATTCCTTTCATCTGGTGTGGAGAAGTTACAGTGGAGTAACAGATGGTGGGGAGTGAATTACAGTAGCTAACATTTTTAATTTTCTCTGTCTTATGGGAATTTCTTCAGAAGCAGACACTGAGACAAGGACTCAAGTAGAGCATTTATGTGGGAGGCAATCCCATAAAACAGCAGAAGAGGTGTAGGGAAATGCACTCAGGAAGGAAGCAATAAAGAGTGTATTCAGATTAGCATGAAGATGCTCACCTATAATCCCTGCTACTTGGCAGGAGGACTGCAAGTTTGAGGCCAGCCTGAACAACTTAGGGAGACCAAAATAATAATAATAAAAAGAAGAATATCCAGGCAAGGCACTACAGGGGCACTCGGAACTTAATCCTATTGGGGAACTCTGGGAACTGAGTTACTGTGCCTGAGATGGGAGGAACTGGAGTATTTCTACAAAAACTCACATCAGCCATTGACTGAGGACTACTTGGGTTCATTAATTCCCTGGCATTTCTGGCTACAGCACATGCAGGCAGTGTAGTCTTCCAAAGCTAGAGAAAGCCCTCAGGCAGAGGTGCTGGTGTGGCAGTAAGAAGCCATGCCAGTTTCCACCAAAACAGTTGAAGCAAGGGGCTGGGGATGGAAACTGACTGTGGCCAGTCACTGTGGCCAATGGTTTTTTTCTAATTATTTTTTTAATTGAGGTATAATTCACATGTCATAAAATTCAGTGCTAAAAAATATGCAATTTAGTGGGAACTGAATAGTTCTCACCACTAATTCTAGGAAGAATTCTCCCTCTGCCCTTGGCAACCACAAATCTACTTTCTGACTCTATAGATTTGATTTCAAAAAACTCTATAGATTTGTTTTCAAAGTTCATCCTTACAGCATGAATCAGTCCTTCATTCCTCTTTGTGGCTGAATACCATTGCACATATACCACATTTTGTATATCCA
Source organism: Callospermophilus lateralis (assembly GCF_048772815.1). Classification (NCBI taxonomy): domain Eukaryota; kingdom Metazoa; phylum Chordata; class Mammalia; order Rodentia; family Sciuridae; genus Callospermophilus; species Callospermophilus lateralis. The sequence goes on from NC_135314.1 coordinate 58,132,530, forward strand.
TTCATCAGTTGATGGACGTTTAAGTCATTTTAATTTTGAGCCCTGATGAATGATGCTGCTGTGAATATTAATTGTACAAGCTTTTGTATCGGTATATGTTTTCAAATTTTTTTATGAACATGTATGTTTTAGTCCGTTTTTTCGCTTCTATGATTAAAAGGATCTGATCAGAACAACTATAGAAGAGGAAAGTTTATTTGAGGGCTCATAGTTTCAGAGGTCATACTCTCTAGAAGGCTGGCTCCATTTCTCGGGATGTGTGGCAGAGGGAAGCAGCTCACATCATGGTGATCAAGAAGCAGAGAGAGAGACTCCACTTTCCAGACACAAATATATACACCAAAGCCATGCCCTAATTTCCACTGCCTCCAGCCACACCCCACCACTCAGTGAATCCCTATAGGGGATTAATTCACTGATTGGGTTGAGACTGTCACAACCCAGTCATCTTTCCTCTGAACTGTCTTGCATTGTCTCACATGTGAGGTTTTTTTTCTTGGCTCCTGCTTTTGGAGACTTCCCCAATCAAATAAATGAAGGCATTTGCCATCATCAGGATACCCAACAACTCACATCCAAACCATAATAATATTTTTTCAATTCTCTTATATACCTGAAAGTGCAATTGTTGAGTCATATGGTAACTCTATATTCAGGACTATTTTCCAAAGTGGCCACACCTCTGTACATTCTCATCAACAGTGTCCTAACTTCCTCACACCCTTGTCAGTATTTTCTGTTTTGTTTTTTTTCTTGTTTGTTTAATTTGGTTGTTTTTTCTGTGGGTTTTTTTGTTTGTTTGTTTGTTTGTTTGTTTTGTTTTGTTTTATTGTTACTAGGGATCAAACTCAGGGCCTTGGACACACTAAACAAGTTCTCTACCATTAAGCTATATCCCCAGTCTTTTTCTTTTGAGACAGGGTCTTACTAAATTGCCCAGGCTGGTCTCACACTTGTTCTCCTCCTGTCTCAGCCTCCTGAGCAGCTGTGGATAGACATGTGCACCACCACACATAGCTGTTATTGTTTTTATTTTAGCTTCGATAATGGAAGTGAAGTGGTATCTCATTGTGATTCTGATTTGTATTTCCCTAATGACTAGTGATGTTGGACATCTTCTTAAGTCCTCATTAACTAAGTGTATCTTCTTTGATAAAAATGCCAAGCAGTGTTGTAGAAGCCAGAACTTTCTTATTCTCATTTTACTGTTGGAAGACATTGAGATACAGGTTTCACAGTATGCCCAAGGTCACCAAGAAAGTAGCACAGTTGAATTCAAGTTCGGACTGTCTACTTCCAGAAACTGTTGTTGCTCTTAACACTTCTCTGGGACTTGTGGGATTCAGGATATCATATCCTTTTATTTATCCTTAAAATGGAAATAATAAGGTCTGATCTTGTTTCATAGGAGTGCAGATGGAGTCAGCTCTGAATTCAGTAAAGAAGTCCTACTTACCAGAATTCAAATTCAGCATAAGAATGTATCTGTTGGGGGCTAAGGTTGTGGCTCAGTGGTAGCGTGCTTGCCTAGCCTGTGTGAGGCACTGGGTTCGATTCTCAGAACCACATATAAATAAATAAAGTAAAGGTCCAACTGACAATTAAAAACATTAAAAAAAAAAAAAGAATGTATCTGTTGGGCTGGGGTTGTGGGGCTCAGTGGTAGAGTGCTTGCCTCACATGCGTGGGGCACTGGGTTCAATCCTCAAGACTACATAAATAAATAAAATAAAGGTATTGTGTCCACCTACAATTAAAAATTTAGAAAAAAAAATTTAAAAAAAAAGAATGCATCTGTCAATGACAGCTGTATAAAGTCTTGAGACCCAGATAAATGCCAGTGATTTTTTTAATATTTCCCTGATGATTATTTTCTCTTACATCTCAAAGGAAACAGCTGAAAAGACCAAGAAGGTGAGCACTAAAGAGATCTAAGAAGAGGCACTTAGACACAGTGTCTGGAACCCAGCACCTTCTCTTCCACTCCAGCGCTGAGTCCAGTATACACAAGTGTCTGCTACAATCGCCAAATCACCAGTATTTGCTTATATAGCAATGAATTTTATTTTGTTTATTTGTTTTGCAATAAAGGAAGTGGGGGTGGCTGGCTAGTAGGGGAAGGGCCATAGCCTTCATTTCTAGGAGTACTTCCAGAGAAACTGTGCTCTGGGGCTAGAGGCAAGTAAAGAAACTGCATCAGGGTGGGGAGGGAGCAGACCCAGATCTGAAGCTTTCTGAGTCCACCACAGCTGTGTGCAGACTGCAGGGAGAGACACGCAGTGCCAGAGAAGACTGAGCAGGCCGTCCCTGCAGGAGGACAGTGGAGAGGAACTCATTCTGCTTTCAGCCCATGCTGTTGCTACTGTCAGCATGACAGACCTCCAGCATCTCTGCTTCTCCACTGCCTTTAGATACACAACCACCCTGTTAGTTACCTGTGTCCTGCAGGCTTGGATGGAGTTTCTGGGAGGGTATGCCCAAATGATGCAGATACTTGTATACTTCAAGCCCCGTAGAGACTTAACCAAAATTTTTAAATACTTTTTACCAAAGGTGCTATATCTCTGTCAAACACTTTTTTTTTTTTTTTTTTGGCAAGTTGACTTCATTCTTCAATTATTATCATTATATTATTGTTGTTGTTTTATAATATTTTATTTTCTTGACTAGATATTAAGCTTTTGTAATTATTTTCCCGTACTACCATTTCAGAAGTGGAAGGAGTTTGGGATTCTTCCTGGTACAGGAACTTCTGTAACCCAGACCGCCCCCTCACCCCACCACACACTAGAGTAGATATACCCTACAGTGTCAGCACCTCTGGCTTCTAGCAGATCAGCTGTGTACCACAAGGGGCAGAAGTTTCCTCAGACGGAAGCTAGGGGATGAAGCGTCTTCATATAAAGCTTTCAAGATCCAAAAAGTTAATTTGTTTTCATTTATTCTGAGAAGTTCAGGCAAATCACTGTTTGAAAGGCTAGAGGCTTACAATGCCTCCAACATGCTCATTGATCTACCATTAGCTAGCACAGTGATATGGCCCCTATCTCCTGTTACTGGGCCTCAGTTTCCTCAGTGAGCTGATAAGAATGATCTGACAGATTTTGTGGTTCTATTTAATTAGTCCAGAGCCAGGTAGGTTCCTGTGATTTTCCTTCTTATGATAAACCTTATCAACAAGAAGAGTCAGATAGCCAAAAATAAGATGTCCAAGTTTGACCTCAGCCTGAATGACCCTTGCCAGCCCTCCATGGGAAAGTGTGCCCCGGAGGAGAGTGCAAGAGAGAGAACCACCCCTCTGTCTTCGGCTGTGCATGGCACGGGCAATCTCTTGTTGGAGTCAGAAAGAGCTTTCCCTTTAGAGAAGAGAACAAAAGAAAGTTTGACATTTGAGGGGGTGAAAAATAGAGACGGAATTTTCAAACTGAACCTTGGGGAGAAGTCAGTTGTTCACAGTCAGTCCTGTGTCTGTGGCCTTGGATTATTATACCCGCTCATTACCCTGTTTTAGATGTATTTGTCATAACAAGGGTCAAACATTTGAAGAATTCATTTGCAAAAATTAAATTACATATTATGTAATTTGTATGCACAGGCAATTGTGAGAAAGTCAGCCAGAATTCCTTCTAAGTAGTTTCCTTGTTCTATTTGAAAGGGGAAAATTCCACTTCGCTTCTAATTCTGCAAAAAAATTCTTTCATGTACCATCCCATTTAAAAAATACTTTGAACCTCCCTACCCCCTTGTGCAGTCTGAAATGCAGCTCCCTGTCCAAGTGCCTTGGAGAACTCACAGCAGCATGCCTTAATTAAAAGAAGTTTTGCCAGTTCTTGAACACAATGAAAGAGGGCAGGAGTCCTAGTTGGTTTAAAGCAAGAAGCCACAGTGTCTGTTCACTGGTCACATTTAGAACAATGATTACCATCCAAGACTCTACCCAACTCTGCAACATTGAATTCCCAAGAGCAAATCCACATTCCTCTTGAGTTCTGCTGCTTCTGTGTAAATAGGGCAGCTGTTGTCTGCACCATGAGATCACATGATTTGAGGACCATTCATGGAAAAGCTGCTAAATAGCCTAATTTGGGGAGTCTCACATAGAGCTTTGCATGGAACGAACATGCAGGATCAAATCAGGTTCAGTTCTTTCAGCCCTCTGAAAGCATGTAAGGCATAGCTGCAAGCTTTTTGGGCTTTCTGTGTGTGTGTGGTTTTATAAGCAGTGTCTGCTAAGATCCAGTGTCCATGGAAACCTTCCCACATGCCGTGACTCTGGACTATCACTGTTTTGGGAAAGCAGGGCTCTTCCACCAGCTAATAAGCCCATGTGAACCAGTCTGAATGTCTTTTCTTTAGCTTATGATTTAAATAGTCAAACTTCAGGAAACAATTAACAGGTTTGTTGCCTGTGTGTTTGTGAAAATGTATTTGTATTTAGTATGCTTCCATATTGCATTTAACTTGTTTTTGTAACTCCTGATTTTTTTTTTTGGTTACTATTGATAAATAAAAAAATAAAATAATAGTTTTATTGGTTTCCTTCCCTTCAGTCAAGGCCAAATAAAATTGTGCAAACAAACAATAACCACTTTCCTCATAAAAGTAAACTTGAGTTTCAGGAACCTTTTTTAAAAAAGGTACTAAAGAGTCTGTCCTAAAGGCATCTTGGGTATTTAGTGAAATAAGCCATATTTGAAAATCAAGGGTCAAATATTTTCTATTATGCAGAAGCTAGAGAGAAAAAAAGGAATTAAAAGGGGGATCTCAGAAAAAGAGGGGGGAAATCAGTAGAATAGAAGCGTAGGACCAAGGGTAAGGGCAAAGGGGGAAGAAAAGAAAAATTGGAGAATGAAGTTGACCAAATTATGCTGTGTGCATGTATGAATATATCACAATTTATTCCAATTTTATATATATCTATATATAACTATGATGTGCCAATTAAATAAATAAATTGAAAAAAAGACGTTTTGGGAATGCAGCTGGGAAGGAAAGTTTACCTGGGCTAGTAAGATGGTGGATGTGGATGGAGAGTGATGAGAAGTCAGGGAGTGACTTGGTCCATTCAGACTGCTATAACAAAATAGCTTAGACTGGGTAATATGTAAACAATTCATTGTTCAGTCTGAAGGTTGGTAAGTCTAAAAGCCCAGCAGTTTAGGTGTCTGATGATAGTTTGTTCTCTGCTTTAGATGGGGCCTTCTTGTTGCACATGGCAGAAGGGGTGAGCAAGCTCTTTTGAGCAAACTCTTCAGCCCCTTTTTATAAGGGCATTAATCCCATTCCTGATGGTGGAGCTCCTATGACTTAATCAGTTCCCAAAGATCCCATCTCCTAATGCTATTGTATTGGGCATTAGTTTGCCACCTGTGAAAGTTGGTGGTGGGGACACAAACATTCAGAACATGGCAGGAAACATTCCTATATTGGGGAGAGGTTAAACTAAAATGACTCTTAAAGCCCCTAGTGGGTCTTTTGAGACTGGATGGCATCTAATGAGGCTGACTACAGATAAAACTGTATGAAAAACCAAGAAAACTTGGGAAGGTGAAACAAGGAATCATTGCTGGAAACGGGTTGCAAAACCTTAATGACTTCCTTTATGCATACTCCCTTTGGGATCAATACTTCCAAGTGGACTAAATGCTGGTTGGTTAAATCGTAAGTGGTTTAGACTTTTTTCTGCTCCTTCTTCAAGACACATGAGCAATACTTGCTTTCCAACTTCCCATTTTCATAACTATGATTGTTCAAATGAGTGGGTGCCACCATGCCTGGTCATAATCATGTTAAATCCTGGCTGTCTTCTCCCAACCTCCCATCAGGCTCTGGAACATTTTTCCTACTGTTACAACATACATAGGTTGAGAAAGTAAAAAATTATTAAAATAGTCAGAACAACATACTTCAGAAGATAAGTTTCCTATAATTAAAATTTAATATTATAAATTAGACAAACATAGATAATAATATAAGCATAAATTACTTTGATTAGCGTTATTTTTTTGAGTAGCTGTATCAAGTTCCATAAGTCCTCCAATTATTTCTAAAATGAAGGAGAGGAGAAAGAAAAATAGAATATGAATGAGTGGATAAGATGTAAGCAGATGCTCTCAGAGTCCTGAAGCACATCTAGCATGGATGTGGGATATGAAGACATTCATGGGCTACTGCTGCTGGGCTGGGGACTGTTTAATGGCATGGGATAGGAAGAAAATGTTGCCGTATAGTCTTCCTGTCAATTAGAAGGAATTTTTTTCTAATTATTTAATATGTTATACTTGAAAAAGTAATATACACACCTAGCAATAAAAAATCCCAAGTTGTATCAAAGAAAATATAACAAAATAATCTTCTTAGGGGACATATACATTCATAAATATAATTGCCAGTTGTCCTTCAAAGAGGTTGTATCAATAGACAGTTCCACCAAAAGAACCTACATTAAGTGTTTCTATTTCCCTACATTTTTTGCAAACATTTTTTTTTTTTTGGCTACCAATAGAAGAAAAATGAAATTCCTCATTGCTTTATTTTTAATTGGTTGATTATATTATTTCTTTTGTAAGATTGAGAATCCTTCCATTAATTATTTCATTTCCTTTGCTCTGTTTGTAGTTGGCCTTTATTTTATTGATATATGATTCATGTCAGTAGCCTTTTGTTATAAGTATGGCAATTATTTTCCCCCTTTTGAATTTATTTATAGTATTATTTGTCTTGTTGAAAGCTTCACTATTTATATAAACTAATTTATCCACCTTTTCCTCTGTCTTTTAAGTCAAAAGAACTTTAAACTCTGTGCCATTATTGAAGCCTAAGGACAGAAAACAGCCAGAGCAGAACTTTGAGGTCCTCAAAAAGAACATAGAATATGTCCACTCAAAGGGCTAAGAGTGGCGTGATGTAATCATTGCCAGTGTTAGGGAGTGTATAAACTAAATCTACCATTACAACCCAGGGAATATTCCAGAACAGGGTATTCCAACTGGAATAAGCACAATACAGAGGTGGATCCAAACCGAACTACAATTATTCTATTATCTATTAAGGGTGATTTCTGTTTCTACAGTAAAGGCAAAACGGAGACTGAAATCAACACCATTTATGTTCATTTAGCAAATTATTTTGTGTCTCTACTATTTTCCAGGCATTTTACTTCTTTTTTAATTTTTTTTTTTAGTTGTAGATAGACACAATAACTTTATTTTATTCATTTATTTTTATATGGTGCTGAGGATCAAACCCAGTGCCTCACATGTGCTAGGCAAGCTCTGTACTACTGAGCCACAATACCAGCCCTGTTCCAAGTATTTTCTAAGAGTTTATTGTGAGTGCTTGGACTCATCAGTGACCAGTGAAAAGAGATGATGATTTCTGCCTTGTGGAGTTTATGTGCTAGCAGAGACTGATAGATAATAGTCATAATAAGTAGGTAAAGTTTACGGTGGTATGTTAGAAGGTGATAAGGAGCACATTCAGCAGATAAGGGAGATTGAGAGAGTGCAGATGAGAAAGTGCCTCAGTTTGTAATTTTAAAAAGGGTGGTCAGGGGCTGGGGTTGTGGCTCAGCGGTAGAGCGCTCACCTAGCATATGCGAGGCCCTGGGTTCAATCCTCAGCACCACATAAAAATAAATAAATAAATGTATTGTGTCCAACTAAAAAATAAATATTTTTTAAAAAGTGGTGGTCAGGACAGGCCCCATTGAAAAGGTCAACAGAGACTTTAAGCAGAAGGAATTAGCTAAGTGATGTGGTGCTGGAATGTCACTTGGGGGCTGAAGTGAAGATGCTGAGAGGTAGAAATAAGGACAAAGAAGTGAAGGACAAAGGACAAAGATGGAGCAGGGTTAGGGATTGCGAGGAGAGGTCCTAAAAGGCTATGTAGGGACTTTGGCTTTTACTGAGTAAAATAAAAGCCTTCATGGGTTATTATATGAGAATAAGTGAGGTAAACCATCGGTGGTTCTGTTCTGCCTAAACATTCTCAAAAACTGATACCTTATGAAAACCTGATTATACCATTCCTTATGCAATGGTTCACTTGGCTACCTACCAGGTGGATCCTATCAAGATTCTGATTCATAATGAGCAAAACCAAGCATTATTTAATTTATATTGTAGAGAGCTTTGGGTATGTAAATAACGTCTCTATTTTGTCAAGTAATTTTGTATCTGTTAAAAAGAAATATGGATACATACACTGTTAACAGGTGAGATTTGGGAAGCCTAAATAGATGAAGGGAACATGTAGGATTGAACAGATTTTTTTGTGTGTGTGTTCTATGTGCCAGGCCCTGGGAAGGGGACTAGGATTACAACTGTAGTCAAACTCAATATCTTCTCTCAGGGAAATAGGTCAGTAGTCTATGTGGGAGCTTGTAATCATATTATAAGAACAAAGCACATATTATGAGAAAAGACCAGTGCTCTGGAATCAGAAACCATGGGAGAAATTTCTAACCTGAAATCTGAACAAGTAGAATTTCCCTAAAGTCTATTTAGTAGGAGCAGCAAATGCAGCGATCCAAAGATGTAGAAGAGTAAATAAGAGCTTGAGATCCAGACCTCGGTCTGAATCCCACTCTGTTATTTACGGTTGTACCACTTTGGGAAAATTAGATTCTCTGTGATTGTTTCCTCATTTATAAAAATGGAGATGGTAGTAATTTGGAACCAGGTACTGCAGCACATGCCTGTTGTCCCAGCTACTTGAGAGACTGAGAGAGGAAGATTACTTGATCCTAGGGGTTCAAGGCCAGCCTAGGCAACATAGACAAACCCCATCTCAAAACACAGAAAGTATTTCAGAGGGCTATCATGAGAATTAAATGAAATAAATGTATAAATTGGATTAAATAAAGTATTTTAAAAGTTTTCAAAGTGCCTGATAGGCTAAGCACTAAGCCTTTGTTTTTGTTGCTGTCCTTCTCTACAAACTGAAGATAACAATAATGCATCATGATGCTGCCATACATGTTAAATAAAATGAATATTTAATGGCCCTGGCTGCTGATGAAAGCTTCATTATTTATATAAACTAACATATCCAGTAATTGCTCAAGTAATTTTTATATCTTTATATATTCTTTGTCTTTCATAAATGCCAGTCATTCTAAATTTCATGTTTCAACATCTTCATAATGGACCTACATTAGAACATGGTTCTAATTGTGATTGTTACTACACTGTTAACAACCTGGCTTCCTGGGCTTAAACCCTGGCTCTTCTCTTACCTTTTATGTTTCTCAAAGTTATTTAGCCTCCCTATGCTTCAGTTTCTTCTTCACAATGGCATAATAGTAACTACCTCATTTGTTTCTTTTTCTGAGGATGAAATAAGCTAAAGTGTGTTAATTTTTTAAGTAGTTTCTGACACATGAAAAGTACTACGTAAGTGTCAAATATCATTATTTTTACCAATTGTTTTCACTGATTATGTATTCTATGAATTCTACAATGACCCTGTGAAAAGATACTTTACAGATAAGGAACATGCAGTCCATAAAGTTTAGGAACTTGTCTAAGGCTTCACAACTAGCAAAGAACAAAGGATTCAATTCCAAGTATGCCCATTCTACCTTATCACAATATTTTCCTTTAAAGATTGTCACATTAACATGAACTATTAATTTCTAATCACTGTTCTTCATAATGTAATTGCTTAGCATATATAATTAATTTACACATTTCTTCATGTAGTTCTAACAACTGCCCCTCCTCTCACTTTGGTTTAAGCAAATATGTGAGTGAAACTCAGGCCAGGACTCTGAAGTCCCCTACAAAGGGATACCCAACTCAACTTGGTCTCCCCAATGATGCTGTATGTGGGAGTCATAACAGCTGGTGTGGATTCCCTTGTGATCTTTGGTGCATACCTCAAAGGTTTCTCATTGTGAAAATTTACCTTCAGAATGTAGACATCAGATATGTACAGCTACACAGATCTCTCTGGTGTGCCTCCTTCCTGTGGCATCCTATGTGAAGGTTTTAGAAGCAGACATATGCTTTGCCCTGGTGAAATTATTTCATCACTGAATCCAAAGTTTCAAAAATCTTGAGTTTTAAGCCAATTAAAACTTCTGGTTCTGGGGCTGAGGTTGTGGCTCAGTGGTAGAGTGCTCACCTAGTATGCACGAGGCACTGGGTTCAATCCTCAGCACCACATAATATAAAACAAAAATATTGTGTCCACCTAAAACTAAAAAATAATTAAAAAACAAAACTTCTGGTTCCTAGATAGTTTTCATTTCCCTTATTATCCCATGGCCTTTTTCTCCTCTTTTCCATAACCCAAGCTCAATTCCTATATGCCAAACCATTGGAAAGACATCCCAATCCCTTACCCCAAAAAAGGAACAAAGCAGGATGCCCTAGCCTGTTTGTGCTGCTGTAATAAAATGCCATAGACTAGGTGGCTTATAAATAGCAGAAATGTATTGCTTAGAGTTCTGGAGGACAGAAAGTCCAGGATTAAGATGCTGATGAACTTGGTATCTGGTAAGAGCCCCACTTCTGGTTTATAGATGCATCTTCTCATTGCATCTTCACATAATGGAAGGGAAGAGGGATCTTCCTTGAGCCTCTTTTATGAGAGTATTAATTTCATTCACAAGAACTCTAACCTAATGACCTAATCACCTCCCAAAGCTCCACCTCCTAATACTATGAATGTGAAGGATAGGATTTCAACAAATGAATTTGGAGAGACACAAAATAGGTGGATACAAGGCATAGAGATAGGAACAATGTGGAAGATGAGATATAAGAATAATATAGACTCTAAAATCAACTGGACAAATCAGAAAATTTCAAAGGCTAGTTTCATCTTCTTGAATTTCCAAGATTTCTATGTCCTTTCTCCAATAATGCCCAAATATTTAACAAATATATTAACAAATATAATAATCTTTATCCATAGTAATTTTTAGGAAGATGCCTCTTTCTCAGGTTCCCCTTTGTGTCAGCAAAGTGCCCATTTAACATCATCAGCAAAAACAAAACAAAATCTGGCTTAGAGAAAACACAGAGCAGATTTTCTCTGCTCTGCACTCCCCAATAAGTCATCTGTCACTGAAGCACACACCATGAAATATACACAAAGTAGACAGTTCATCAAGCTTTTAATCCTCCTTATTTTGCACTTAAGATGTTTAATTTTACTCATGTGTAAACACATGACAGGCATGAGATCAAATAAAAGTAAATCTTAACAAAACAGAGAAATTGAGATAAAGAAACAAGATTTCAACATACAGACTAAGAGAGGTAAAATATGGGAGCTCCTATAGGTTTAATCAATATGCAACCTCTGGACTTGCTACCTTCTTACTTTTTTCTATTTACGATAGGTAGGTATCTGAGACAAAAAGAATATCATAGGTGTCTCAGTGGCTAAAAGGCAAGATGAATCCTTGGGCAGATGTTGTTCAAATCTCTTAATAGAAGTCATATCCTTGAGGATATTTTCGCTCTGCAAAGAAAAAAAGAAGATATAAATGAAACATTAAAGATAGGAGTTTTGTGTTAAGGGCAACTCTGTAGTCAGCTGTAAATGTATTTCTTAAAGTCACACAAGAAAGATAGTTGTAAACAATGAGTTCTTTGTTCTCCCTAAGAATGGTAGCCCTCTAAGGCTAAGAACCCTCTAAGGGTAGTTTCCTTAGGGGAACTTACTCATCGATGTACAATTCTTCTTCACTTGTATAAGGAAATTCTGATTTATTCATTCTACAAATGTTGTTTGGAGAACAATTAAAGAATAGAAAAGGAAAGGAACTGACAAACTTAGAGAGAGGAAAGGAAAACAGAAGCAATATAGGTCCAGGATCTTAGCATGTGTCTATTAGGCCCAAGGGGCTGGGCCACTCAAAAGAAGAGCTGACTTCAGGTAAGCAAATCCTTCCAATGTGGGAAGAAAATCATCTCCAGCAAGGAAAGACCACCGAGTCTGCTTGTTAGCTTGTGAGCCCAGTAGGGTGGAAGTTAGGAGAATATTTCTGATGTTCCTTAAGAAAAGAAATCAAGAGATTGGACATTTCCATGTCAAGGTTCTAAATCATGTTGTATCTCTGGGTCCATGATGAGAAGACTCAGGAGTTAAAAATTAACACCTATTCCAAGAGCCTACTGTATGTGAGGAGCCATAAAAGAGAAATAGGAAAACTTAGTTCTTGGTAGTGAGAGAGTCACAGTTTTGTGACAAGATGAATAATGAATTCTAGCAGTGCAACAAATTTGAAGATGTGTTCAAGGTGCTATGAAGAGTGTGTTTTTCCAGGGTAGTCACATTGCTCTCCTCCAGGATGCCAGTCTTATGCAAGCTACATGAATAGAGCACCCCTGAATTGTAATACAATCTGAGCTGCTCTATTTGGCTGACCTGTTTCTTATTCTCCAGTTTCCATGTCATACCCACAAGAATCAAAAGGGAGTCCCAGAGACCTCTTACTACAAATAATTCCACTTCACCCTGACCTCTACACTTCTATCACCAAAAGTGAAGAGGAACCTTAGAACTCTGTGTGACTCTATTCATACTCTCATCTCTTGCCCCTACAGTGTTGACAGCTTTGCCATCATGGTCTGTCTCCAAACATCCACGTCTTCTATTGCATCCTTTTCCTTATACACATTTAACCACAAACAGCCCTAAGCCCCCTTGTTTACTCTTTATCTCATGGACCCTGAGTCACATATGACTCTGAATTTTCCTTTTCTGACCCCAACCTGAAATATTCCTAACTTCTGAAACCCTTCTACTGCACCAGCTGGAATCTGCCTCACAAATCACCAGTAAATCCCTTCTATTCTACCTTTAATTAACATTTCCCTTACCTTCTTGCTCTAACTGAAACCTGGATCTCTTGTAAGGATACTTCTTTCTCTGTAATCTTTTCAAATGTGCTGGTTTTCTTTCCAACATCCTTCATACACTAGGGATAGGTGAAACTTTGTTTCTCATTATGGCTTCCAGCTCATTCTCCCTCCTTCCTCTGTACAAAACCTCTACCTTAAAACTGAATGTCATTAGAATCTACTATTCCATGTTGCAGTCTTCTGTTGTTCCTCCTCCCTCTCTCACCATTCCATGATTTTAGCTGCTGGCTCTGGCAGGATCTCTATCACTAGTTCTTAATTCTTGGTGTCATTGTCTAATATATGATCCACCCCTTGATATCCTTTGGTCCTTGATCTCTTTTCCAGGGACGTTTTTCTATATCATAGCCACCTTCCCCATGGTTAGAACTTATGTTTTATCATTAGCAATAATCACAACCTCTCCCTTATCTCAACTGTAAGCATCTTGCTCTGTAACTACTGCCCTCCCCTTCTGTCTTTCTAACTCACTTTCTCTAGTACCCCCACTCTAACATTTTTTTTACTGTAATCAACACCTAAAATCCAATGACCCTACACCATCCCCCACCCCCGTACTGGAGACTAAACTCAGTGCCTCACAAATGCTAAGCAAATGTTCCACCACTGAACTACACCCCCCAGCCCTCCTACCATGTTTCATTGTCCTTCATCCACTTTGCATCCTTCATCTTCCCTAACCCAGCTTAGATTCCAGGGCTGATCATAATAATCACTATTTAACACTCATCTGTCTCCCTTTGTCATGCATTCTTGGCAAAATTCCAACATCTGCTTAACCCAACTTACTTCCCATTATGTGTCCACACTCAAGCAGCTAAGTGAGGCTGCAGAAAACCACACCAACCATGTGTGTGTTTAATTTCATGACCATGGATCTCAAAAGTGCCTTTAATACTACCTAAGAAGCCTGTTACAGTTTTTAATTACTCTCTTAGAGGCGTAAGTCATTCTTTCTCCTCAACATTGCCATCCCTAGTCTCAGGCTTAGCTGATGACTTGCACCCTATTTCACTAAGAAAATTGAAGCAACATAAGAGAATTTTTACATCCTCACACTACCATACTACCCACCTATCTGCATCCGGTTCCACATACTGTCTTATCTCCTTTTAAATAATCTTATCTAACACAAACCTTTCTACCTATAGATTAGACTCCATCCCTCTACCTAACATAAGACATTACTCAGTCATTCCCCTCTTTTTTCTGCATCATCAGTTTACCCTTTCCATCTATTCATTATCAACATTCAGACATCTAAAAGAAAATTAAAAGTGAGACTCTAGAGTTTTTCCAGTAAGTACACATTTCTCCCCTGCTGTTCTGTGAAGCAAACTGTCCTCCATGTTAGCACTCCAGTGATCTATTCTTGGCTTCAAAATGTATTCATACTTCTTCTCTCAATGATCTATCCTCAGTCCTCATCTTACTTATTACTCACCAGTAGCTTTCAACACCATTGAACACTCCTTCCTCCCTGAAACTCTTTCTTCAGTTTCCAAGTGATGACGCTCTCCTAGTTTCCTGTCTACTTTCCTGTCTCATTCTTTTTATTCTCCTTTGCTGGTTTCACTCCATCTCTCTGACCTATGAATGTTGAGAGGACCAAGGGCTCAGTTCCTGGACCTCTTCTTCTCTATCTATGTCTACTCCCTTGAAGAGTCCATCTGAGCCTCATAATACGAAATATCATCCATAGGTTGACAACTCCAAGGTTTATGTTTCAACTCTAGACCTCTCTCCTAAATTCTAATTTCATTTCAAACCACCTATTCAGAATTTCCCTTTTAATGTCTCAAATGGACATCTCCATATTTAAGATGTTCCAAAACAAACTCCAGGATTTCTTAATCACAATAAATAGTGATTCTACTCTTTCATTTGCTCAGGGCAAAAGGCTTAGTCATCATTGAGTCCTCTTCCCTTCACACCCATCATTAATCTTTCAGTGAATCCAATTTGTTCTATCTTCAAAATTATATACATAGGGGCTGGAGTTGTGGCTCAGCAGTAGAGCTCTCGCCTAGCAGCTGCAAGGCCCTGGGTTCAATCCTCAGCACCACATAAAAAAATTTAAAATAAAGGTATTGTGTCCAACTACAACTAAAAACAAAATACTGATATTGATATATATATATATATATATATATACACATTGAGAGAGAGAGAGAGAATGAGAGAGCACGCTGGGGTTGTAGCTCAGTGGTAGAGCACTTGCCTAGCACATGTGAGGCACTAGGTTTGGTCATCGGCAGGACACAAAAATAAATAAATAAATAAAGGTATTTATTTTATTTACATCTACAACATATATATATATATATATATATATGCATATATATCTGTATGTATGTATATATACTAACCCAATCTCTTCTCACCATTTCTACTATTAACACCTTGGATTAAACCACCATCTTTTTATTACCAGGACTATTATAATAATCTCCTAGCTGGTTACCCTCTCCCCACCATTGCCTTTCTTGAGTCCATTCTCAGGAGTAGCTAGAAAAAAATCTCTCTAAAACTTAGTCAGATCATTTCACTCCTGATCCAATAGCCTTGCATCTCTTCCCATACTAATAACAAAAACCAAAATCCTTACAATGGCCTATAAGGCACCACACAATCTAGCCTCCTGGTTGATTTGTTGTTGTTTTTATTGTTGTTTAACAATCCAACTCTGGAACAGTTTTATTTTGTTTATTTATTTATTTTTATATAGTGCTGAGGATTGAATCCAGTGCCTCACACATGTGAGGCAAGTGCTCAATCACTGAGCTACAACCCCAGCCCCTCCTGTTATCTTTTGATCTTAACTCATACACTCTCAGGAACTCTATTCCAATCATTGGTCTTCTTGCTTTTCCTACAATCCACCAGCCCTGGCCTTCTATGGGCCTGGTTCCCTCACTTCCTTCAAGTCTTTGTTAAATTTAACATCTCAATGAGACTTTCTCTAGATAGCCTATTTTACAACTCTCCCCTCACCCCTCTTTTTAATCTGATTTCTCTCCTTAGTTTTTCTCTATATGACTATTCTCCATCTGATACACTATATAAATGTTTTACTTTATATTGAAATATAATACAGATACATAAAAGTGCATGCCAGTGTCCAGACCAATTAATTTTCAAAAACAGAGTACAATCATATAGCCAGCACCCAGACCAAGAAACAGAATGTTACCAATACTCCAGGGTTACAATTAATTTTTCTTTTTTCCTTTTTTTATTTCATGTAAATGGACTCATACAGTGACATACTTTATATTTTAATCTGTTTATTTACTTTCTATTTCTCCTCACAACTAGTATATAAGTTTCACAAGGGCAGAGATTTGGTTTTTTCCATGCTGCATCTTTAATGCAGTTGAAGCCTAACAAATATCTGACCCATGAATGAATAAAATATTGAACAAATTGAAATAAGAGTTTAAAGTCTGAGCCAAATTTTGAAGGCAGGAGAAACTCATGAGGCAGACCAAGAAAACAAAGGCTTTGTAAGAACATGGAGTCTGTACAAAGGCAATATGAAAAACACATCCTAACCTAGAAACCATAGGCATCAGCAAGCTCAGAGCAATGAGCAATGGCAGCCTGCTGAGAAACAGTTGCTACGTGGCTAGAAAAACAAGCAGATGCCAGATCTCAAAGGCCTTATATAAATAAGTACATGAAAAGAGGTGAAGAAAAATAAAATACAGGGGCCTTTTAAGTATTTCTGGGACTTTTTTTTTTTCAAGGTGTTGAAATTTAAGGTGATAAAAACAGGATTTCTTTGAAATCAATTCATTAATAACATATTCTGGTGTTCTCAGGAGATTCTGAGGCCCACTGTAATGTTCAAAGACCTCTAACAACTCCTGAGTATGTGGGAAAGCCTTAAAAGTCTCGGGGAATACGTAAGCCCCTCTTTGAAGGAAAGGCAACTGAAGTGTGAAATTTAAATGTATGAGTCTGCCTGATTATTCTTGTTTTACTGGACTAGGACACGAACAGGGAACTCTGTATTCCTCACCTGCTGGACATGGTCAGCAGAGATGACACCCAACCCTACAGGAAGGGATAGGACAGAAATGCTCTGGGTGTCTTCACCTAGGGCTCATGTCCTACATCACTACATCAGTATGTGACACATACTCACAAACTTGAGTATGTCACAATGAGGCCTTGTTAAAGCAAACTTCGAGGCATAATCTGGAGTTTCTTATTCAGTAGGTTTTGGCTGGAACCTGAGCTGGTCTGGGGACAATATGTCGAGAACCACTCTCCTGCACAATGGTAGCCTCCTAACCAGGCAAGAAGTTTTTCAGTTTTTTCTTTCTGTTCTTCCAGAGAGGTTTAAATGCTCCTGAACTTCACCTCCCCCAGGGTTGTCAGATAAAATTTAGAACACCCAGTTAAATGTGAATTTCTGGTAAGTAACAATTATTTAGCATACATATGATATAACTTGTTGCTTATCTAAAATTCAAATTGTGTACTTCTTAGCTATGTTCTTAATTAAATCATTTACCTTCTATAGAAGGGATACAGTGATAACAATTACCTTGCAGAGTTGAGCAAAGGACTTAAAATGATGTGTAAAGTAACAGGCACATGGTCAAAGGCTGATAAATGGCCGCTATGAGTACTCAGCCTGTCACATCATAAAACTGATATTCTTAGCAGAGGAACAAAAGCCTTATAAATGGTAGAAGCCACATCTATCAGGGTAAAAGCTGTCAGTCGCTGAAGGGTGGTCTTTTTTTTTTTTGAACCTAGAGAGACTTCTCTGCACTACCCTCTTTTGCTCGAGGCTACCAGCTTATGTTCCTGATTCTCCTTTAAATCCCCAAAGTGCCAGGAGTGTCTGATACATTTGTTATTCAGAAAGTATTTGTGAATTATGATTTTTTTTTATGGTGAAATGCAGTCTACTTTCCCTCTTCTTAAATTTGCACTTACTTGGGTACTTGCGGATTACTCTAAAGGGCTGGTTGTTCACATCTGTCTCTGTTATTTGGCAGACATATTTCTCATTTAATTTGACTGGGTATCTCAGGACAGAGAACACCCTATAGAAGCCATTTATCTGCTCCTCCAGGACCTCCACAGTACTATGGTTGCTCAGGTCCCGCTCTGCTCTGTCCATCCAAGTCACATTGGGTGTGAGGTACCACCCCTTAGAGACGCAGGTGGCCACATCCTCATCATCAATCTTGTCAAACCGCACCTGGGGCATTTCAGAATCTAGTTGGCAAAAAATAACAAGACAATTAGTTTCTTGTTATTTCATCCCCAAGAGGCTCGAAGTGACAGAAATCTTACCCTCAGTTTTTACATTAACCCTCTATGAAGGCAACACATCTTAAGGTTTACTGTAACTAAAATTTTACCTCAAGCATAAGAAGAGAAGAACAAGACACATGTATGCTCTTGCCTTCCAGATCTCGCCTACCACTGCTGCCTTTAATTTTGGAATCTTCCCTTCTTATGTACATGAGTTTATTCCAGGCTCTCCACTGACCTCAGAAGATAACAAATCACCACCACCACTTTCCCATCTCTTCCGACTTTTATATTGGAAGAATTCTGCCATGCAGAACTCTCAATCCCCATGAGGTCTCTGGTAAGCAAAAGACAGCTGTCCATGTCATCTGGCAAAGGGTACCGACACCTGGGGCACAATGGAGATCCATTGATTCAGTCCAATTTACATTAATAGCAAGAGAAGTAAAGCCCAGAGAAGCTAAGGGAGCTGCTCAAACTTAGAGTTGACCAAGTTCCAGAACTTGGGCCTTCTGCCTCCCAATGCAGACCTATTCTCACTAAATCACATATCAGATCTCAGGGTCTTCTCATATAGGACTATTATATCCTATCAAATTTGGGGGTTTTAGTGTTACAAATTTGGAAAATTTGGGATTAGACCAGTGTTGTTGTTACTGTTGCTGTTTTGTTTGTACTGATGAATGAATGATGCACTTTTTGTTCAGAGCAATATTTTTAGCTTTGATAAATTGACATTCCAAGCCCCTAGATCACGTGATAAGAATAAAATGAACCTGAAATGGTTTGAGTAGAAGAGGGAAAGGGAGAATATCAGAAGAGAAAACTTACAGACGAACAGAGACAGAGCTTGAAATCAAATTCATCTGTTACTCCTTTACCTTCTACTATTAGCTTAATTGTACTTTCGCCTCTTCCATCTGGCGTGATGGCTGAGCACTTGTAGATAGCTTCATCCATGAAATCCACGTTTCTTAGTAGAAGTGATAGAGACCCCTCAGAAATTTCAGTCCAATTTACAGAGACTCTTCCCTCATACAAGGAGTTTTGATCTTCTAGTTGCTCTGTGTTATTGTGAAACTGGTAAACCAACTTGGAGTAAATTGCAAAGAAATCATAGTGTCTGAAAAAGCGGTAATATTCCTCATCATTCTCTACCCAGTATTCCTCTGTGATATCTTCTCTTTCCCAAGAAAACTCAAGATTTTCTGTGCCTTCCACAAAGGAGAAATGGCAGGAGAGGGTCACATCAGTGAATGGGTGGGCCCGCAACTCTTCTGGGGACACTGAGAATGTCAAAGAAGAAATGGGGTTAGTAAAGACTGATGACCACAGCATCAGGTAAGGCTCCAAAGCAGATCAAAGAAACCTCTTCTGCTATTTCAAGCAGAAAAGGATTTAGTACAGGGAACTAGATGGTTACAAAATAACTGGAAGGCTGGAGGAAAGAGACTAAAAGGGGCATGGATGTTGAGACCTGCAATGTGTTTGTTCTGTCCTCCCTGGCGTCATTCTAGGCTCAGAATGACACAGCACAGTTGGTCTGCCAGAGTTGCAGCTGCCTCTGCCTTATCAGGAAGCTAGTGAGTGAGAAAGATGTCTCTGCAGGTGGTGGCTTCAGAGCCAAATTGCACCTACCAGACTCACATTGGCAAAAGAAAGGATGCCTCATGCACTATAACCTTTCTCCCCACTTCGATCAGTTGTGAGTTTAATCCTTGCGCAAATGCAGCTGATTGGCAGAGCCTGTGTCACTCCCAAAACTCTGCCATAAAGCAATCTTGGAAATGTTGCTTTTTTCCCCCTCTAGCTTCAGTAATCCAAAAAGTCACTGGAAAGGCAGAAACAGAGATTCAGTAAATAAATCTAAAGGCTGTGGGGGATTGCTGCCATACACTATGTATACTCAAAGAATCACAACATGGATTAGAATCCTGGTATGTTATAGCTGGAAAAAAGTTTAGAGGCCACCTACTTCAATGTTCTCAAACTGTTTTCCCCAGAACTCACCTCAGAATTTGCCACCAATGGCCAGATAAAAACTAAATCAGTGGTATTTCCAATCCCTTACTTCTTCAACCAGAACAATACCTATTTAATTTAGTTATAAATTTGGGCTCTCAAATCGGAATTCTTTCAAATATCTCTGCTACTAAAAGACAAAATTGATTCCCAGGAAGCAAAGTCGGTCAAGGTCATATATTAAGATATCAGTAGCAGGGCTCTGGTTGTAGCTCAGTGATAGAGCACTCGCCTAGCACATGTGGGGCACTGGGTCGATCCTCAGCACCACGTAAATAAATAAATAAATACATAAAACAAGGGCTGGGGCTGTGGTTCAGTGGTGGAGCACTTGCCTTACATATGTGGGGTACTGGAGCACTGGGTTTGAGCATCAGCACCATACAAAAATAAATAAATAAAATAAAGATATCGTGTCCAAAACTAAAAGTATTTAAATAAATAAATAAAACAAAGATATTGTGTCCATCTACGACTATCAAAAATTAGTTGTCCATCTATAACTAAAAGAAAAAAAAATATCAGTAGCACTGAAGAAAAAAATAAGGTCTCTCAGAGTTTAAAAATGTTCTTTAGGGGGCTGGGGCTGTAGCTCAGTGACAGAGCACTTGCCTAGCACTTGTGAGGCACAGGTTCGATCCTTGCACCATAAGAATAAGTAAATAAAATAAAAGCATTGTGTCCATCTAAAAAAAAAAAATTACATGACCTTTAAGGCACATGCCTGTAATCCCAGCAGCTTGGGAGGCAGGCAGATAGCAAGTTCAAGGCCAGCACTCAGCAACTTAGTGAGACCCTATGCAACTTAACAAAAGACTCTGTCTCAAAATAAAAATAAAAAGGGGCTGGAGATGTGGCTTAGTGGTTAAGCACCTTTGGGTTCAATTCCTGGTGAAAGAGAGAGAGAGAGAGAGAGAGAGAGAGAGAGAGAGAAGACCTTTAGAGTTATGGCTACCAGGCTTTTTTTAAAGAGTGCTGAAGATCAAACCCAGATCCTCACAAATGTTAGTCAAGTGTTTACACTGAGCTGTATCTCCAGCCCATTACCAAACTTTTAAGCCTATATGACTAATTAAATTACCAACTTGAGTAAGAGAATAATGAGGCTTAAGCATTATGAAAGTAGGCACTCCAGTAAGAAAGGTATTTTCTTTTTCCTTCTAGAGATACTGTGCAGGTGACAAACAGTAGAAAGGAGAAAGAATCAGTCAATGTGAGCCTAAGGATGTTGTTTAATACAATAAGGTGAAAGAAATAGAATTAAATAAGTGAAGTACTAAGAGCAAATACAAATGATCAAAGTTAGTAGGCAAGGAAGCATCCAAAACATCAGCCTATCAAAGAGTAGGGGGGCAGACAGACAGCAAAGGATATTCCAGCTGAATAACAGTCTACAAGTTCCTTAGCAGTAGCTACATGGCTGTTGCTGGGGTTACCCACATAATTAGTGAAATATCATTCTGGGTGTATCTGTGAATGTTTGGGGATCACAATAACATTGTATGGATAGACTGAGTAAAGTGGTTGCCCTTCCTCTGTGGATAGCCCTCATCCAATCCAATTCCGGGAGAGAACCAAAAAAAAAAAACCCTGACCTTCCTATAGGAGGGAAGCCTTCCCACCTGAATGCCTGAGAGATCCTTTGCTGCCTTCAGGCTTGAAGGGAAACTTAAGCTCTTCTTGGGTCTCCAGACATTGGACTCAGACTAGAATTGTACCACTGGCTTTCCTGGGCCTCTAGCTGATGGCAGAACTGGGACTTTTCAGCTTCCACAAGCCAGTTCCTTACAATCCCCCCGCCCCCGCCCCGCAACACACACACACACCTCTCTTTTATCCTGACTACATTCTACATTGGGTAGTTTTTTTTTTTGTTGTTGTTGGTTTTTTATGTTGTTGTTTTTTTAGGGTTTACAATGTGTTAAACATATGCTAAGAGCTTTTCTGGCCTTAATTCATTTAATCAGTATACTACATTGAGGTAGGTACTATTATCATCCCCAATTTACTATTGAGAAAACCAAGACATACTGAGGTGAAGTAAATTGCTTAAAGGCATAAGACTTATGAAAAATAGACTGTGAATGAAACTCTAGAGTCTGACTCCAAAGTTTTCCATCTAAAACATGCTTTTTCATCTCCTAAAGTAGGCACTCAAAAAGTTTGATGAACAAATTAATGACTAATAAATGAATATAAAGAAAGGCAGGATGGAAAAAAGGAGGCAGAGAGAAACAGTTGTATGTTCCTTTATAAGGATAAATTTGAAAATTTAAAAACCAGGTGATTTCTTGCTCAAATTATTAATTTTTTCTGGCTGTGGTCATAATTTTTTTTAATGGTGTTTTAAAAATTCTGGTCTAGCTGGGCATCATGGCACATACCTGTAATCTCACTGACTTTGGAGGCTGAGGCAGGAGGATTGCAAGTTTGAGGCCACCCTCAGTAATTTAGCAAGACCCTGTCTTCTTAAAAAAGTAAAAAGGTATAGGGATGTATCTCTGTGGTAGTACCCCCAAGTACCAGTCCCAGTATTAAAAAACTTAAATATAAATTTATTCAATTTTATTTTAACTTTAATTAAAATCCTGGTCTGAAGATTTACAAATTCAAGTTCTAGTTCCAAGTAACCACTTACTAATCATTTGGTATCAGGCAAGTTACTTAATCTCTCTGGGTTAGTTTCCTCATATGAAATTAGAATAATAGAACCTGCCTCTGGGTTGTCATGAAATACCTTGAGATCTTAGGGACTGTTTTTATATGACAGGGTTCAATCAATTTCCCAGAGGAACAGAAGGGAGAGAGCAGATGGGTGGATACTTAGTATTCAATCTCTCACAAGAATATATAGTTTATTCATGAGAGGTCCTTCATTATAGCTTCTCAGGTCTACCCAGAAGGTCTTGCTACAGCTGTACCCTTTCTGGTCCCAGGGGAAAGAGTCTCAGATGCAGGAATCCAAAGATGCTAGCCAATGAATCAGGAAATGTGACCTATGGAGGCTGTAACAGGCAATACAAAAGCCAGTTTCTGAAGGCTGTGGCTGCAGGTGGGCCTACTTGAATCTAAATATCACCTTTGTTAATTTCATTCTGTTATTTCTAGATCATTGTTTCCTTAGCTTCCCAAGGCCTAAGAGTTGGAGGCAAAAGCTCAACAAAATCTAATAATGCAGGAAAACACTTTGAAAATTGTAGAAAGAAAACTGTTGGTGTCTGAAACACCTGCTATAATACCAAGTACATATTGTTAGGTTGACAATATTGCTATAAAATATAAGATGCTATTAGAACTAATAAACACACCTTTGTTATTCTCACCTACATATACACTCATTCCTTTTATTTGTTCTTCCTGATGATGAATGATTGCCAACTCACCTTGCCTGACTGCCCCCTTACACACACACACACACACACACACACACACACACACACATACACACACATTAAGCAAAAGAAGAAAAGCAAGTAAATGTAGCCTGGTGGGCCAGGCCTTGCACTAACTCCTGAATTATCTCAAACCTGAGGATGTCTTCGAGCTGCTGCCACCTGTAAAGACTGGCAGAACTGCTGAAGGTCCCTGAAAGAAGGCCCATGCCTGAAGCCTGTAAATATGTTTGATCACTGTGTAGAGTAGTTACATTGTAAGGCTTGGATACCTAGTAACAGTTAAGAATTTTTTGCTTATAGACTTTTGGCTAGTGGAATTAAATTAACATTTCTAACATATCTATCTTGTTCCATTACCAACATTTTTGAAGAATTAAGTACAAAGTGTTACATAAACCGAGTGCTGACTGTTCATTCAGATTTTTCAGATTAGACCAGATTTCAAACACTCTGTTACTATAGTATTAATTGGCACTTGTCAGAGTCACTTGAAATGTTGGGAGTTTCTCAGTATAGGTGTGAATAAGGATAGTCATACAGATATGGCCTCAAATGGACAGATTAAATTGGGGTGGGGGTTGGCAGTTGTTTAAAAAAAAAGTAGACTGGTTATGCAGCTCAGGGGTTCAATCCCCAATACTACAAAAAAAGGCGGAGGAAGAAGGAAGAACCAACAATAATGCCCTATAATATGTGCCTGTTACTCTCCCATCTGCTCTTCACCATTTCCTGCATAGCAAGTTATTTGCATTTCGCAAAGTCGGAGGTTTGAAGTGATTAAGTCATTTGTCTGACTTTAATTTTTAAACCACTGTTTCCTCATTGTCATCAAGGCTATTTAAATATACCCACAACATTTTTTGAAAAAAGACTTACCTGTACCATAAAGAAGCAGAAGTAGGTTGACAGACACCAAAAAGAAACACATTCTGTGAGGAAAAAAAAGAGAGAGAGAGGCAGAACATTTGTTTCACCTAAGAATGTGGACTATCATTACCAGAGTCACATGCTGCTGGGTGGGATGAAGGGCCTCATGGGCACTACCTTCAGTCCCCATGACCACCAGGGCACACCTGGCAAACAGACACTTCCAGCACCTCAGTATTTCATGTGGGAATGTCATCTAAGCTCACTCCACTGATCCTGGGCAGGTTTGTTTTGCCATATGAACTTGGAACTTTATTTCTATAATAAGTAAATCTGTCTCTATAGAAGTGCCACAGTTAAATTATTTGGATCCAAGGTCAGCCCTGAAGAGGATATTTGAGGGAACACTGACAGCATCCCAAGCAACGTTCACTGGCCTCTCTGGATGTTTCTGGGGCAAGTGGAGGTGGAGGAGTGATAACTATAGATACAGGTGTATCTGGGAAGTTAGGGACCAATGTTTCCCAAACAGAAAACAAAAACAAAAACAAAAACATGACAACACTAAACAAGACTGCCCAGTCAAAGCTGCACTTTAATATGAATGATTTTTAAGGGGCCTAGGACAGCTCTGGAATGGGGTGGGAGAAAGGACTCAGGGAACACTCACCTCCTTTGAGAAGCTCTAACCCAAATGCACAGCTACATGGAGGCAAAGCCACTGACACTTGTAAGATGAAACCAGCCTCCCTCTATGGCCTCATCTCCCATACTATACACTCCTCCAGTACCATTCCAATGTCACAGTGCTCTCCAAACCCAGGCATATCCTGCATCAGCATCACTACTACTCACTTATTCAAAAACTCTGCCCAAGTAGTCCTCTCAAAGCCCTTCCAATCCCATATCCTGTTAATCATTCCTTCTTTACCTTGAACATACTTTTATTATTGTGTGAATCACATTGTACACCAACAATTTTTTGCATGTTCTTTTGTCCATTGTTATTTCAAAGAAAGAAAGGTGAGATAATCTTACCTTCTCAGCATATTTTCTTGCCTCTTCTTCTTCCTATTATCTATTACCCCACCACAATCCTCCAAGTCTAGTCATAATAATAGCAACTGTGTGTCAAATGCTCACTAAAGCCAAGTTTAAACTTCAAATAAGACTATAAATAGGTATATTATTATCTTCATTTTATATTTGAGGAAACTAAGGCAAAGAGAACATAACAGTTTCACCCAGGGGCACACAGAGCTAAAACTCCCACACTTTAGCTGAAGCATGTACATTCTCCCTAAGCTCTGTCCCAACAACCTCTGTACTTCATGCACACACTCCAGGGAGCCCCATCTCCCAGGGTGACCATCAAAAGAACAGGAAGTTCATGGGCTGATTTAGCAGATGATTTTGTGGAATATTACAATAAGTTTCTTTCCTACGGGCCTGTTAGACCCTGGAAAATATGTGATCTGTGGGTTGAATATTAACAAATACAGCAGTCTCAGAACAGGAGATAAAGGAGCAGTGCTTGCCAGCCAATGACCAAAGAAAGCATTTCTAGGGTCAGTGGTACAAGTGGAAAGATTCTTTGGCAAATCTACATACACTAATGAGAAATATGAATAGTGTTTGATTTCATCTATTTATTTAGAGAATACTTCTCCATGGCAGGCATACTAAATTATTTTAAAGACATATCTAAACTAATACAAATTAAAAGGTAATATGGCAGCTAGCAGCTACTAGAGTTATAGAAACTTAATTGAGAGAAGGACTACAGTCAAAGTAAAAAAAAAAAAAAAAGATGTAGGAATATGACTTTCAACTCAATAAAATCTCATTATCTTTTTCCAAGATATAAAAGTTTTTCATCATTATGAAAAACAAAAATCCAAAGGCCTTTCAGATTCCCCCATCCCAGTCAGATATGATCTTTGCTCCTCTGCGTTTCTACTGCATTTTTTACTGCTATGTAATATTCTCACTCATTTAATAAAGTTTACATGTAATGATCCTAATAGTAACACAGGTTTATTATAAATTCTTTTAAAAAAATAGAAAAAATAAAGAAGAATATTAAACCCACTTTTAATTCATCATTCAGAGGATCACTATTACCATTTTCGATTATACTTTCAGGCTTTTTGATGGGTATCTTTTTAAAAAAATCAATTTGTATATACAGTTTAGTGTTCAGATTAATTTTCCTCATGATAGCATTTTGTGAGTATTTCTCCATAGTAAATATTGTTATAATATGATCTACTTTGTCTTATGGTTATTTATTTGTACATCTCATCACCCCTATGAGGCTACAAGTTTCCTAAGGCAGAGCTAGGTCCTCCTTGCCCTTCATGTATCCGTCATGGTGTTCCATACATTGTAGGTCCAATAAGTGTTTCTTGAATTAACTAAATTATATTGAATCTTGCATAAGATTCTTAAAAAGTTTCACTATATAACAGAAAAAATTAAAACAACAAAAGCCAAAAACATAAAGACATTCATATGCTATTCAAGACAAGTATAAATTATGCAAACACAGAAAATTCCTGTCCTGTACCTGGGTCATGCCTTTAGGGCTTAAACCCTTTTCATCTCTGGCTTGCAGAAAAACAATGAACAGTCTATATACTAGCTCTAATGTTGTGACATAAGCATAAAGAACCAGGTACACAATTAGATACCTCAACATTTTTGTCACACTGTCATTCATCTGACTCTCCTGTTCACAATCATGGCTAATAATATCTCCCAAATAAATATTCCCTTTATGGAAAGAGCTTACCTGTATCACAGCTTGTCCCTCTGATTCAGTCAGGTGAGAAGCAAGTGAGGTGGAGTCAGGAGTCAATATGTCTTTGAAGGGATAGTTGTGTGACAGTCCTTAGGGAAAGGGTTTAGAGATAATGTTATTACCATTGCCTCAAACCCTTAGCAAAGAGCTCCATGAGACATATGTTTAAAGCTATATTTGTAGGTGAAAAAAGATATTACAATTTCAGAAGACAGGAACTAACTAAACAAACATCATAATATTCAATGCTGGGAAATTATTCTGCAACCATTTTTTTTTAAAAATTACATTTTGAGGCATAATTAAATAACATGGGAAAATGCTTGCTACACAATTTTGGAAAAAATTGAAATATAAAATTTAATACACATATATACATATGTATGATTTCAACTTTGTGGAAAAAAATATGTGCATAGGAAAGGAAGAAAATACACCAAAATGTTAATAGTTTTTATTTCTGAAAAGTTAGATTGTATATGATTTTAGTGTTCTTATTACATATCTCTAAATTCTGTACAGTAATTTTTTGTATGTAATTATAATAAATAATTTACAATTGTATAAATGAACTAATGGAAAATACAGATCTAATATACCTAATGGTACAGGGAGCAAGGGTACAGGAAGGAGTATGCAAACAAGATTTATTCTTTATTCTCTTCCTCTTATTGATAAGCATGGTTTGTGTCTCCTGTTGGAAGCCCTGTTAACCTTTAGGTTCGAGTTCAGTAGTGAGCAGTTCTACATTAGGGTTTCTTTCCATCTCCCATTCCCACAGCACATAGATTACTATCTGGATCTTAACTTGGTTGACATAATTCTGATACTTAACATAGACCAGGTGAACTGTAGATGAGGGTTTAAGGGAATACTTCTTTTAGTAAATCAACTTATTAGAATAGGGTGAATAAAATGCAGACAAGAATAATAGGCCCCCTGATGGGAATTGGCATCAGGATGTATTGTTTTTGTTTATCCCCTAGAGCATCTAGTACATTTTCTACCAAAATAACTGCAGAATGGAATGGAGTGAAATAATTGTAATCAATTCGTGTCACTTCTCAAACTCATGCTACAGGGCTTGAAGCTTGATGTACATTTGACTTTTACCCTGAGGCAAAAGAGGAACATACTGATTCAAACTCAGTATTGAGAAACTGTAAAGAGTACTTTGTACTTAGATATAAGTTTAATTCTATAGGTGCCACATTCTTCAGACTACCCCAATCTTTACATAAGCTAATAAGGAGATGGGATTTGGTGCTCCTAGGAAAAGAATTGGAGGTGATCCCTCACCTGGTACACACACCTTTCTCCATAGCCTAGACAAACCTATTGCCTCAAAGTTTACTGTTCCTCTTCTATACCACATCATACCAGTATACTTAAGATTTGGGGACAAAGTTACAATTTTAAATATTTTTTTTCATTCTCCCAAGAATGACAAAACTTAGTGATTGTAACTACCAGCACTAAGCTTGGCTGCCAATCCAGACTACTAACTCTTTCTCAGACATATAATTTTCTCCTTGTTTTGGCCACTCTTTCTCAAGAAATGCCTTTCCTGCATAGCCTTTCTCTCATTGGTTAGGGGATTGGGAAAAATAGACTGGACAAGCCCTTGCTGTAGTGCTGGCCCGCCATCGCCATCGCTGCTGCTGGAGTTGACCCTTGCACTGCTGCTGCAGTACAAATGTGACTTCCAACATTTTTATTTATCTTTCCCTTTTCTTTTCAAAGATATAACTACAGATCAGATACTAAGGACCTTTGTCACAAGCTGTGCATGGGCTGTAGGTGTGAACTATTGTGCATAGTGGCCACTTGAGGGGATAGGCCTGGCAATGTGAGCTCCCTGTCAGGGAGTGATTGCATGATGCACGTGTTCTCCCCCTCAACTCTGCCTAAGATCCCACACAGCACCTGAGATGGGTGTTACTTGCCAAGATGTCAATCAATCTGCTGACCACAGAACATCACGAAGCAAGACACCACCCTTGACACCTTATCTCTGCCTCAATGTCCCCGCTATAAAATAAAGAAACCTCAGGTTCACGCTCTCTTTTCCAGTGCTCTCTTTCCAGTGTGGAAACTGACCCTTAAGGTCACAGAGCCTTCTGCCCTTGATTTGAAAAACTACTCTCTGTGCTGTGTGATTTTCCACCTCTTTCTTAGTTTAATGTTGCAGCCGGCTCTTTTAAATCCAGTTGTCTCCTCTGCATGAGTCAAGGGCGAGAAACCTTCACTGATGTAGTTTTTGGAGGAAAATGGGTGGAGTGAAGCATTGGGGGGTGTGTGTGGGCGCACGCCACGATTTGGGAGAAAATTTTCACTAATTATAGCAGGCCAAATGATCCTTTTTCTCTGAATTTTGATAGTATTTGACTCTGTTTGACAGTGCTACTTTATATTTTAGTTACTTTGGGTTAATTTTTTAAATGACAATTAATATACTATACAATTTACCTAAAGTGTACAATTAAGTGGGTTTTAGTGTAGTGATACAACCACCATCAAAATGTATAAGAACAATGTCACTATCCCTCAAAAAAACCCTATACCTCCTTGCCGCAGTCTGGCCGGGCACAAAATAACCGAGCCCCAAAGCCTTGTAGATTCAAACAGCAACTCTTTATTCCCGAACTCTCACCGACACTCTACATGCACGTTCTGGGAAAAATTCACTCCCTCCACCGGGCTCTGCATACTAATCCTCTCAGAACCCCGGGAGAACTCAATGGGAACTCAAGGAGCAGGCGCCTGAGGCAGCAGGATATGCCCTAATCCCAGCAGGATCCACCCTAAACCTGGAGCCACCCTATTCCAGCAGGATCCACCCTAAACCCGGAGCCACCCTAATCCCTGAGCAGGGTCACCTTTCAACCCCAAAATGCCATGCGTCATTCCTACTTGGCTATGGCTCTCAGCACCTCCTAGCACTCAATCCCCTTTTCCCTTCATTCTAGCCCTTGGCTACCACTATTCTACTTTCTGTCTCCACAGATTTGCCTGTTTTGGATATTTCATATCAATAAAATCACACAATGAGTTCTTTAATGACCCGTTCCTTTCACCTATATGTTAGCATAATATAGTCAAGATTCACCCATGTTGTATCAGTACTTTATTTTTATTGCTGAATAATGTCCCATTGTATGAACACATTACTTCATCCTTTTCAGGTGATAGATATTTGGGTTAATTCTATTTTTTTGCTATGGAAAAACTGATGCTATAAACATTCATGTACAAATTTTAATGACAACAATTTTCATTTTTCTTGGGTCTGTATCTTGGAATGGAACTGCTAGGTTATATGGTAACTCCATTTTTAAAACCTTTTTTAAAAAACAATGAGCCAGATTGTTTAAAAACAATGAGCCAGATTGTTTTCCAAAGTGACTATATCACTTTTCATCTCACCATCAGTCCATGAGGGTTGTGATTTCTTCACATCTGCACAAGCATTCATTATCAATTTTATTTTAGCACTCTTAGTGGGTATGAATGGTACCATACTGGCATTTTTATTTGCATTTTCTTGATGGTTAATGATGCTGATTATGTTTTTATGTGCTCATTGATGATTTGTATTATCTTCTTTTGAAAAAAGTCCATTCAGATCCTTTTCCTTTTTAAAACTATTTTTTTCTCAATGGTTTCATGTTTGCTCTGTTCTTACACAGCGAATCTCTTGAAGGCAGTGATTTTATCTGTATAAAACCATGAACACTGTTATAGTATGTTGGTATCCAACTCCATCATAACTGTATGACTTGGCCAATTATTTTTTCCATACCTTTGTTTTCTTGTCTGTAAAATGGGGATAATAAAACCTACTTTATAAAATGAATGTGAGGATTAGATAAAATAATGACTCCAAGGCCCCTAGCACAGTATTTAGCACTTAGAAAATAACTAGTAGATGTTATCTATTACTTTCTGTAATAGTTATACTTTCTAATAGAATAGTTCAGTTTCTTAAACAACAGGTATTTAGTGAGGATTTAGTATTTAGTATTTTCTATTTATATGTTATAATATAATTATAATCAAAATAAGATTATAATTCATAATGTAAATATATTTAGTATAGTATTTAGGTACTTAGGGTGAACAAAGTTGGAGACTAAATTATTTAGTAATTTATTGCTAAAGTTATGACTAGCTTTCTAGGAAACTTCAAACACCCTAATTATGGAACATAGACTGAGCAAGTGGATAAAATTAAGATACTTCTTGTTCATCCTTTATCAGGTGATGGATATTTGGGTTAATTCTATTTTTTTGCTCAAACTCCCAAAATAAGACTTTTCTACAGTCTTCTAAAGTCTTCTAAGTCCCTAAATGGAAGAAACTCAATGGGAGCAGTCACGAGGATGGTTTCACAGCTCTAACATATGCTTAGACAAAGATACCCAGATCCAAAAATATCATCGTTATTTGAGTCTTTTATAAAATAAAGAGAGCCCAAACTTCAAAAGAAGCCTGGTTTGGGTAAAAATATTCAGGAATCCATCTTAATCTATCAATTCTTGAGGAGCAAACTGCAACAAAGGAAGTCTTTGCTGATCACCAAACTGGTAGATCTGAACTGGTAGGTTGAAAACTTAATGTAGGCGTCTATAAACACAAAAGATGACTGACTCCTCATGATGGATTGGAAGCCTAGAGTTCCCTCTGAGTTCAATACTGCCTTAACAGATAATTATTGTCTTTGATTTTGTTTTGTTTTTGAGATTTGAAATAAAAAAATCAATATTCTTTTTCCTACTATGGTAAGAACACAGAATTTTAAACCATGTTTGGGCAATATGGATAAGCCAGGGTGAGAGGGATTCAGCAGTAGAAATAATTCAAAATGTTGTGTGACAGGCTAAACAACTGACCTTCATCAGATAAGCAGTGAAGAGATATGGAGTCAAAGCAGAAAGGAAAGATATGAACTGAAAAAAAAAAAAAAGCAGCAGTGCTTTAGGAAGCTAATCTGAATCAGAAGGTATAACTATTACAGAAAGTAATAGATAACATCTATTAGTTATTTTCTAAGTGCTAATTCCTAGAAGGGAGGTAGGAATCTAGACTTGGAGGCATGTGGTCTTCATATAACTTGGAGATAGATAAGACAATAAGCATAAGTCTGGGGCAAGGAGAGTTTGGACCAACCTCTCAAATCCTTAACCCTTAAGCATGGAATAGTAAGGAGAAGAGAGCTATGGTTTATTTATGAAATTGCCCAATCATAAGTAAAGATTATTTCAACTTTCTCTTTACCCTGATCATGATCTAACATGTAGCAAAGAGTAACTGTTTTAGCACTGACTACTATTATTATTACAGCTAATAATAATACTAATAATTGTCACTACTTATGGGGTACTTTGCGCTAGGTGGTAAGTTAAGCACTTTAGATTTAAGCCTTAAACTTATAAAACATAATATACTGAATAATGAGATGGTGAAATAAAGGGTTAAAGAGATTGACAATATCAAGATTAAGAGAAATAGGATTTGCAGTGACGGGTGTTAAACTTAACCCTAGATAATGCA